>NC_077227.1:199569852-199919852 GCF_027887165.1 Monodelphis domestica
TGGAAGCTGACAGTGGTGCCTTGATACAGGAGCACCTTAAGTCATGAGCAATTTGAGATATGAGCAGTCACAGGATTTTTTGCTTTAAGTCACCAGCGAATATTCGAATCAGGGGCTTCCATTACCCTCCACTAGACAGACTGCAGAATGTTCAGTTTCACAAGTTACATGAAGCTGTCTTGTTTAGTTCAGTGTTTGTCTGGCTATGTGAGCATCTGTATGGAATTGCTTTTGCTTTCTTCTTTATTTTTGTCTTTGTTATTAGTTGTTGTTTTTTTTCTGGCAAATTTCTTAACTTTTAACTATGGGTCCTAATGATGGAGGAATTGAAGGTGTTTTGCAGCAGCAGCATATGGAGGTTTTGCAGGAAATTAGTAGGGAGGAGCCTGAGGTGGATGAGGTAATCAGTACAGGATTTGGGATTTGGAATAAAAAATTAAACAGTTTATTGAAAAGACACATCCAGAAAAAGTTGCAATAGGTCATGCATTGGAGTTGTGTGATGACACGTTTCACACATTTTCAAAACATTCTGAAAGGGAAGAAGAAACAAACTTCCATGGAAAGGTTTTTGTTGGAATGGACTCTAAGTGAAGTAGAGGAAAGTGTGGCAAAACAGCCAAAATTCAAGGAAGAAAATGATAATAATTAAGTAAAGTAAACAAAATAGCAATTAAATATAGCAATGAAGTTACAAAGCATAAGTAATGTGTAAGGTCAATTTTGCATTTAAATGTAGTGTTACTTATGTAGAAAGTAAGTCCTGTTACGTGATAGAGCATGAAATGAAAACCTTCTCTTCTAGCATCTTTGTCTGACCTTGAAGGTAAATAACATTTCATAAGCAAGTTTATTTCTTTACATTCTTTATTATTAACTACAAATATATTTATTTGTTATTTATAAAGTACATTTTCATATTTAAAACCACATGTGTAAAACAAAAAATTCATGTGGTTTTTTTGGGCTGGACAGATTAATTATACTTCCATTAATTTAAATTAAATTTGATTTGTCACATGAGCAATTGAGTTATGAGTTTGGGCATGGAATGAATTAAACTTGTGTGTCAAGGTATCACTGTATATGCTAAATTTTAATTAATTTATCAATTGGCCACTCAAGATTTTTAACTAACTAGTGGACTCCTTCCAGTGCCTGAACAGATACCACAAAACTCAAGTGAGAGAGAACATGGGATCTAAGAGAGAGAGGCATAAGGACCAACAACTAAGCAAATAGGCTGGTTGAGCAAAGACACCCAAACTTCTTGGACATGCCAATATATTCCCCCTGCGATATCATCACTCACTTCCTCCCCAGGAAACCTCTGATTGGAAAACTGGCACATAGAAAGTGATTTCAGAGACTTCAACTCTTCCCTGATCCCTTCTTCACAGGAAGAGGTGGGTCTCATGAGGACACTAGCACTTCTTTCCTCCTAGTCTGTAGTTGTCCAAAGTGACTGCTTAGCAAACTCTTCTCAATATGGTGGCTAGAACTAGCTGATTTCATCACTAACTGAGTTCTTATTTACAGATAAACAAGGAGCAGGTCTATACCCAGCCTATAACAAAAGCTAGCTCCACCATAACTCTTTTATCCTTTTTTTTTTACTTTTTTGAATTAATTTATTCAGTCAATTTAGAACATTATTCCTTGGTTACAAGAGTTACATTATTTCCCCCTCTTCCCCCACCTTTTCAGGTAGCCAACACAAAATTCCACTGGGTATTACATGTGTCCTTGATCAGAATCTATTTCCATGTTGTTGGTGTTTGCATTAGGGTGTTCATTTAGATAACTCTTTTATCCTTAACAAAGATGAGAGTATGAAGTCTTGGACTGGGGTTCTCTGAGTCTTCCTAGATAAATTTTCCTACCTCCATTAAAGACCTTATTAAAACTTAAGAGAAAAAAAAGGAGGACCCACCCCACTTTAATAGCCCTGGAGAGAGACTGTTTTGTTGCTTTAAAATAAAACTCTTTTACCTTGACCCCAAGAGAGAAGGCAAAGGGGAAAAGTGATTTTTCAAAACTATCTCAATTCAACATTAATTTTCCACACTTAGTATAAAAACTTGATCCCACTGGATCTCTGTTCAGATCCTGTATGACTTCAAGATGAGTCCTTATCTCACCTTACTACTAGGGCTGGGTCCTCAAGGCCAAGCACTAATGTTGAACTGGCTGAGAAAACTCAACTCTAGAATGTTGGGATACCTGGTCACTCTCCTGACTTTGAAAAACTCACCAAGATCAGAGACTCTAGGCCCATGATGGTGAACTTATGGCATATCTGCCAAAGATGGCATCTCTGTGGGCATGCATGCTGTCACCCACCATAATTAGTTACTGGGAAGGCAGAGAGACTTGGGCAGAACTGCTCCCTTCCGCCTCTCCACTATGCCTCCTTGCCTCTCTGCCCAGCAGCCCAATGGAACTACTTGCTCCCTCCCCTGATTGGAGCACTAGAACCATTCTCCTGCCCCTCTCCATACATGCCTTTCATCACCCACCCCTCTGCTCAGCAGCCCAATGGAACTACTTGCTCCCTCACCTGAGTGGAGTGCTTGGTTCACACCTCCCCCTTTCTCCCCTCCCTGTCTGGGGGGTGGGGCATGGCACACAGTCTCTTAAAGGTTTGCCATCACTGATTTAGGCTCTTCATCTAGAAAAGAAAAGAATAAATACAGAAATAATGGCCTGAGGTCCATTCCTTGAGGCCACTCCTCCCTTCCTCCCCTCAGCTATGTCTCTTTCATGACTCTGAGCAAAGGATTCCAAAGGGACAAAGAGAAACATGGTTAAAGAGATTTGTTACATTTCATTTTATTCCAGCTTTTAAACATTGGGCATCCATGTTTAGCACAGACTCAAAATAGCTGACATTTATATGGTTCTTTGCAATTTACAAAGAGCTTTTTATACATTATCTTATTTTTATAAAATCATAAGATTCAGAGCTGGAAGGGAACTTAGAGAATATTATTTTGAAATCCCTTTCATTATAGATTAATCATTAAGCATTTATTAATGACCTGCTATGTGCCAGGTTCTGTACTGGATACTGGAGATATAAAGATAAATATGAACAATTCTTGCCTTCAAAGAGTTTACATTTATTTTAAAGGGGAGGGAGACAACATGTACACATATAATTATAAGGAGACAGAGACCCAAAGAGAATAAGGAATTAGTCAAAGGTCACATGAATAGTAATAGAACTGGAATCGAAACTTATGTTCTCTTATTCCTTACCACTCTGAGGTAGGGCATATGACTATTATGATCCATGCCACCTCCTCTTACTTCTCTCTCATTTTATAGTTGAAGAAGCTGAGATAAAGTCACTTGCCCAAGGTCCCAGATTTAATAAGTGGTGGCACTGAATTTGAATCAAGTTCTTTTAACTTCAGTTCTAAGATTGTTTCTACTATATCATACTGCTTCTTTTTTTTTTAAACCCTTACCTTCTGTCTTAGAATCAATAAAACAGAAGATCAGAAAGGGCTAGGCAATCGAGGTTAAGTGACTTGTCCAGGGTCACAGTTAGGAAATGTCTAAGGCCAGATTTGAACCCATCTCCAGGTCTGGCTCTCTATCCACTGAGCCACCTACCTGCCCCCGTCTCCTCCCTCCTCAGCCTGGAATTCTTTAGGACTGTAAGTCATAGCTTTGTAGACACTACCTCCAGAGCTCAATATTTCTATTGGATTGCATCCAAAGCTGTCTCTAGCCCAGCGTACTTAGACATCTCTGTTAGTCACAAGCCCTGGGGTTGAGTTTTATTTGTTTGTTTGTTCAGTTGTGTTCAACTCTTCATGAGCCTATGAATGATGGCAAAGATACTGGAGTGGTTTGCCATTTTCCTCTGAATGAAGGCAATGATAGGTTGTCACTTGCCCAGGGTCACACAGCTAGTAAGTATTTGAGGCCAGATTTAAACTCAGGTATTTCTGACTTTAGGCTTTGAGCCCTCTATCCATTGGGCCATCAAGCTGCCCCTAAGGGTTGAGTGACTCTCAAAGTATTTGCAGACATGGTTTCTAAAGGCACCAGACAACCTTTCTGAGAAATGGAGATTTAGATTTGTTTATGAGAGATCCTGTTTTTACAGTCATTTTTGGACTTGCTAGGGTGGTGGTTTCACACGGCAACGTAGAATTCTTGGTAAACCCATTTGAGAGCAGAAATTGACCATTGAGACCTTCATCATGAAGCACTCTGGCCCAGGCATCTCTTTCTTAGCAAATGCCAGGTTCAACACAATGGATCCCAATAGTTCATCTCTACTGCGAAGACTGGTCAATTGGATAACAGACATGTGGCCTTTGGCCTATTGAAAGGAGGCATGGATCCTATGGAATCCATTGATTGTTTTACCTACTGAAATAGTGAGACCAGCAAGAAGAAAATATTCTAAACCATGATCTACCCTCATGAGGGTTTTTCCCAACTTAACCACCAAATTATTCCTTCTGGCTCAGGGGATAGAGAGCCAGGGCTGGAGATGGGAGGTCCCGGGTTCAAATGTGACTTCAGATACTTCCTCACTATGCGTCCTTGGGTAAGTCACTTAACCTCAGTTGCCTAGACCTTGCCAGTCTTGGAGCTCATTCCTACTCCCATTCCCATTTACTCTTATATCTTGTAATTCTTGTACTCTCACTTGCTGCAATTCTCTTTGGATTACATTTTGTGTTTCCTTCCACAAGTATGACTAGCCTGCCAAGTTAAATTGATGAATATGAAGTAAAAATGAAATTCCATGTGGAAAATGAAGTGGCAGAGCAGACACTGTCAACAGTCTCAAAAGTGATGTTTATAAAGTATTCTGTACATTTCAATTATTAATATGATGATCGCCATCATTATGACAATTACTATTTTCTCTAGTATGGAATTCTATTAGCTGGGGAAGACATAGGCAGAGTCACTAGTCTTGACTTTTCACTGGGGCTTGTTAGAGCTCCCAAAGATTCAGAGTAATTGTTCTATTTTGACTTCTAGGGGGAGTGGATAGGGGACTCGACTTTAGAAACAAATGCTATAGGTATGGAGAGAGCAGTCTAGAATCCTCCTCACTCCGGAGGTGTGTTCACTATGAATCACAAATTAATCAATTTGGATCTATTAAGAGGCATTCTCTTTTCATAGAGGATACTCAAGATAGTGAGATAAAGATCAGAAGTGAGATTTGAACCCAGGTCCTCTACCTTATGAGTCGATATTCCTTCTACTGTACAATATTGTCTCCATTGACATGCACTGACTTGGAGCTTGAGTTATAGAATGCCTAACTTAGCTCTCATATAATGTCCCCCATTTTTAATGGGACTGTCTACTTTTAATCAGTTGTATCCCAACAACCAGAGCTTTGTCACCTGGTATTTTTGCTGCATAAACAACTCTTAAAATAGGAATTCATCTGGATCGTGGCTACTGCTTCTAGAGCTGCCAGCTAGAGTACAAAGGGCTGAGGCTACACTTAAGACTGGGATGCTTTTGAATATACTTAAAAGGATTTCCTGGCATTCTCATTTATTCATAGGAAATGTTTTAAAATGTTTTTAGTTGTTGGGAATGGAGTTTAAGTGCAGAAAGGAGTCAGATGCTTTTACGAGGGAGTTAATTAAAGGTCACCAAGGGATGAGGGATTAAGTACTAGAGTGTATGTATGTGTATGTGTGCATATTCTGGAGAGTGGATAGGTGCCTGCCTCTGTGTGTGTGTGTGTATGTGTGTGTGAGAGAGGGGTGGGGGGAGGGAGGGAGGCAAGGAGGGGGAGAGGAAGAGGATAAAGAGAGGGAGGAGTCAGAGAGAAGGACTAAGAGAGAAGTGAGAGAGGGGGGAGAGAGAAAGAAGTAAGAGAAGAGAAAAGAAGAGAGAGGAAAAGAGGAAAAGGGAGAGAGAAAGAGAGAGAGGAAGAGGGAGAGACAGACAAAGAGAAGTGAGAGAGGAGAGAGAGAGGAAGAGGGAGAGGGAGAGAGAGAAAGAAAAGAGAGACAGAAAAAGAGAAAAGAGAGACAGAGAGAGAGGAGGGGGTGAGAGACAGAAAAGAGAGAAAACAGACAGAGAGACAGAGAGAAGCAGAGTGAATATAGTCCTGTCTAACAAAGAAGTCAGGTCCTAGACTTTTAAGGAAGGATTGATGTTTATATCATGGATCTTTACTGCCCAAAGGAAATCTCCAATGAACCAGAAAACAAGAAGACATGTTGTCTGTTAATCTCCTTTATTGCCCTTGCCCCTAGCATTTCTGCAAATGTGCATATAGGCCCCAAAGAAAAGAATAACTGTTTTTCCAGGATTTTAAAACGTTGACTGATTTTGGGCAAGTTGCCTTTAAGTCTCAGGACCCTCAAGTGGAAAATGAGAGGGTTAGATTAGATCTTTAAGACCCCTTTAGGTCTAGTTCTACAATCCCTTGAGCTTTTAAACCTAGCAACTGGCCCAAGTTCATTTTCTGCTTTATGTGTTTATCTTTCCTCATTAGAAAATAAGCTCCTTCAGGTCAGAGACTGTCTTGTTTGCTTGTATTTGTATCTAGTGCTTTGTACAGTACATAATTTCTCTGTCTCTTTCTGTGTCTCTCTCTGTCTCTGTCTCTCAGTCTCCTCTGGGTCTCCCTTTGTCTCCTCTGTCTCTCTGTGTCTCTCTCTCACATACGTACGCCATTTATCTTTGAAATGAACTGGTTGATGGAGAGATTTTCTAGTGTTCCTTCCAGATTCTCCAAATCTCTGATTTTACGTCTTCAGTTTTTTCTCCCCAAAGGAGGGAATTAAGAGCTGGAAACCAAGAACTCCCTAGGTATTAAAGAGATCTTGCTCAGGGACAATGGTGAGGCTAAGAGGCTCAAGACAGTTGCCCCCATCCCCTTTCAGGCTGAAGAGAATGGGGAGTTAATAAATGGACTGCATGCAAATGCTATTAGCAGGTTAATGCCTTTGGCCTCTCCCTTGGTGCTCTTGGCATATTTTAATTGCCAGTGCCTCCCTAAAACTAATCCCCTCCTTTCCTAAGCCCTTGTGATGAGAATGAGTGTGCAGGTTGGGAGTTCAGAGAGCCCCCTTCCAGGTTTTAATCCTGTTTGAGCCCTCTCATTAATCAGTCACAGCCTCCTTCTCTCTCCTGCCTTGGGAAACAAAAGGATCCCAGTTATGAGCTGTTAATTAGCTATTAAGGGGACTGGGAAGCTTCCAAGTGGTCATTATTCACACGATTTGAGACTAATACTTATTTAATTAGAGCTATTCCTTTCCTGTCATAAATCCCTAGTTAAAATGAATTTGGCTCAAATGTCAGCTCAGCTTAAAAGAAACTGGTAGTTACTTTCTGTCACCCCTGATTCTTTGTAAGAGACAAGAAGGAACAATGACTGTGAGGACCCTGCAGGGCTGAACACAATAGCAGTGGGGGCTATTCCTATTCCAGAAAGTGCACTTTAGGTGTCTGTGTGTATGGGAGCCAGGATACAGCAAGGACATCTCAGGTCTCTGAGTCTCTCAGTGATTCCATAGATTTTTTGTCCTTCCAAAATAATACTAGACCCCAGTATCATGGGAGATATAAAGAAGGGCAGATCAGAAGAATTTCAATCAATCAATCAATAAACATTTATTAAGCACCTACTATGTGCCAGGTGATGTAATGAATAGAGTTCCAGCCCTGGAGCCAGAAGGCTTGAGTTCAAATTCAGCCTCAGACACTTATTAGCTGTGTCATTCTGGATAAGCTGCTTGATTCGGTTTGCCTCAGTTTCCTCATCTGTCAAATAAGATAGAGAAGGAAATAACAAACCTCTCTAGTATCTTTGCCAAGAAAATTTCAAATGGGGTCTCTAGGGCAGCCTAAACCTGATTAAAATATAACTGGTAAATATTTAACAAAAAAGGAAATATAATAAAATATAGATTATGTTAATATTTACTTTTCTAAGTCAATAAGATGTCTGCAGGGATCCTTATATATAATTTACCAATTTGTTTCTTTTTGAATTTGATGCCACTGAAATAGGTTACTCCTAAGGTCTTTTCTAGCTCTAAATTTACCATTCTATGACACTGTAATTTGCAAGATTGCCTTCGAGAAGATGAATTATGCTTGTGTAGTCTTATAAGAGTACATAAGTATTATATTATATATGCATATATCTACATATATATTAGTATTATAGTATACTGGAAAGAACATTAAATCTGGAGCCTGAGAACCTGGGTTAGACTTCTAGTTCCCAGAATGTGAATGCAAATGGAAGCATACCATTCTTTATTTCCTCCATGAATTTTTCTCTAGTGTAAGCAATATGTGACTTGTTTCACAACATGACAAACAGTAAAATATGTATTATATAATAAATATACAGCCTATAATCACATTACCTGCCTTCCTGGGGAGGGGAAGGAGTGGGAGGGAGGGAAGCAGATTATAAATTGTCAGAAAATGAATATTAAGAATTGCATTGACATTTAATCTGAAAAAAAGAATAAGAAAAAGAATTTAGCTCTGCTACTTCTTACATGTATGACCTTGGGCAAAATTTCCATATTTTAGTTCCCTCAACTGGGAAATAAAAGAGTTGGGCTAGATGATAACCGAGTATTTTCCTTAGACCAAGATCCCATAAATAAGGTCATCTGAACAGAGAAGCTTTGAAGCTTGCTAGCTCCCTACATCTTTACTTTTTTTCTCAGAAAGCATTTTTGTAAATGTTGATGCTCTATGTGCATTTGAGAATATTATTGAAGAATGCTAAAGAAAAATAATTTATTTTGGTCCAACAATCTAGTTAGTCTCAGACACTTCCTGGCTATGTGACCCAGGGTAAGTCACTTCACCCCCATCATCCTTGCCCTTACCATTCTTCTGTCTTGGAACCAATACTTAGTATTGATTCTAAGATGGAAGGCAAGGGCTTTAAAAAAGTCACTTACTTTTATTATTTAAAAAAATTATGGGGGCAGCTGGGTGGCTCAGGGGATCGATAGCCAGGCCTAGAGACGGGAGGTCCTGGGTTCAACTCTGGCCTCAGACACTTCCTAGCTGTGTGACTCTGGGCAAGTCACTTGACCCCCATTGCCTAGCCCTTACTACTCTTCTGCTTTGGAGCCAATACACAGTATTGACTCCAAGACAGAAGGTAAGGGTTTAAAAAAAAATTATAATGATATCTGTTATTATTTAATCATCTTCAATCAAGCAAGCATTTATTGAACATGTACTATATGCCAGACTTTTGTGGTTAGTATTAAGGATACAAAGACAAGAGCAAAATAGATGAAACCATCAAGGAGTTTACCTTTAACCTGGGGAGATAACACATGCATATTTGAAGAAAGGGGTATAAGGGGTGCTCAGGGAGGAGTAATATCTTTGGTATGGAGGGCTTGTCGTGCCCTCCTAAGGCAGCTCTCCAGCCTCTGACCCTCACCTGACACCCAGCTCTCACTTGTGGCTCCTAGTAGCTGCTAGCATGCGGCAGCGGCCAAACCCGGGCAACAGCTTCGACAGGTCGGCTAAACCTTGTGAGGGTAGCCATCAGGTAGTCATCTTCGACCCCTGGTGAACCAGGGCTTTGCTCACCCAGCATGTGAAGACTGCTTCAGCCAAACAGGCGAAAGAAACCAACAAGAAGGTTCAACGGCTGAGATGGCGATACAGCAAGGCACTGTGGAGTGCTTAGGGTGTGTTGGAGCACAAAAGACAACACGGCCATCTAATGCAGCTGAGGAAGTCTCCAGGTGTAACGACTTTTTGTGCCACTGGACCCAGGCTTCCAACGCCGAGAGAGTGGGACTGTCTCTGTGCATTGACGTTTCCACCTAAATCTTCATGCACAAGTGTCTTTGTGCACAAAAACGCACAAAGACAATCGTCATCCTTGGTTACCGAGAGACTACTACTAGACTTGAAGAAACAAAATAGAAACAAAATGGATACATGTAGCTTTCAAGGGGCAGGCACTAAGAACTAAGATGGGGGTACTGTAGGGAGAGATTAGGCAGAGAAAAGACCTCATTCAGAAGGCAGCACTTGAGCTAAGTCTTGAAGGAAAGTAGTGATAGTTTACTTACAATAATGTACAATAGATGGAGGTAAGGAGGGAAAGCATTTCAAACATGAGGGACAGATAATACAAAGACATAGAGATGGGAGATGGAGGATTGATATATCCCTCTCTACTCTCCTGACAACCCATCTGTTGTATCTATCTATTGTAATGAAGAATAAAAAATTATTTTCAAAAAATGTTTACAATGTTTACAAAACTAATCAGCACATGTACTCCCTGACACTGCACAGTGTTTCATGCCCAAAGTCGTGCCTCTGAGTTGCATTTTCACATTTCTTCTCTGAGACCAACCTTGGTCCTTAAAATTACACAGCCTCTAGTTTTATCTATTTTTATTGTGCTTTTGATTTATATCATAGTCATGGTGCATATTGTTTTCCTAGTTCTGTTTATTAGTAACAGTTCATAGAAATCTTCCTCTTCTCTGAAGTCTTCATAAAGTATTTAGAGTCTTGTCAGTTGGGCTCTAATGAATACAGGTTTCCCTATGTGTGTGATTCCTAGCCTAAAATGCTAGATTTGTTTGATGTAATAGCTGGATTTCAGGTCTCAGGAAAATAGAGCTTAAGTGTACAGAGAGCTTAGAGATCCTTTTTTTTTTTTTGCTACTAAAAACAAGGGATCCAGGGAAGATGTGCCAGTTTGGAACATAGCCACCAGTGTTTCTTTTGTCCATAACAGACAAATGAGAGCTCATTAATTCTGCCAAGACTTCAGAGTGACTTTAAATACTAGGGCTTAATTTATTTTATATTGCACAGTGAAAAGAAAGGAAAAAAAAAGGGAGGTGGTGGTGATGGAATTCATTCCTTTTACAAATGAACTAATCTAGAGTAAATAGACCCTAGATCCCTTTGCCTACATCAGCTGGATATATGTCACAAAAGGTCATTGATTCAGAATTGGAAGGAACCTTAAGAATCTTATCTTTTTGTTTAATAGAGGTTAAGAAGAAAGGAGGTTTTATGTTTGATAGAATTCACTTGTGAATCCATCAGGCCCTGGGGATTTTTTCTTAGGGAGTTCTTTGATGGCCTGTTGGATTTCTTGTTCTGATATGGGATTATTTAGGAATTCTATTTCTTCTTCTGTTGGTCTAGGTAATTTATATTTTTGTAAATATTCATCCATATTGCCTAGATTGGTATATTTATTGCCATATAACTGGGCAAAGTAGTTTTTAATGATTGCCTTAATTCCCTCTTCATTGGAGGTGAGGTCCCTCTTTTCATCTATGATGCTGTTAATTTGCTTTTCTTTCCTTTTTTTAATTAGATTGACCAGCACTTTGTCTATTTTGTTTGTTTTTTCAAAGTACCCGCTTCTAGTCTTATTTATTAAATCAATAGTTCTATCACTTTCGATTTTATTAATTTTTCCCTTAATTTTTAGGATCTCTAGTTTGGTTTTCTTCTGGGGGTTTTTAATTTGTTTGCTTTCAAGTTTTTTTTATTTGCATTTCCAATTCATTGACCTCTGCCCTCCCTAATTTGTTAATGTATGCACTCAGGGATATGAATTTTCCTCTGAATACTGCTTTGGCTGCATCCCACAAGGTTTGAAAGGATATCTCACCATTGTAATTTTCCTCAATGAAATTATTAATTGTTTCTATGATTTGTTCTCTAACTAACCGATTTTGGAAGAAAGGAGGTTTTAAATCAAGGTGGTAATGTGACTTGTCCCAAATCATAAAACAATAGGTAGCATAGCTAGGAATCAAAACTGTGTGCTCTGACTCTGGATTATTGATAATTTGGAAGGGACCTCAATGGGCATAGTCTAGCCCAGGTTTCTCATCTTATCAAGAAGAAAACTGAGGTTCATTGAAAATGAATTGATTTACTTAAGGTTACATATTGAGTAGCATAATGGGATTTGAAAATGGATCCCCTGATTTCTAATACAGGTTCTTTCCACTATACTAGCTAGCCATAATTCTTTCCCTGCCAGGTGGTTACACACCTATGTATTCATTAGTCAAACTGGCTGCTTTTGTTCCCTCCCTTGTCTCCCTTGGGTTTCCTTGAGAAATAGGGAGGCTTAAGGTGGATTGTGATGGCCCTGCACAATGGAAAGTCTTAGATATTTGCCAGGGCACTGAAAAATTAAGTGATTTATCGAGTAATCCTATCAGCTATGTCAAAGACAAGCCTTGAGCCCAGCTCATAGCTTTGAGGCCAGTTCTTTATTTACCCTGTCAAGCTACCTGTCATTATGTATATGCAAATATATGTTACACACACACACACACACACACACACACACACACATATACGTATCTCTATCTCTGTCTATCTAGTAAAGTTAGGAAGTTCAGATATGGCCTCAAAGCATTTACCAGCTATGTGACCCTGGTCAAATCACTTAACTCCTGTCACCTCATCTGTAAATAAGAATATACTGGAGACAGAAATGACAAACTGTTCCCGGATTTTGAAGAGAAACCCCATGGACAAGATCCATATGTAGTAGTATTAATATTATCTACATAATAAGATTACTAGCTGTGTGACCTTGGACAAGTTACTTAACACTGTTTGCCACAGTTTCCTCATCTCTAAAATGAGCTGGAGAAGGACATGGCGAACCACTCCAGTATCTCTGCCAAGAAAACCCCAAATGAGGTCATGAAGAGTTGGACATGACTGAAATTGTGACCATGAGCAATTGCTTTACCTCTTTGGGTCTCGGTTTCTTCATACATAAAACGAAAAGCTTAAACTAGATGATTTGTAGGGTGCCTTACAATAAAAGCATTCTAAGTTCATATATTAAGAGTTAGAAGGGACCTTAGAGGTCATAACCAATCATCTCATTTTAGACACTTTATACATATTGGCAGGAAGGTGATGCATTGGCAATTAGGTGATACAGTGGATAGAGCACTGGATTTGGAGTCAGGAAGGACCTGAGTTCAATTTCACCCTCAGATAATTACTAGCTATGTGATCCTGGACAAGTCACTTAACCTCAGTTTATCTCTGTTTCCTCACCTATAAAATGGGGATAATAATACTTATCTCTCATGGCCATTGTGAGTTTCAAATGAGATGATAATTGTAAAGTGCTTCACACAATACTTGGCACATAGTTTTCTATAAATGTTAGTGCTTCTTGAATCAAGATTTGAATCCCAGATCCTCTGATTCTAGACCCAATGTTCTTCCATTTGGCTTCCTCAATGACCCCTCTGTTCTATGGACAAACCTATGGCTTTTTCTCAGAGTTTGGTCCCCAGGGTGATTACTCACATTAGTGTCCCTGCCAGCCCTCCTCCAAATCCCAATCACCTTACTCTCCTACTCTGATCCAGAACCCCATGTTTCTGAAAGCTGACCCAAGGTTTTGTGAACTCTCCAAAGAAAGATAAGTATATCCCCAGAGGGAAGTTTCAGTCCTGCTATCACATCCAACAGGTTTTTTAAAATTTTTTTTTGAAGGGTGGGCAAGAGGAGGCTTTATTATAAGAGGGA
This sequence comes from Monodelphis domestica, assembly GCF_027887165.1. Classification (NCBI taxonomy): domain Eukaryota; kingdom Metazoa; phylum Chordata; class Mammalia; order Didelphimorphia; family Didelphidae; genus Monodelphis; species Monodelphis domestica. The sequence continues at coordinate 199,583,407 of NC_077227.1, forward strand.
ACAGAAAAGGCATTATGTGGAAGATGAACCTTGAACTAAATTTTGATGTTGTTTTTGTAGTTGATTATTGATGTTGACTCTTCTTGACCCCATTTGGGATTTTCTTGGCAAAGATACTGGAGTGATTTGCCATTTCTTTCTCCAACTCATTTTACAGATGAGGAAACTGAGGCAAAGTCAAATGATTTGCTCAGAGTCACACAGCTGGTATCTAAGGCCAGATCTAAAACCACGAAGAGGAGTCTTTCTGACTCCTGGCCTAGCACTCTATCCACTGCATCCCCTAGCTGCCATCAAACTTTTCTTTCCAGTTTTGCTGCATTTCTTGTCATCCTTGGATTAAAAAAAAAAACAACGTATCATGATTCCACAAGTCTAGAGAGCACCTGGTGAGAACCTTCTGCTTCCAATGCAGATCAGCCCTTTCTTTGCAACTTAGTCTTACAATTTGGAGATGGTTTTAGGGGAGCACTGAGAAGTTAAGTGTCATAGTTTAGAATCACACCACCACATATATATATATATATATATATGTATATATATATATATATATATATATATATCAGTCATGAGCACTTGAATTCAGGTCTTTCTGTCTTTAAACAATCTCTTTACCTAAAATATCTCATGCTGCTTCTGACTACTATGTAAATTAAGAAAATTACTATTTCCTCTTGATTAAAGAAATGCAAATTAAAACAACTCTGAAGTACCACTTCACATCTATCAGATTGTTCAATATGACAGTAAAGGAAAGTGATAAATGTTAGAGAAGAAATGGCAAAATTGGGACACCAATGCATTGTTGGTGGAGTTGTGAACTGATCCAACCATTCTGGAGGGTAATTTGGTACTATGTCCAAAGGGCCATAAAACTGTACATATCCTTTGATCCTGTAATATTGCTACTGGGTCTGTATTCCCCAGAGAAAATGAAAAAGGAGAAAGGGCCTACCTGTACAAAACATATTAATAGAAGCTCTTTTTGTCATGGTAAAGAATTGGAAATGAAGAGGATGTCCATCAATTGGGGAATGGCTGAACAAATCGAAGAATATGTTGGTGATGAAACAGTCTTGTACTATAAGAAATGATAAGCAAGCTGATTTTAGAAAAAGTTAGGAAGAGGCACATGAACTGATACAGAGTAAAATAAGTAGAAATGGGAGAACAGTGTATACAGTACCAGCAATATTGTACAGTTATCAATTGTGAAAACTTGGCTACTCTCAGGATGCAATGACTTATAATTTGGAAGGCTTTATGACAGGGAATGCTATCCACCTCCAGAGAAAGAAATGTGGAAATCAGATAGTTTGGGATCAGAGCATCCTATCCTTCACATCAATATATTTATGGTTTTCTTTTGGGGTTTTGGTTTTGTATGAGTGTGCTCTTACAACAATGATCAATATGGAAGTGTGTTTTTCATGATAAAACATATATAGCTCAGATCAAATTGCTTACCATGTCTGAGTCAGGGGAGGGAAGAGAAGATGGGGGTACAGTTTGGATCTTATAATTTTGGAAAATATATTGTAAATTGTTATTACATGCAATTGGGAAAATAATATATCTTTGAATCAAAAGAATTCATGTTTTATTACTTTAGCAATGCAATTAAATTCAATAGATATTCAGTATCTACTAGGCACAGGGGTTGCGAAAAAGAGCAGTCATAGATTTCTGCCCTTCAGGGAGTTCAGATTCTAGGGTGGGGGTTGGGGATAGGGGGATGGGTCCCACAGGTGTAGCATATATAAGCAATTATATACAAAGTAAGCATAAAAAATAACCTCCAGATGTCTTAAACAGTAGTTAAGAACCACAGAACCTTTTACAAAATTTCCTTTAAACTCTGTATAACCGCATCTAGATAAGGAATTTTTAAACACTGATCTTATGAGGCATTTTTAAAAATAAGTTTGTATATCAGACACAGAACCCACAGCATTGCATATTTCAAACATTGCGATTATAATTCTTGGAATAAGCTTATTTTTAGGATACATAAAAAGGCCAGGTGATGGCTATGTCTTAAGCTCTAGTTATTTCCTGTAGTGGTTCTTCAGCGAGCAATTAAAAAAACAAAACAAAACACTAGAAAATCAGGAGACCTGAGTTCTCCTCTCTCCTACCTTTGCCAGACAATTCAATGCATAACCTTCACCAAGACATTTTAACCAATATTAGTCTCCCATTTTTAATCTATAAAATAGTATTCTAATAACCACTCACCTTCACTTTGTAGAGAGGTTATCAAAGTTTACAAGGGTAAATATGAGGATAAATAAAATACTAAATGTGAAGAGAAGATAGCTGAAAGAGCATCAGCTTGGAAGATGAAGGATCTGGGTTCTGGACAACCAACCAGTCAATCAACAAGTAAGTGACCTTTTTATGTGCTAGCACTGGGGATTCAAAGCCCCAAAACAAAACAAGACAAAACATTTCCCGCCCTCAAGAGCTTGCCTTTATCTGGGAATTAGATTTAGAGTCAGAAGTGACCACAGATACACTTAGTAGCCACAATACCCTTATTTTTCAGATAAGGAAACTGTGGCCCATGGAGGTTAAATAACTTGCCCAAGGTCACATGGCACATGCCTAACGTGAGATTCAAACACATCTCCCTGACTTAAATTAAGTTCAGCTCTATATTATTTTTCCTCTTCTTCCTTCCCTCCTGCTCTTCCCTCACCTCTTCCCTTTTCTCCTCTTCCTCCTCCACCTCCTTACACTATCTACCAATTCCCCCTTTCTCATAATTAATGAGCAGAGTCAAGAGAAACAATTCAACACAATAGCTGCATCTGAAATGTACGCCAAAGGATGAGAAACATGCTTCATCCCAGGTCTTGTGAGAGCTTTATTGGTCCTTTTGTTTTTCTATCTGCTGACCTGCCACTAAATAGATGGCTATAACCTGTAGTACAATGTGGTAAAAAGGGGTGAGGTCAGAAGTCCATACAAATGAACATTCTGGAAGGAGTTTTATTAGGTATAACAATTCAGTATAACAAACCTTCTCCACTGTATCAATTCAATTTATTTATTTCCATTGCTTTTATTTGTCCCACTAATAGAATGCAAGTTTCTAGAGGTAGGGACTGTTTTATATTTTGTCTTTCTGTCTCTTTCACTTGCCACAGCGAGTGGTACATAGTTAGAGCTTAATTAATGCTCTCTCTCTCTCTCTCTCTCTCTCTCTCTCTCTCTCTCTCTCTCTCTCTCTCTCTCTCTCTCTCTCTGCCTCTGTCTCTCCTTTTCTCCTTCTTTTCCTCCCCCCCACCCCCCGGTTTATCTGTCCATATATTGTCTATGGCACTTCGAACAAGATACACTGTCTTTCCATCTGTCAAATGGGAAAATTAGGGATGATGGCCTTATCCCCTATCAACTTACATATAGCAGGCACTTAATTTCAATTAGACTGGGGGCCTTGGGAGTCAGAGGGACATGGAAGCCCTTTGCTAGAGCCCCATCAAATACAAAGGAGAGTCAAAGCCTTTTGGTAAGAACAATAAGAGCTTGCCTTTACAGAGAGCCTTGTGGTTTCCAAGTACTTTCACATTCATCATCTCTTTTCAGATTTACACCAGCCCTGTGAGGCAGGCAGGCAGGCAGGGCAAGTCTCATGACCTCTTTTTTTCCAGATGAGGAAGTGTGGCATGGCAGAGTTAAATAACCTTGCCAGGGTCCCACAGCTAACAAGTGGCAGAACCAAGCCTTGACCCAGGGGGTTTCTGAGGAGGCCTCATTTGCAGTGAGCATTATAATCAGTCAACAAGCTACCCTTATCTGTGGAGGGCCTAGTGTGTGCTAAGCAAACTCCTAGGTATTATGGGGGAGGCTGAGAAAGAAGAGGAGTCTCTAAGAGAAACAGTTCCCTGACCCTGAGGAACTTATCCTTGAAAAAAATCTTCCAAAAAAAAATAAGCAAGGAATGCTTACAAGGCAGCATATAAATGAGTACAAATGAACATAACCACCAGGGGAGTGTACAATAATGACAATATCTAGCACAAGTGAGCATATAATTACTGAGGAGAGATGGCGTTGGGTGGGGTTAACCACCGAAGGCTTCCTGGCGAATATGAATTTTAAGCTTGGGTTTATTTTGGCAGGGGGTGGGGGCCGGAGAGGGAGGAAGGCATGTGCCAGTACTAGGTGAGTTGTAGACATTTAATAATTTGAGATACAAGAGTTCTAGACTGGAAGTCAGGTGACCTGGAGTTTAGCTCTGGTCTCGCCACTATGTAGTTGTGTAATTTTGGACAAAACATTTAGCCATTTGGGGGCTTTAGGTTTCTGATCTGTAAAATGGGAGATTTTGGCTAATTGGTAGTTCGAACTGGAAGGGAACTGAAAGAGAATCTACTCAGCCTCTTTCGTTTTCAAAATGGTGAAACTGAGGCCAAGGGGGAGGAAATTGACTGAAGATCTTTCAAATAATGTTTTGGGTGGGGTGGGGATGTAGATGGGGTACTGGGGAGAACCTAGGCATTTAGATTAGGACCTGAGTGGGTCTCAAATCTTGACACTCTCAAAGTATGGTAGAAGCTCTTTTCTCTAGAGAATGGGCACTCACAAGAATGGGCACTCACCAGGATGGGCACTCGTGAGTCAGTGCTACAAGTGTTACAGCAGGCAGAGAAGTGAGAAGTGAGAAGGCTCAGACTTCCTTTTATTCTGGTCCCTGAGAAAAGATGGTCCTTCTCCTCATTCACCACTGACTGGTCGCTAGAGAACTACAATCTATACACATAAACTAGCCAATCAGAACCCAGGCCAGCATACCTAATTCTATACTAAATATCCATTTGGTCCTAGTCAATCAGAGTAGAGAACATTTTCAATCCTACTCATCTGTGTAATGTTTTTCTTCAGCCAATCAGAGGAGGAGAAGGTTATATACTGCTCTTAAGTTTTAGTCTCTACAAACCACTTCATATCTGTCAATTCTTATCTCATCAATGTACAATGTACTTCCCTGAGAGGAGTCCATGGGATCTCTATTCCACACAGGACCCAAGGCTCTTTTCATTCGATTGCATGGCCTCCTCTAAGGTCCCTTCAAACTACAAGGTTCTGTGATCTGATATTGTTAAGCTGGGTGGGGGAGGGAAGGCATTAAAAAAAAAAAACTTTTTTTAGGAGAAAGAACAATTTTATCGTTTAACTGAATTCACACAACTAGGATATCTTTTGGCCCACTTCATCTCTTCCATAAGAATAATATAGGAGAGGGGGCAGCTTGGTAGCTCAGTGGATTGAGAGCTAGGTCCAGAGATGGGAGGTCTTGAGTTCAAATTTGATTTCAGACACTTCCCAGCTATGTGACCCTGGGCAATTCATTTAATCCCCATTGTCTAGCCCTTACCACTTTTCTGCCTTAGTACCAATACACAACATTGATTCTAAGATGGAAGGTAAGGGTTTAAAAAAAAAAAGAATAGTATAGGAGATATTGTGCCTGGCCCTCTGTTTCTTTTTCTTAAATTTATTTAAGTAACTAATTTAGAATATTTTTCCATGTTTCCATGGTTCATGTTCTTTCCCTCCCCACTCCCAGAGCCAATAAGCAATAAGGGAAGGCATTTATTGTGAAATCTGGGTAATTAAAATAGTGGTTAAGATGGAAGTTCCCTTTGAGATGGTTTGTAAGTAGGTTGGCGTCTCTACTTATTGTGAATAAGGTTTCTCTGGATCCCTATCATTTCTGCTCCTCAGCCTTTTCTTAAACTTTAAAAAAATATCTTTTTAAAATGAATTTAATAAGCATTAACAGGGATGAACATTTTAGTAACAGAATAGATAAGAGGGCTGTATAAAAACTGAAATCTTAACATAGCTTTATACATATGTATACATATACATATGTATACATATGTATATATAAATATAAAATTATTTTAATAGAGAGCTTGTATTAAAATTGTAGAAACCTTACTTCTAGTTCTGACTCTGGCCCATATTGACTGTGACCCTGGACAAGTCATTTAAGCTAAAGGCCAATAATTCTCAAAGTTTTTGGATTCAAAACCCCTTCCAAGAAACATTTCCTTTCTTCGGCTTACAACTTTTCTCTCTTCAGCCACCCACTAAGAAATGAAAGATGGAGGTAAATGGGCTTCTTCTGAAATCTATAAACAGAATATTTATATTTTGTTTTTAATTCCAAGGTACAGAGCCATCTCTGTTTGCTGATTCAATTTGCTTTCTGAAATCAAAAGTAATAGATTAGCTAGAAATCATTTAAAATTTCCCAGCACGTTTATTAGCATCAAATTTGGAGCGAGGGCATGATTTCAAATCCTTCCACAGATGGATGTTTGCTCTCTCCATGACAGTCTGCTTGTAAAAATTTTCTCTGCAAATGAAGATCAGAAAATATTCTGCCTCTCCTAGTCTTTGAGATGATGTGAGCATAGAAAAGATCTGCAATTCTAAACACACTTGGAAATGGTTTAATAGAGAAGCAAGAACAGCTAACATGTGGTATTAGAAGTCTGCTGCTTATGTGGGGCATTCAAGGGGGCTGCTTTCATCTCCTGGTTGATACCTCTCTGACAATCTTAACTGAGAAATCATATATTAATCATTAGAGACCAGCTTATCCTTCTTTGGTGATTCAGGCAGTTTTGTTTTGGTCAGGCCAAACTGGCCAAATAGCCTAATTGAAATAGGCTTCCCAAATGTCACTGGATTACTGGATCACAGATTTAAAGTTAGGAGGTATTGTATTTTAATAAAAATCCAACATTTTTTGTTCGAGAAAGATCTTCAAGGAAGAAGCTTGCTAACTCCTAAATCCAAAGACTATCCAGAGAATGAACTGTTGCAGAAAGATACCAGAAAACTTACACTACACCAAGAAGATCAAGAATGAACTTTGGGTGTGGTTGATTGAACTGAAGTTTGATTGAACATTTATTTGTAAATGTACATTTTTATGCCAAGGAGACTGCCCCTAATTTGGCTTTCTGTCAATGCACCTAGCAAAACATTGGTTTTGCTTTCTTTCTTTTCTATTCCTTCCTCACCACTGTAATTTCTTCTTAGAAAATTGAATATTGTATACATCTGTAGTTAGAAGTGCATTTAGGACTACAAGATGATTATGCTAAATGATCAATGGGGAGACTAGTCCAACTTCGTGTTGTCATAATGGAAAAAGTACTGACTTTGAAGGGAGAGAAAGGACCTGCATCCAAATCTTGCTTCTATCACTTAATACTCCAAATGATCATCAGGGGGGATTGTGAATCTTAAAATTGCTCAGACTATTCCTTAGAAGATTTGGTTAAGCTTTTCCCTTATTGTAACAATGAAGATACTTGATCAGGAATGCATTGAGAACTTTTAAAATACTCCACCCTACTCAGACAGTGCCTTAGGGGAAGATAAAGTTGCAAACTCCTAATTGAACAATGAAAAGTCCCTAACTCATACTTATAGTAAAGCTAGAACCTTAAAGCTAGGTCTATTTTTAGATCTAATACAAAAGGGTGCTCAGTACCTATAAAGGTTAAATTAGTACCTATAAGGTCAAACAACTTACAAAAGGCAAGCTTACCAAAAGAGGTGTGAAGTACTCAGTAGATTTTATCTAACCAGAGAAGGTGAGAACAAAAGAGGATGAGAACTAAGAATGGGCAGTCCTGGGAAAAAGCGTCTACTATGATTGGTAGATGCGAAAATTTAGGGAAGTTGACATAAGAGAAAATGTCTTTAAAAGGAGAAATCAGTTTAGGTAATGAAGTTTTTGGATTGGAAGTCAGTTCAGGATGAGTTGGAGTTCAGAGTTGAAGTGAGGACATTTGAATGGAGTTTGCAATTGAATTCAGTGTGGAGTTAGACTCTGAACTCAGTTCAGGAGATTTAGTGGAGGACTGGAGCTTGCTTGGAGACGATCTTGTGGTGAGTAATAAAGACTGACTCACACTCCCTTAGGCTCAGGCCTAGACCATTTTGGCCTAGGCCCTTTTCTACTGCTTAGCTATTCTCTCTCTCTCTTCTCTCTCTCTCTCTCTCTCTCTCTCTCTCTCTCTCTCTCTCTCTCTCTCTCTCTCTCTCTCTCTCTCTCTCTCTCTCTCTCTCTCTCTCTCTCTTTCTCCTTCCCTTAATTCCTTCATTCTTTATTAATTAAAATCTCCATAAATCCCCAACTGACTTGGGTATTTTTCATATTTGGGAATTTCCCATGGGGACCACTTATTTAGATTTTAAGTCTTTACAGTTTGGCCAAAACCTTTACAGTTTGGCATTTACAGGTTTTTAACATTTACAGAGGGATCGTTTAGATCTTCTCTTTTGACCCTGTAATTTTGATATGGATGAGGAAACTGAGACCCAGAGAAGTTAAATGATTTGTCCAAGACTTCATAAGTATTAAGTGATAGAAGCAAGATTTGGATGCAGGTCCTTTCTCTCCCTTCAAAGTCAGTACTTTTTCCATTATGACAACACGAAGTTGGTCTTTTCAAACACTGTTGTTTCTGCATTTAGTTGTATTAATCAAATGACTGAATTTCCCCAATAGGCCCTGGGTCCTGACATTTACTAGTTATGCGATTATGGGCAAAGCAAATCTCTCATGTAAACATCAGTCTCCTCATCTAAAAAATGGGATACTACTACTTCCATAGGCTAGCTAGGTGGCATAGTGATTAGAGTGTCAGGCCTGGAGTTAGGAAGACATCTCCCTGAATTCAAATCTAGTCTCAGACACTAATTAGCTTTGTGACCTGGGGCAAGCCATTGAACCCACAGTTTGCCTCAGTTTCTTCATCTGTAAAATGACCTGGAGAAGGAAATAGCAAATCATTCTAGTATCTTTGCCAAGGAAACCTTAAAGAGATCATGAAGAGTCACACATATTTGGAAACAACTGAACAATACTTACATGAGATTGTTGTGAGGAAATCATGTTATAATCCTCAATGTTCTTGACAAAAACAAGGTTTTTCTTGTTACATTTTGTACCTGTTACTTTGGAAATTGTATACACCTTTCATACTAACTGTCTTCCTTTTAGTTCTTGCACCCACTTTGAACCATACTGGTATGTACATGGAGCATGTGTGTAGACTTCAGCTTTGCCCAGTTTAGAACTCATAAGCTCACAGAAGCCTAGAACTGGGAGAGAACTGAAGTCATATAGTCCATGTAGGAACCCCTTCTACAATTTCCCTGAAAGACATTGAGCTCCTACTTTGACATTTCTATGAGGAGCCTGCCATTTTGCAAAGACAATCAATGAGTCAAGTCTTGTTGTTAGATGGGTCTTCTTAGTTTGAACAGGAACTCCCCCCACCCCTTTTAACTGTCATTCATTGGTGCCAGTTCTGCCCTCTAGAACAATACTAATGACATTTGAAGGTAACACTTCCTGTACATGGAAACCACTATAACCTCTCACCTGAGACTACTCTTAGGATAATAATAACAATTAGCATATATAGCATACTTTAAAGTTTGCAAAGCATTTTACATAATCTTCTCACTGATCCCTACCAAAACCCTTCAAGGTAGGTGCTATTATTACCCCATTTTACAAATGAGGAAACTGAGGCTGAGAAGTTAATTTACTTGCCCAGAGTTACACAGCTAGTGTCTTCCTGATCCCAGGTCCAACACTCTATCCAACGCTTATAATCTTCTCTAGGATAAACATCCCTGGTTCCTTCAATATTTACTCATATGACCTATTTTCTGATTATCTTGTCATCCTTCTCTGGATCCTCCCTAATCAATGTTTCTCTTAAAGAATGAATCAGTCCATCAGAAATAACTTATTAAGTGCCTCCTATCTATTAGCCACTATACCAGGAACTGGGGAGACAAATATAATGAAGAAATAATCTCTAGATGCAAGGAGCTTACATTCTAAATATTCAGGATACTCTTAATGTAGTACAGATAGGACAATTGTCTGCTTTAATTTAGAAATCATATTTTTATCAACATAGTCCAAGTTTGCTCTAGCTTTTCAGGCAGCTTTATTAGACTTCTATATCATATTGACTTTATCAGCAATTAAAAGCCATAAATCTTTTCCATATGAATTGTTGTCAAGTCTGGCCATTTGCCTTCTGTACACATGCAATTAAAGTTTTGGATTTCTCTGAGGAAGTTTTCATTTTTCCCTAAGTTTAATTTTCTGCACAATTCTTCATTGGTAATATACTATGGCATACATATATTCACTATATTCCTCTCCATTGTATGCCTTTATGAGACTTGAATTTTTAATTCTTTAGAAATGTCTATTCCACCATTCCGCAATTGACAAATGGTGAAGGGACATGAATAGGCAGCTTTCACATGGTGAAATCAAAACTATTGATAAACACATGAAAAAGTGTTCTAAATTCCTTCTGATTAGAGATGTGCAAATTAAAACAACTCCGAGGTACCACCTTACACCTAGCTGACTGGCCAATATGGCAGTAAAGGAAAGTAATAAATGCTGGAGGGCAAAATTGGGAAACTAATACACTGCTGGTGGGGTTGTGAATTGTTCCAACCATTCTGGAGGGCAATTTGGAACTATGCCCAAAAGGCGTTAAAAGAATGCCTCCCCTTTGACCCAGCCATAGCACTGCTGGGTTTGTACCCCAAAGAAATAATAAGGAAAAATACTTGTACAATAATATTCATAGCTGTGCTCTTTGTGGTAGCAAAAAATTGGAAAATGTGGAGGTGTCCATCGACATGGGGAATGGCTGAATAAATTGTGGTATATGTTGGTGATGGTTATTGTGCAGAAGGGAATAATGAACTGGAAGAATTCCATGTGAACTGGAACAACCTCCAGGAATTGATGCAGAATGAGAGGAGCAGAACCAGGAAAACATTGTACACAGAGACTGATACACTGTGGCACAATTGAATGTAACTAACTTTTCTACCAGTAGCAATGCAATGATTCAGGCCAATCCAGAAGCACATAGGAGAAAGAATGCTATCTACATCCAGAGAAAGAACTGTGGAAACAGAAATGCATTAGAAAAATATATGATCAAACACATAGTTCGATAGGGATATGATTGGGGTTTTGATGTTAAAGAATCACTCTACTGCAACTATGAATAACATGGAAATAGGTTTTGAACAATGATACATGTATAATCCAGTGGAACTGCTTATTGGCTTATGGATGGGGGAGGGCAGAGGGGGGAGAGGGGTTCATGAATCCTGTAATCATAGAAAAATATTCTAAATAATAAAAGGGAAAAAATGTAAAAAAAAAATGGCTATTCTAAACTCAGTAGTCAAATGGCAGCCCTTGAAAAAACTGTTAAAGCAGTGAGATGGCTCAATGGTTAGAGAGCTAGGCCTGGAGACAAGATTCTGAATTCAAATCTGGCCTCAAATACTTCTTAGTTGTATGTCACTGGGCAAGTCAATTAACCCCAATTTCCTAGCTTTTACTTCTTTTCTACCTTGGAACAGATATTTAGTATTAATTATAAGACAGAAGGAAAGTTGTTTTTTTTTTTTTTAAGAGAAAAAGAAAGGGAGGGAGAAAGGAAGAATGAATGAAAAAAAGAAGGAAAAAAAAGATATAGTTTCAAAAAGAGGGGCCTTTTGTTTCAAAAGGAACTGTAGGGTCATTTTTTGGGGGTACAATTTCCCAAAAATTATCCTACTTGTTTTTCTCTTCCAATTCAACTCTGGTCTCATCTCATTGTTCATCTGTAGTTTCTGGCCCCGGGCAGTTGAATAACACAATGGATAGAGCACTGGACTTGTCCATCCTCAGAAACCTCCTAGCTGTGTGGCCTTGGGCAAGTTGCTTAACTTCTATTTGCCCTTGGAGAAGAAAATGGCGTACCATTCTAGTATCTTTGCCAAAAAAGACTCCATGGACAGAGGTCCATAATAAGGTCACAAAGAATGAAAAATTACTGAAAGGACTGAACAATAAAGTTTCTGGCTTAGATGTAATATACCAATCAGTTAGTTATGTAATGAGATTAACAACAACAACAACAATAATACTAGCAGGACAGGCATTGGACAAAGAACTTTACAAATATTTCATTTGATCCTCAAAAATGTGAGTAGGTATTATTATTATTATTATCCTCATTTTATAGTTGAGGAAACTGAGTTTAAATGACTTGTCCAAGGTTACACAGTTAATAAATATCTGAGGCTGGATTTGAACTCAAATCTTTCTGCCTCAAGGCTGAATATTCTATCAATGGTGCCACCTAGCTGACTGAGGTATGATTGATGCATTGCTTTCAAGGCTTTCTCCTTCCTGTATTCAATCTTAAGAGCAGCACAACTCTTAAAATTTAATAGATCTCAGTGCTTACTGGAGACACAAGGTAAGAGTTTTTGGGGAGGCAGAGGAATGGTAAAATATGGGCATCAATAGCATCTTGTGCAACACATGGGAAATTCCCCTAGGAATAAATGAGATAATCTTTTACATCAATTTCTCATTATAAAGCATCATATCACCTTCCCTTAGCATTGTAGTGAGGATGTTCCCGTGGTACCTACGCCCTAGTGGTGGCTAATCACACCAACATTTTCCCTAGAGTATTTAGTGGGTTCAGATAGTGGGAAGAGGCATATGTTGGAGCAGACTATTATATGTGCGCTAATGAGCTGTGTGGGGAAAGAGTGAGTGTGTGTATGTGGGGAATGTAGGAGGTGAGGCTAATTGAGATCCAGAAGAGAAGGGCAGCCCCAGAGCCTAGGCTGTTGGGGGTTTGATGCTCTCTCCCTTTGTGTCTTTATTGGTAGTGAGTGGGTTGTATTCATGTGTAACTGCATTGGCCTGGAGTCAAGGATCCTGTTGCCCACACACATGATGCAGTAGATTTGGAGGAGTAAGTGATGATGAAACTGAATTTCAGATCTAGCTTAGATTGGGACTGTTCCAGACTAACTTACTCCCTAGAGTGGTGCCCAGTTCCAACAGAGTGCTCAGTGGCTGGGATAGGATGGTCCTGAAGCCTCCATAGGATATGATGACACCTGGGGAACTCTACTCTTAAATTATCTGGTGGTAAGGTTTATTTTACTTTTTCTTGTGTGTGTGCTTGTTTTTTTTCTGTGGAAAGAGGGAAAAGAGCAAGCATTTATTAAGCAACTACTATATGGAGGCAATGTGCTACATAAGCATTCTAAAAATATGATCTCATTTGATCTTTACAACAACCTTGTGATGATTGTAGGCACTATTATTATTATTATTGTTATTCTCATTTTACATTTGAGGAAACCAAGGCAGACCAAGGTTAAATGACTTGTCCAGGGTCACATAGCCAGTCAATGTCTGAGGTGCTATCCACTATGACATCACTTACCTAGCTGTAGATCTCTCAGGTGGATTTGGTCTTTCAGGTTTGGGGAAGAGGAGGATTTCTTGATGGGCTGATGGGGGCCCTTATTGCCATATGTTTGGTAGGATGGAATTTGTGGAGATGCTTCAATTCCCAAGGTAAAGGCAGCCATTGGTGAGAACCAGTCCCAGACAAATTTGGCCCCACTCTTGCTTGATTATGTGGATGCAATTATCTCTTGCCTCCCTTTCTAATAGCAAATGAGAATTTGTGGGTGGGGAAAAACAGTACCTTAAGACTCATGCCAACTATAGATCACAATTCTGCACAGTTAGCTTGTAGGAGCAAGCTCTATACTCTCATTCAGGGGCCAAGTCCTGTGGCCTTTACCTACACACCACCACCTATTCTCTTGTTCCTCTTACTTCCTTGGAGTTCCCATTTCTCCCCATGTGTTTCTACTTCTGTCTTTGAGCCATTATTGTTCTCCCATTTCCTTAGCCTCCTCTCTCCACCTCAGGTTATTACCCACAGATAAATATTATAGGACTCCCATGAGGGGTCGCTATAATAGTGGAAACTGTAATTTGTGCCTATATATTTCCAGAGCCTAATATATACTAGGTGCTTAATAAATGCTAGTTAAAGGGTAGTTAGGTGGCTCAGTGGATATACAACCAGTCTTGGATATGGGAGATCTGAGTTCAAGTTTGACCTCAATCACTTTCTAGCTCGATGGACTCTGGGCAAGTCACTTAAATCCAGTTGTCTAACCCTTACCACTCTTATGCCTTGGAACCAATACTTAGTATGTATCCTAAAACATAAGGGGAAAGTTCAAGCATTAAAAAAATAAATTTGTTGATTGATTTATTGACAACAGTTCAGGGATTTTCTGCCCTTCCTTTGCCTCCTTACCCCCTATAAAAGCAAGCCATTTGGGAAAATTCCTGATTACCTTTTCAAGTAGTATAAATCAATTTGTTTATGCTATTTCCAGTGTGCTTTAAATCACTTCAGAAGACAGGATTTCCAAATAGTCTATTCTACATTAAACTACCTTATTGGAAATACTTTTTCTGTCTACTTTTGAGTGTTTATAACTTTACTGAAGAGTCGGATCAGGGACTCAAAGAGAGAAGGGTTCATACTATATGGATAACTCATAGCTTAGAACCCAAGTCTCTTAAGTGTACCTGGATCAATCCTGGGGACTTTGAAGATAAATCTCTTTGACTCATCTTTCCTACTATTTACCCTAGGATCACCAGAATTTGAACCTTCTTGTTGGTTTCTTCCGTCTGTTCAGCCAAAGCAGTCTTCACATGCTGGGTGAGCAAAGCCCTGGTTCACCAGAGGTCCACGACGACCCGATGGCTACCCTCACAAGGTTTAGCTGGCCTGTCGAAGCCATTGCCCGGGGTGTGGCCGCTGCCACATGCTAGCAGCTACTGGGAGCCACAAGTGAGAGCTGGGTGTCAGGTGAGGGTCAGAGGCTGGAGAGCTGCCCTAGGAGGACAAGCCCTCCATACTAGAGATATTACTCCTCCCTGAGCACCCCATACACATTCATATACATTCAATGGCTGAGATGGCTACGGAGCAAAGCACTATGGAGTGCTTAGGGCGTGTTGGAGCACAAAAGACAACAAGGCCATCCAATGCAGCTGAGGAAGTCTCCAGGTGTAACGACTTTTCGTGCCACTGGACCCAGGCTTCCAACGCCGAGAGAGTGGGACTGTCTCTGTGCATTGACTTTTCCACCTAAATCTCCTTCATGCACCAGTGTCTTTGTGCACACTCATCTATCATAGAGGAAAACGCACAAAGACAATTGTCATCCTTGGTTACGGAGAGATTACTACTACTACTACTACTACCAGAATTTGACTTGTTTTGTTCCCACTAATGGTTTGCCCCAGGAACATTGACATTTAGTTCATGTTTAGGTCACCACATTTTTTTCCAAAAAAGGGAAAAGGGACCTTAGTTCCCCTGCAAATATTCAAGATATAGTGTGAGGCACTGTGGTATTGTGGAATGCTTGCCAGTTCTGCAGTTGGAGAGAACTTGAGTTCAAATTCTCCCTCTGATACTTAACACTAATCTCCTTTTGTTGTTATTGTTGAATTGTTTCAGATGTGTCTGACTCTTTGTAACCCCATTTGGAGTTTTCTTGGCAAAGATACTAGAGTGGTTTGTCATTTCCTTCTCCAGATTATTTTACAGATGAAGAAACTGAGGTAAACTGAGGGTTAAATGACTTACCCAAGATCACACAGCCAATAAATGTCTCAGGTCAGAATGGAACCCAGGTCTCCTAACTCCAGGGCTGGTGCTCTAACCATTATACAACCCAGCTGCCCCTAGACCTCAGTTTTCTCATATGTAAAATGAGTGGGTTGGTTTAGATACCCTAAGTACCTTCCAGCTCTAGGTCTCTGATTTTTTGCTTTAAATAAAGCATAGACTTTTTTTTTAATTTGAAAACAAAAGACATAGGACTTTCATTTGAATCCCTAAATTGTCAAAACATCTCTCCTATCTTCTCTGATGAGCCCATCTCCTCCAATGCTCTCTATATAGTTCTTCAAACATTTAGTACAACTCTGAGGGAGGAGGAATTCAGGGCCTCCCACAAGGAGTAAGGATTTGGGATCACTAGAAAGTTGATCTTTTCCCCTTAAACTGTGCAATCCACATAACTTACAATACTAGTAAAGGGTGAATTCCAGATTGGTTCTTCTACATTTTGACTTTGTCTCTTGTTCCTCCTTTGTTTGGCTCCTACTTGGTCTAAGAACTTCTCAACTTGTTCAGGAACACTTCCTGCCACCATTACTCTGCAATGATTAAAATTCTCTGGAGACTATTAATTTATAATTATTTATTACTAGAAATTAGAGAGAGAGAGAGAGAGAGAGAGAGAGAGAGAAAGAGAGAGAGAGAGAGAACCTCATAACATTTGATATTGACCAAATAAAACCAATTTGAGATGGTTTCTTTACATTTAGTTAGTTCTATGTCACTCGAATACTGAATTTATTGTTTTATTATTATTACTCTTTATTTGTTTGTTAAATTAAAGTTCTCAAGCATTTCCCTCCCTCCCTTCCCTGCACTCGAGACTATCATTTGACAATAAAAAAAATACATATAAAATTATGTCATACTTGTTTCTATTTATCAGTTCTTTCTCTGGAGGTGGACATAGATGAATTATCCTTTAAGCAATATTTCTATCATAGTCATAGGTTTCATTTCTCTCTCTTATTGTGTTTTCAATTCTGTGTCAAATGATGTCTTCTCTAGTGAAGGGAGAGGAGGGCACTAAGAGTATTTAAGTGTAACAAACAAAGAAATAAATAAAAATTTGGGAAGAAAGCATATTCAACCAAGAAAATGTGCAAAGGCTACAGCTTGTGAAAAGGACACTTCAAGAACTGTTAGAGATGTCACAGTGGCAGCTGGTATGGGGAAGTCAAATATTTCAAGCATCATTCTAGACCATGAAACAGGATTAGTCACTCCAAAGTGCAAAACAAAGGGCTATTAAAAATGAAAAACAATCTTAAGAACTGACTCTTTCTGTGAAATGACCTAATAAATCCTCAGACAATAAGTAAAGACCATCATAGGGGTCTAGGAACTGGAGGAGTTATCATTGATTCCATCATACTATGATATAGACTTCAAATTGGAAAAACAGCAAGAATTGCAGTTATAACAACTGATAATTATTGCTCTTGTCATAAGAGATTTTCTGACTTAGCTTTTAAAAGTGAATCTTTGGGAGAACATAATTAATGCCACTTTATTTTGTATTAGTCATTTTGCTGTGTTATGGCCCTTGTATGAATGTAGGACCAGCTGTAATACTTGTTAGTTTCTTTCCAGTTCGCCAAATTGTTATGAAGAAGAAAACTGCTAAAAAGAGGGGATTTTGCTCTGGAATGTCCCCTAAGACTGGAGGAAGAAAGTCATTTTTACTGATGAAATTCATTCATTTATTTAAGATCTGGGCATTTTCTTCAAACTAAAATATCTACCAAAAACGTTTGGAAGATTTTTTACTTCTAAAGGACTTGGAAATCTTGTCTCCTAGGAGGAATGATGAACTGTGAAAACATATGGATAGACAGAGACACAGAATTGTTCTAGAATTACAGAAGTTCCCAAATGGAGACAGAATACTGCAATACAACTTTGTACTCTGCTGCATGGCACAGAAGGTTAAGATGAGAGAGATGGAGATGGAGACAAATATGCTTCACTAGCCTGGGAACTCATTTCATTTAAACAGAATTGAAAACCTGTGGGTTCTGATCAGGCTTAGACTTGGAAAAAGGAACTGTTTGTCAAAGGTACTCTTAATATCCAATGTGCTATAGTTTCATGAAAAAAAAAAATTAAATATGTGCCGAAATCTTCTGAATTTGATGCCAAAACACGTAAGACGTGACTATGCAAAAGGAGAATTATATTATAGTTTAAAAGTGTTTTTAAAAATATTTATTATTTTGGTTACATTTTGAGTTCCCTCCCTCCCTCCCAAACCCACACTAGAGAAGGTCAACATTTGATACAGCTATATATGTGAAACCATATGATACATATTACTATATGTCAAGTTAAAAGTATTTTAAGGATATAAAAATTTAGGTTTATTGTATAAGTCAATAATTTTAATTATTCCACTTTGTCCCAGTTGATTTGCACACCACTATAGCTACTTCTGAGCACACCCTCTTCGCATATCTAGTACTTCATTGGGAGACATTTGGGATGAAAAACCGACATTTCTGATGTCACCCTTTACAAATCAAAGATAAAGTCACTCCCAGCTCCTGAAAAATTGCCATCTTCTGCCTCTAGTTGTCTAAAGGTAGTACTGAATTTCTGTCCAAACTCTGGCTCCATCCTTAAGTTTGCAAAATCCATATAACAGTATTTGCATTTCTAAAAAGACCTGTTCCCAGGGTGATCTAGAATGCTTATGAAGAAACCTAGCAATTATAATTTGATTTCATTTAATTAACATATGTTTGAGAGTTACTCTTTCTTTCCTCCTTTTTTCCCCCAAGGCAATGCAAGTCAGATTTCAGCTCAGAGAGATGATTTTCTCCTAATCATTTTGTAATTGTTGTATATCTAATAAGTGACTGAGGAGCAATTAGCTTTATGAGGGCAATTGTCATTAAAATTCAACTTGTAGTTATGGGTTTTGTTTTTCATCAAATACAAAAGTGGAATCACATGATGAATGAAGGCAAATCTCTGCAGGGCACAATTGGCTAACAATAGAAAAATTGGCAGCTGCTGTTCTTAATATATATTTGTGGTAATTTTGTTGTCTTATAAATATCTTATCTTGAACAAACAAGGAAGAAAGAGAGAAAAAGAGTGAGAAGGTGCTGTTATATTAATCTGGATATCATTTGTTTTGGAAGAAAAGATGCTCCCACTCAGAAATTCCCTGGGAGCAGCTCTTATTATTCCTTGGCACTTCTTTTTTTTTTCCTTCCCACAGTCCATTTCTCTTTTCTCACTGACAGCTAGAGTGTGGGCTGTGTTTATGCTTGGGCATGGAGAGTCTGGCCCAAACTCAAAGTGGACTGCTATATGAAGGAGGAAAACACTCTTCTTTAAACTTAAGCAGATCCTATCTCTGTGTTTCATTATAGAAAATGAGCAGAGATCCCTGGCCATAAAGTTATATTCAGTGACAATCAACATACTGAATTGCTTTATTATGGCAGGCTCAGAACAGTCAGAAAGGTAGCTGAAAATGTATCTGAATAGCCTTACCATCACAGTCTCTGCTTAATAGAAAACTTACACTCCTCCCTCACATGAGGGGCTATAAACACAAAAATGCTAACTTCTTTAAACCCTTACTTTCCATCTTAGAATAGATACAAATATCAATTCCAAAGCAGAAGTCTAGGCAATTGGACTTTCCCAGGGTTACATAGCTAATAAGCATCTGAGGGTAGATTTGAACCTGGTCCTCCTGACTCTAGGCCACTGAGTCACCTAGCTGCCTCTGAAATGCTGCCATTTGAACTGATCCTAAATCTATTGTTATTACACCTCTCAAGACAAAAGTATGGCATAGTGGATAGAAGGCTGGATTTGAAGTCAGGCAGACCTGAGTTCAAATGTAGTCTTTGAAATTTATAAGCTTTGTGACCCTGGGCAAGCCACTTAACCCTTCTAGGCCCTGAATAACTCCCGAAAATCTATCTACTAAATCATAGAATAGTCTTCATTGGGAGAATTTCTTCCTCAAATCATAGATTTTACCTATATTCCTTATTTAGCCCATCACTTCAGTATAGGACAAAGCATCCAACCAGCAGTTTCTGTAAATAAAATATAGAGGATTTTATTATAAAGTATCCATACTTTATCATATCTTTAATTGAACCTGGCAGAACTGAAAGGTGACCAAGTTTGTGTTTCCCAAGGATTCTCTTTTTTACTAAAGAGTTGACAAATATTTCATAAATGCCTCTGCTGTACAATGCGCCACTAGTGGATGGGATGCAAAGATGAAAGAATATGCGGTCCCAATCATTAAGGAATTTCTAGTTTCTAGGGGAATGACACGCACAATACAGCTTCCAAAGTGACATTCTCTCTCTCTGTCTCTCCCCCACTTTATTATTCCTTTTAGCACAATAGTATTCCATCACCAACATATACCATAATTTGTTCAGCCATTCACCAATTGAAGGGCATCCCCTCGTTTTCCAATTTTTGGCCACCACAAAGAGTGCAGCTATGAATATTCTTGTACAAGTGTTTTTCCTTATTATCTCTTTGGGGTACAGACCCAGCAGTGCTATGGCTGGATCAAAGGGCAGACAGTCTTTTATCGCCCTTTGGCATAGTTCCAAATTGCCCTCCAGAATGGTTGGATCAATTCACAACTCCACCAGCAATGCATTAATGTCCCTACTTTGCCACATCCCCTCCAGCATTCATTACTTTCCTTTGCTGTCATGTTGAACAATCTGCTAGGTGTGAGGTGATACCTCAAAATTGTTTTGATTTGCATCTCTCTGATTATAAGAGATCTAGAACACTTTTTCATATGCTTATTAATAGTCTTGATTTCTTTAACTGAAAATTGCCTATTCATGTCCCTTGTCCATTGTTCAATTGGAGAATGGGTTGGTTTTTTGTACAACTGGTTTAGCTCTTTATAGATTTGAGTAATTAAACCTTTGTCAGAGGTTTTTGTTATGAAGATTGTTTCCCAATTTGTTGCTTTCTTTCTAATTTTAGTTACATTGGTTTTGTTTGTACAAAACCTTTTTAATTTGATGTAGTCAAAATTATTTATTTTGCATTTTGTGACTCTTTCTAAGTCTTGCTTGGTTTTAAAATCTTTCCCTTCCCAAAGTTCTGATATGTATACTATTCTGTGTTCACCTAATTTACTTATAGTTTCCTTCTTTATATTCAAGTCATTCGTCCATTCTAAGTTTATCTTGGTGTAGGGTGTGAGGTGTTAATCCAAAACTAATCTCTCCCACACTGTCTTCCAATTTTCCCAACAGTTTTTATCAAATACTGGATTTTTGTCCCCAAAACTGGGGTCTTTGGGTTTGTCAAAGACTGTCTTACTGAGGTCATTTACCCCAAGTCTATTCCACTGATCCTCCTTTCTGTCTCTTAGCCAGTCCAAATTGTTTTGATGACCGCTGCTTTGTAATATAGTTTGAGATCTGGGACTGCAAGGCCACCTTCCTTTGTATTTTTTTTTCATTATTTCCCTGGATATCCTTGATCCTTTATTCTTCCAAATGAACTTTATTATGGTTTTCTCTAATTCAGTAAAATAGTTTTTTGGTAGTTCAATGGGTATGGCACTAAATAGATAAGTTTGGGTAGGATGGTCATTTTTATTATGTTAGCTCGTCCCACCCATGAGCAATCAATGTTTTTCCAATTGTTTAGTTCTAGTTTTAATCGTGTGGAGAGTGTTTTGTAGTTGTGTTCATATAGTTCCTGTGTTTGTCTCAGCAGATAGTGTTTCTAGTACAATGTTAAATAATAGAGGTGATAATGGGCATCCTTGTTTTACTCCTGATCTTATTGGGAAGGCTTCTCATTTATCCCCATTGCCGATGATGTTTGCTGATGGTTTTAGATATATACTGTTTATTATTTTTAGGAAAGGCCCTTCTATTCCTATACTTTCTACTGTTTTCAATAGGAATGGGTGTTGTATTTTATCAAAGGCTTTTTCTGCATCTATTGAGATAATCATGTGATTTTTGTCAGTTTGCTTGTTTATATGGTCAATTATGTGGATGGTTTTCTTAATATTGTACCATCCTTGCATTCCTGGAATGAATCCTACCTGAGAGTGGTGGATAACCCTTGTGATGACTTGCTGGAGTCTTTTTGCTAGTATCCTATTTAAGATTTTTGCATCTATATTCATTAGGGAGATTGGTCTATAGTTTTCTTTCTCTGTTTTTGACCTGCCTGGCTTTGGGATCAGTACCATGTTTGTATTGTAAAATGAATTTGGTAGACTCCTTTGTGGCTTATTCTGTGAAATAATTTGTTTAATATTGGGATTAGTTGTTCTTTGAATGTTTGATAGAATTCATTTGTGAATCCGTCTGGACCTGGGGTTTTTTCTTAGGGAGTTCTTTGATGGCTTGTTCAATTTCTTTTTCTGATATAGGGTTGTTTAGGTAATTTATTTCTTCCTCTTTTAGTCTAGGCAATTTATATTTTTGTAAGTATTCATCCATATCACCTAGATTGCCATATTTGTTGCCATATAATTGGGCATAGTAGTTTTTAATGATTGCCTTAATTTCCTCTTCATCAGAGGTGAGGTCTCCTTTTTCATCTTGGATACTGTCAATTTAGTTTATTTCTTTTCTTTTTTAAATTAGATTGACTAGTACTTTGTCTATTTTATTTGTTTTTTCAAAGTACCAGCTTCTAGTCTTATTTATTAAATTAATAGTTCTTTGACTTTCAATTTTATTAATTTCTCCTTTGAGCTTTAGGATCTCTAATTTAGTCTTCATCTGAGTATTTTTAATTTGTTTGCTTTCTAATTTTTTAATTTGCATGCCCAATTCATTGACCTCTGCCCTTCTTAATTATATATGAACTCAAGCATATAAATTTCCCCCTGAGTACTGCTTTGGCTGCATCCCAAAGGTTTTGAAAGGATGTCTCACCATTGTCATTTTCTTCAACAAAGTTATTAATTGTTTCTATGATTTGTTCTTTAACTAGCTGGTTTTGGAGAATCATATTGTTTAATTTCTAATTAATTTTTGATTTATCTATCATTGTACCCTTACTAATTATTATTTTTATTGCACCGTGGTCTGAGAAGGTTGCATTTATTATTTCTGCCCTTTTGCACTTGTTTGCAATGATTTTGTGCCCTAGTACATGGTCAATTTTTGTGAATGTACCATGTACTGCTGAAAAGAAGGTATATTCCTTTTTGTCCCTATTTATTTTTCTTCGTATGTCTACTAACTCTAATTTTTCTAAGATTTCATTTGCTTCTCTCACCTCTTTCTTATTTATTTTTTGATTTGATTTATCTAGTTTGGATAGGGGAAGGTTCAGATCTCCCACTAGTATAGTTTTTCTATCTATTTCATCCTTGAGCTCCTCTAGTTTCTCCTTTAAAAATTTGGATGCTCTGCCATTTGGTGCATACATATTGAGTACAGATATTTCCTCATTGTCTATACTGCCTTTTATCAGGATGTAATTATCTTCCCTATCCCTTTTAACTAGATTTATTTTTACTTTGGCTTTGTTGGATATCATGATTGCTACTCCTGCCTTTTTTTTATCATTTGATGCCCAATAGGTTTGGCTCCATCCTCTTACTTTCACCCTATGTGTATCTACCTTCCTCATGTTTGTTTCTTGCAGACAGCATATGGTAGGGTTTTGGATTCTAATCCACTCTGCTATTCGCTCGCATTTTATGGGTGAGTTCATCCCATTCACATTCAGAGTTGTGATTACTAGCTTTGTATTTCCCAGCATTTTGATTTCTGCTCCTGTTCCTGCCTTTTCTTCTTTCACTATTTCCTTCTATACCAATGTTTGTTTATAGTCAGCCCCCCCCCCCTGTTTCCTCCCTTATTTTACTTCCCTTTCTACCCCCCTCCCTTCTCATTCCCTCCCTTATTTTCCCCTGTGGTCTTTTTAAAATTCCCCCCCCCCTCCCTCCCTTGTACTGCTTCCCTCCCCACCAGTCCATTTTTTACCCTTCTACTCCCCTATAGGGTGCAAATCTATTCTCTTCCCCAATGGATTGGATTGTTCTTCCCTCTTTGGGTCAGTTTCAAAGTACATAGGAGTTGAGTATTTCCTGTCTCCAACCTCTTTACACTTCCAGTGTATCGATGTTCTCCCCCCTCCCGCCATGAGATTCTTTGTGACATATAAATTTACCCCCATTTGTTTCTTTTCCCATTTCTGTTAGTCATAACCTCTTTTCTTTTTTAGCTCTAGTCATGTATATATATATATATATATACATACATACACATGTATATGTATTTATGTATGCATATATCTATATACCTATTTGTGTCTTGTCCTTTCATCCTATACAGTTTGTCACTGTTCCCTCTGAGTTTAATTCTTCTAGCTGCTCAGGTGATAGCAACAGTTTTTAAGAGTTACCAATGACCGGAGACTTCCGGTTAATATGGCGGCTTAGAGAAAGCTCAAGTTCAGATCTCCGGAAAACCCTTCCCGACCGATCTCAAACTATAAGCTCCTAAGGCGCCGAAATTCAAAACGATCAACAGCACAGACCCTGGGAACCCTCCTCCTGGACCTGGACCCGGATTGAAAGGTACGGCTCCCCTTAAAAGCCAGAACCCGAGATCCCTCGGACCTCAGGGGTAGGAGCGCAGAGTCCAAGGCTCCGGGAAGCCGCAGCCCGGCCTGGCTCAGAGAGCAGGGTCCTCGGAACAACAACCCTCAGGGCCTTCTATCCGAGTCCCAGTGAAAGTCACTGCCTGGAGCAAGACAGCCTCATGGGCTGGATCCTGCTATCCAAGTCTCAGTGAAAGTCCCTGCCCTCGGAGCTTGGGTTAGCTGCAGCCCATCCCCCCGCAGGCCGACGAAACAGCCTCACGGCCAGCGATTCTGAAGGCAACTTCCTGAAAGCAACGTGGTCCGACCCTTCCATTCCAGTTCCAGTGAGGCATATTCAGTTTAATCCAGGGAAAGCTCATAGAACCATCTGCCCAGGACTAAAGCCTCTGAACACCAGACAGAGACAAGAAAAGCCAATCCTCCACATTCAGAGATGGAAAACTCCACAGAAGCACAGAAGCCCCAAAATACCAAGAAAAATAAGAAGAAAGGGGCGACTTTGGACACATTCTATGGAGCCAAAATACAAAATACAGAGCAGATAGAAGATAATATAAAAGAAAATGCTCCAAAACCTTCCAAAGGAAATGGAAACTCTCCACAAACCTATGAAGAATTTGAATCAGAAATGACCAAAAAGATGGAAGCCTTCTGGGAGGAAAAGTTGGAAATAATGCAAAAGAAATTCACGCATCTACAAAACCGGTATGATGAAACTGAAAAGGAAAACCAGGCTTTAAAGGCCAGAATCAGGCAGCTGGAAGACAACGATCGTGTAAAAGAGCAAGAATTAATAAAGCAAAGCCAAAATACCAAGAAATTAGAAGAGAACATAAAATATCTCACCGACAAGGTGATAGATCTGGAAAATAGGGGGAGAAGGGATAATTTAAGAATAATTGGACTCCCAGAAAAGCCAGAAATAAACACCAAACTGGACATGGTGATACAAGATATAATCAAAGAAAATTGCCCAGAGATTCTAGAACAAGGGGGCAATACAGCCACTGACAGAGCTCACAGAACACCTTCTACACTAAACCCCCAAAAGACAACTCCCAGGAATGTAATTGCCAAATTCCAAAGCTATCAAACAAAAGAAAAAATCCTACAGGAAGCCAGAAAAAGACAATTTAGATATAAAGGAATGCCAATCAGGGTCACACAAGACCTTGCAAGTTCTACTCTGCATGATCGTAAGGCATAGAACATGATCTTCAGAAAGGCAAGAGAGCTGGGTCTCCAACCAAGAATCAGCTACCCAGCAAAACTGACTATATACTTCCAAGGGAAAGTATGGGCATTCAACAAAATAGAAGACTTCCAACTTTTTGCAAAGAAAAGACCAGAGCTCTGTGGAAAGTTTGATACCGAAAATCAAAGAGCAAGGAATACCTGAAAAGGTAAATATTAAGGAAAGGGGAAAATGTTATCTTCTTCTTTTACTCAAACTCTCTTCTATAAGGACTACATTTATATCAACCTATGTATACTAATATGTGGGGAAAATGTAATGTATAAATAGGGGGTAAAGAAAGACCAAATAGAATAATCATTCTCACACAAAGATTCATATGGGAAGGGGAGGGGAAGAAAACTCCTATAAGAAGGAGAGGAAGAGAGGGGGAGGGTTTACTTAAACCTCAATCTCAGGGAAATCAACTCTGAGAGGGAAAAACATCCAGATCCATTGGGATCTTGAATTCTATCTTACCCAACAAGGGTAAGGAGAAGGGAAAACCAAGGGGGGGAGGGGGAGAGGGAGAACAAAAAGGGAGGGAAAGAGAGGGGGGAGGGGGAGGGAACAAAAAGGGAGGGACTAAAAAGGGAAACATCAAGGGAGGGGACAAGGGGGACTGATTCAAAATAAATCACTGGACTAAAAGGTAGAGCCGAAGAAGAAAAGGTTAGAATTAGGGAAGGCAATCAAAATGCCAGGGAGTCCACAAATGACAATCATAACTTTTAACGTGAATGGGATGAACTCACCCATAAAACGTAGACGAATAGCAGAATGGATTAGAATCCAAAACCCTACCATATGTTGTCTTCAAGAAACACACATGAGGCGGGTTGACACCCACAAGGTCAGAATTAAAGGATGGAGTAAGACCTTCTGGGCTTCAACTGATAGAAAGAAGGCAGGAGTGGTAATCATGATATCTGATAAAGCCAATGCAAAAATAGACCTGATCAAAAGGGATAGGGAAGGTAATTATATTTTGTTAAAAGGGACTATAGACAATGAGGAAATATCATTAATCAATATGTATGCACCAAATAATATAGCACCCAAATTTCTAATGGAGAAACTAGGAGAATTGAAGGAAGAAATAGACAATAAAACCATACTAGTGGGAGACTTAAACCAACCATTATCAAATTTAGATAAATCAAATCAAAAAATAAATAAGAAAGAGGTAAAAGAAGTGAATGAAATCTTAGAAAAATTAGAATTAATAGACATATGGAGAAAAATAAATAGGGATAAAGAGGAATACACCTTCTTCTCAGCACCACATGGCACATTCACAAAAATTGACCATACATTAGGTCACAGAAACATAGCACACAAATGCAGAAAAGCAGAAATAATGAATGCAGCCTTCTCAGATCACAAGGAAATAAAAATAATGATTAGTAATGGTACATGGAAAACCAAATCTAAAACCAATTGGAAATTAAACAATATGATACTCCAAAACCGTTTAGTTAAAGAAGAAATCATAGAAACAATTAATAATTTCATCGAGGAAAATGACAATGGCGAAACATCCTTTCAAACCTTTTGGGATGCAGCCAAAGCGGTAATCAGAGGTAAATTCATATCCCTGAATGCTTATATTAACAAACAAGGGAGAGCAGAGATCAATCAATTGGAAATGCAAATGAAAAAACTGGAAAGCGATCAAATTAAAAGCCCCCAGCAGAAAACCAAATTAGAAATCCTAAAAATTAAGGGAGAAATTAATAAAATCGAAAGTGATAGAACTATTGATTTAATAAATGAGACAAGAAGCTGGTACTTTGAAAAAACAAACAAAATAGACAAGGTACTGGTCAATCTAATTAAAAAAAGGAAGGAAGAAAAGCAAATTCACAGCATTAAAGATGAAAAGGGGGACAGCACCTCTGATGAAGAGGAAATTAAGGCAATCATTAGAAATTACTTTGCCCAATTATATGGCAATAAATACACCAATTTAGGAGAAATGGATGAATATATACAAAAATACAAACTGCCTAGACTAACAGAAGAGGAAATAGAATTCCTAAATAATCCCATATCAGAAATTGAAATCCAACAAGCCATCAAAGAACTTCCTAAGAAAAAATCCCCAGGGCCTGATGGATTCACCTGTGAATTCTATCAAACATTCAGAGAACAGTTAATCCCAATACTACACAAACTATTTGACATAATAAGCAAAGAGGGAGTTCTACCAAACTCCTTTTACGTCACAAACATGGTACTGATTCCAAAACCAGGCAGGTCAAAAACAGAGAAAGAAAACTATAGGCCAATCTCCCTAATGAATATAGATGCAAAAATCTTAAATAGGATACTAGCAAAAAGACTCCAGCAAGTGATCAGAAGGATCATTCACCATGATCAAGTAGGATTCATACCAGGGATGCAGGGCTGGTTCAACATTAGGAAAACCATCCACATAATTGACCACATCAACAAGCAAACTAGCAAGAACCACATGATTATTTCAATAGATGCATAAAAAGCCTTTGATAAAATACAACACCCATTCCTATTAAAAACACTAGAAAGCAAAGGAATAGAAGGGTCATTCCTAAAAATAATAAACAGTATATATCTAAAACCAACAGCTAATATCATCTGCAATGGGGATAAACTAGATGCATTCCCAATAAGATCAGGAGTGAAACAAGGATGCCCATTATCACCTCTACTATTTGACATTGTACTAGAAACACTAGCAGTAGCAATTAGAGAAGATAAAGGAATTGAAGGCATCAAAATAGGCAAGGAGGAGACCAAGTATCACTCTTTGTGGATGACATGATGGTCTACTTAAAGAATCCTAGAGATTTAACCAAAAAGCTAATTGAAATAATCAACAACTTTAGCAAAGTTGCAGGATACAAAATAAACCCACATAAATCATCAGCTTTTCTATATATCTCCAACACAGCTCAGCAGCAAGAACTAGAAAGAGAAATCCCATTCAAAATCACCTTAGACAAAATAAAATACCTAGGAATCTATCTCCCAAGACAAACACAGGAACTATATGAACACAACTACAAAACACTCGCCACACAACTAAAACTAGACTTGAACAAATGGAAAAACATTAACTGCTCATGGATAGGACGAGCCAATATAATAAAAATGACCATCCTACCCAAACTTATTTATCTATTTAGTGCCATACCCATTGAACTACCAAAATACTTCTTCACTGATTTAGAAAAAACCATAACAAAGTTCATTTGGAAGAACAAAAGATCAAGGATATCCAGGGAAATAATGAAAAAAAACACATATGATGGGGGCCTTGCAGTCCCTGACCTAAAACTATATTACAAAGCAGCAGTCATCAAAACAATTTGGTACTGGCTAAGAAACAGAAAGGAAGATCAGTGGAATAGACTGGGGGAAAGCGACCTCAGCAAGACAGTATACGATAAACCCAAAGATCCCAGCTTTTGGGACAAAAATCCACTATTCGATAAAAACTGCTGGGAAAATTGGAAGACAGTGTGGGAGAGACTAGGAATAGATCAACACCTCACACCCTACACCAAGATAAATTCAAAATGGGTGAGTGACTTAAACATAAAGAAGGAAACCATAAGTAAATTGGGTAAACACAGAATAGTATACATGTCAGACCTTTGGGAGGGGAAAGGCTTTAAAACCAAGCAAGATATAGAAAGAATCACAAAATGTAAAATAAATAATTTTGACTACATCAAACTAAAAAGCTTTTGTACAAACAAAACCAATATAACTAAAATCAGAAGGGAAACAACAAATTGGGAAAAAATCTTCATAGAAACCTCTGACAAAGGTTTAATTACTCATATTTATAATGAGCTAAATCAATTGTACAAAAAATCAAGCCATTCTCCAATTGATAAATGGGCAAGGGAAATGGATAGGCAGTTCTCAGATAAAGAAATCAAAACTATTAACAAGCACATGAAGAAGTGTTCTACATCTCTTATAATCAGAGAGATGCAAATCAAAACAACTCTGAGGTATCACCTCACACCTAGCAGATTGGCTAACATAACAGCAAAGGAAAGTAATTAATGCTGGAGGGGATGTGGCAAAATAGGGACATTAATTCATTGCTGGTGGAGCTGTGAACTGATCCAACCATTCTGGAGGGCAATTTGGAACTATGCCCAAAGGGCGACAAAAGAATATCTACCCTTTGACCCAGCCATAGCACTGCTGGGTCTGTACCCCAAAGAGATAATGGACACAAAGACTTGTACAAAAATATTCATAGCTGCGCTCTTTGTGGTGGCCCAAAACTGGAAAACGAGGGGATGCCCATCAATTGGGGAATGGCTGAACAAACTGTGGTATATGTTGGTGATGGAATACTATTGTGCTAAAAGGAATAATAAAGTGGAGGAGTTCCATGGAGACTGGAACAACCTCCAGGAAGTGATGCAGAGCGAGAGGAGCAGAACCAGGAGAACATTGTACACAGAGACTAATACACTGTGGTATAATCGAAAGTAATGGACTTCTCCATTAGTGGCGGTGTAATGTCCCTGAACAACTTGCAGGGATCCAGGAGAAAAAAACACCATTCATAAGCAAAGGATAAACTATGGGAGTGGAAACACCGAGAAAAAGCAACTGCCTGAATACAGAGGTTGAGGGGACATGACAGAGGATAGACTCTAAATGAACACTCTAATGCAAATACTATCAACAAAGCAATGGGTTCAAATCAAGAAAACATCTAATGCCCAGTGGACTTACGCGTTGGCTATGGGGGGTGGGGGGGGGGAGGAAAAGAAAATTATCTATGTCTTTAACGAATAATGCTTGGAAATGATCAAATAAAATATATTAAAAAAAAAAAGAGTTACCAATGACCTCTTTTCTTATAGGGATATATATCATTTTAACTTATTTAATCTCTTATAAAATTTTTGTTGTTTTGTTTTTTCTCCCCTCTTTTTTTAATTACCTTTTGATGATTTTCTTGAGTTCTGTGGTTGGACATCAAATTTTCTGTTCAGGTCTGGTCTTTTCTTTACGAATGCTTGGAACTCTTCTGTTGTGTTGAATGACCATACTTTCCCCTGTAAGAATATAGTCAGTTGTGCTGGGTAGTTGATTCTTGGTTGTAGACCTAGTTCCCTTGCTTTCCGGAATATCGTATTCCATGCCTTTTGGTCCTTCAGGGTGGATGCAGCCAGATCCTGTGTTAACCTCATCGTATTTCCATGGTATCTGAATGTCTTCTTCTTGGCAGCTTGTAATATCTTTTCTTTCATCTGATTGTTTTTGAATTTGGCTATAACATTTCTTGTTGTTGTCAGTTGGGGATTAAATACAGGGGGTGATCTGTGGATTCTTTCAATCTCCACTTTTCCCTCTTGATCTCGGGACAGGTTTCCTGGATAATTTCCTCTAGTATTATGTCCAGGCTTTTTCTTTTGTCATGGTCTTCTGGTAGGCCAATTATTCTTAAATTGTCTCTTCTTGAACGATTTTCTAAATCATCCGTTTTGTGAATGAGATGCTTCACATTTTCCTCAATTTTTTCATTCCTTTTATTTTGTTTTATAGTGTCCTGCTGCCTTGTGAGGTCACTTGTTTCTAGTTGTTGTATTCTGGTTCTTAAAGATTGGATTTCATCTCTGGCTTTTTGGTCATCTTTTTCCTTCTGGTCTGATTTTCTTTGGAGGTGATCTTTCATCCTCTTTACCTCATCTTTCATCTCCTTTGCCTCATCTTTCATCTCCTTTGCCTCATTTTCCAGCTGGTTGATTTTGGCTTTCAAGACACTATTTTCTTGTTTTAGTTCAAGTGCCTCTGTTTCCAGATGACTTATCTTAATTTTTAAGTTCTTTTCCCAATTATCTTTAGCCTCTCTTAGTTATGTTTTGAGTTCTTCCACAGCCTGTATCCAATTCGCTGGGATTTCTGGTTTATCGTTTGCTGATCTCTCCGCCTCTGTTCCATTTGCTGAGTAGTAGCTGTCTATTGTAGTTTCTTCTTTTTCTGTTGTTTGCTCAAATTCACCCCTTCTTTACTCCCCGTATTTGTCTGTGCTCTTGTTCCTCTCATTTTCTTTGTTTTTTGGGGACTTCTATCAGTCTCTTCTCTTGGAGTTTTAACAGAAGATCTCTTGGTGTAGTCTCTGGGGGAGGGTTGTTGGGGGTTTGAGCTTCCCTGTCCTCTGGAGGCTTTTGATTGGCTTAAAGTCTAGCAGTCAATGAGGATGAGTGGGGAGCCTGGGCTTCCCTGCGTTCTGGAGACTTTTGATGGGATTAGATTCATCTAGTTCTTTCAGAAGACTCTGCTTTCTAAGGGGGGAGGGGTCATGGCCTCCCTGGGCTCTGAGGGCTCCTGATAGGATTAGGTTCAGCTTTTTACTGAATGAGCCCTAAAGCAAAAAACCTCCTCCTCCACAATTTGTGTTGAATGCCCGGAGACTAGCCCAGGATGCTTTCAAGGTAAGCCCTTCACTGGCCCTGTTTCTGTTCTTTCAGAATCTCTGAGGGCTCCTGATGGGATTGGGTTCAGCTGGTGCCCTAAAGCTGGGACCTCCCTTGAGACTCAGTTGGAAGGACCCAGCCAGGGGTCTACAGGCTTCCCCCTTCTCTCTATGTTTCCCTGCCATTGGTGTTGGGCATCCCAGAGACTGGCTCAGGTTGCTTTCAAGGTGAGTCCTTCAAAATAGCCAGCCCTGGGGTCCTTTTGCTGACCCTGAAGTTCCTGCTGCTGGAACTCTGGGTTGGGGGGTATGGGTCCTGGGACCTTCCTTCTGCCTGCTCCTTAGAAGATCTAGGGTTTTGGCTTTTGGGGGGCTGTACCTTTTGATCCAGGTCCGGGAGGAGGGTTCTCCGGGTCTGTCCTGTTGTTCAGCTTGAATTTCAGTGTCCTAGGAGCTCTCAGTTTGCGATCGGTAAGGAAGGGTTTCTGAGGTCTGAACTTTCACAGCTTCTAAGCTGCCATCTTGACCGGAAGTGTCTAAACCAAATTCTTAAGAGAGAAGGAATAGGTAAAGAGAAAAACAGGAAAGAGAGATAGATATAAAGACAGAGAGAGACACAAACACATACAAACAGAAAGACAGTCAAGGAGAGAGTCTGAGACAGAGATGGGGTGGAAAGAGAGAAAGAGAGAGAGAGAGAGAGAGAGAGAGAGAGAGAGAGAGAGAGAGAGAGAGAGAGAGACAGAGAGAGAGAGAGAGACAGAGAGAGAGACAGAGAGAGAGACAGAGAGAGAGAGAGAGAGAGACAGAGAGACAGAGAGACAGAGAGAGAGAGAGAGTGAGTTCCAGTCTCACTAGAGTTATTACAAGAGAAAATGAAGATCAGTAGGGGTAGGCAGCTTGGACAGAAAATCTTACAAAGAAGTCTACTATTAACATGATCAAATATAAGAATCCAATAAAGGAGGACACTGTGTGTTATTGGGGGATAAGACCAGTGTTGAAAGTTGCTAAAAATCCAAATCTATTTTCTAATTTGTTATAGATTGGGTTTTATTACATTATAAACTCTAGTGAAAAAGAACTTCAGGCTTGGTTGGATTCAGGGAACCTGGATTTGAACTCCAGTTCCAACCCTAGTTGTATAGCATTGGGAAAGTCCCTGAACCTCCCTGGGCCTCCATTTTTTCCTACTTTATATGGGAGGCTTGAACTTGAAAATTTCAAAGTTTCCTTATAAAATCTGTGATCTTTTTGCTGAGCCTTAGTTTCTTTATCTACAAAATGGGGATCATAAAACTTGACTGCCTACCTTACAGGACTGTTAGGAAAAGTTCTTTTAAAACTGTAAAACTTTAAATAAATTCAACCTATTATTGTAGTTAGAACTATTATAAAGCCACTGGGGCTTTGTTTGATTCCCTAACAAGGCTGGGGGAGTGTAAGTGGCCTCTATTATAGGCATTGCCTAGCTTGCCAGCTCTCTGGCCTAGCCTAGGTAGCTGCCCATAACAAACTCTCTTGGAGACCTAAACCAAAGGGATTCCCAGGATCAGTACAGAGTGATGGAAGATGGCCTATGGTGGCCACTAACTCCTCCCACAGCCTCTGCTCTCTCTGTTGGTGGCCCTCTGGAATGGTGCTCAATTGTTAACAGAAGGCCCTTTATCCCAGATCTCCTCCTGCCACTTTCTTTCACTCTCCTAGTACCTACATGTTCTCAACATTTTTTTACATGGTACCTATAGGCTTTCAATCCTCTTTTCAGCATATAAATTTAAAAAATCAGTAGTTTAGGGGGCAGCTGGGTTGTTCAGTGGATTGAGAGCCAGGCCCAGAGATGGGAAATCCTGGGTTCAAATCTAGCCTTAGACTCTTCCCATCTGTGTGACCCTGGGCAAGTCACTTGACCCCCATTGCCTAGCCCATACTGCTCTTCTGCCTTACAGTAACAATGCACAGTATTGATTCTAAGATAGAAGATCAGGGTTTAAAAAAAATCAGTAGTTTAAAAATTATTGTCCCTATTTTGGAGATCTGAAAACCAAGGCTCAGGAAGATTAAATAGCTTGCCCATAGCAAGATGCAAAGCTGTGTTTCAAACCCAAGTCTTTTAGGGGCCATTCCAAAGTGCCTTCATTTTCATCTTCTAAAAAAAGATCATCGAGCTAGAATGGACTTCAGAGAGGTTCTCTAGTTAACTCTTTCATTTTATATATGTGGAAACTGAGGTCTATAGAGTTTAAATGACTTGCCAAGGGTCACAGGGGCCATAAAGGACACAGGTGAGATTTAAACTCAGATCCTCTTACTCCAGAGACAGACATGTCCCCAAACTCATAATTTCTCTAACGTATATTGCACACAAGTTTTGCCATTGGTTTTGTAGGACTTAATTTGAGTCATTTTCATTCAGAAGGACTTTTGATTTAAAAAACAACATAGCTCCTCCCTCCTTCCCAAACAGAAAGTCCTTGGGATTTTTTGGCTATATATTGTCTATCAAATTTCAAAAATAATGTCTGACTCTCTATTGCCACCTTGTGTCACGTATATTACAGGATCCTGTTTCTAATAATGACCAGTCTGAGCACAGTGAAACCTTTTGATAAGGAAAAGGGAAGGAGAGTGAGAATTCAAAGGAGGTGAGACATTGAATTCTTTTGTAAACTTAAAACCTTGTACAATATAATAACTTCAATCTTATTGTTTCTTCTTTTTGTGAATGAGCAGTTTTGATGGAGGTAGATAAACAGAAAGAGACAGGAGTCCTGACAGCTCACCTGGGAGCCTGAACAATGTAGCACTTAAGCTTAAGATTTAGTCTCATTTCAGGGTCCCAAGCAAAGATCTTTCAGGGCTGTAGTGAGTGAGAGTAAAATCTCCTCCATCTCCCACTCCCCTCCCTCCCTCCCTCCCTCCTCCTCCTCCTCCTCCTCCTCCTTCTTCTTCTTCCTTTTTTTTTCTCTCTCTCTCTCCCAACCTCTCTCTCTCTCTCTCTCTCTCTCTCTCTCTCTCTCTCTCTCTCTCTCTCTCTCTCTCTCTCTCTCTCTCTCTCCCCCCCTCTCTCTGTCTCTGTCTCTCTTTCCATGTCTCTCTCCTTTCTTTACAATGATATATTTCCATTTATGTCATAAGAGAGGGGAGCAGCATTGTAGTACAGTTAATATATATGACATATCATGGTATAGTGAATAGAGACTTAATAAAGGCTTGATATTGAAGGTCCCCATGGAACCAGATTAAAATGTAAAGGGGGAGGCAGCTTGGTGGCACTGTGGATTGAGAGCCATGCCCAGAGATGGGAGGTCCTGAGTTCAAATTTGGGTTCAGACACTTCCTAGCTATGTGATCCTGGGAATGCCCCTTAATCCCCATTGCTTTGCCCTTACCACTCTTCTACCTTAGCACCAATAACCAGTATTGATTCTAAGAGGGAAGGTAAGGGTTTTAAAATAAATATAATTGGGAAATATTTAGCAAAATAAATAAAACCACAATAGAACATAATGTTAATATCTGGTTTTCTAAGTCACATTAATGTGTGATCTTCTGGGATCCTCATATATAGTTTAGTGTGTCCCTCTCCCACTTTTTAAAAACCCTTCCCTTCCATCTTAGAAACAACACTAAGTAAATAGTTCCAAGGCAGAAGGTGATAAGGGTTAGGCATCAGGGGTTAGTGTCTTGCCCAGGGTCACCCAGCTAAGAAATGTCTGAGGTCAGAGTTGAACCCAGGACCTCCCATCTCTAGGTCTGGCTCTCAATCCACTAAGTTACCTAGCTGTCCCTGTTCCTCCCTTTCTATTTGACTGACAAAATTACTCTAAGCAATCCTTAAAGACAGAGCTTCTTAACCTTTTTTATATCATGGACCCCTTTGACATTCTGGTGATGTATATGGTATCTTCAGAATAATGTTTTGATGTTTTAAAAGATATTTTTATTTTGCCACTTACATGTAATAATAATTTTCCACATAAGTTTTCTGAAGTTATATAATCCAAATAGTTTCCTTTTCTCCTTTCCCTCTTCTTCCCCAAAGATGATAAGCAATTTGTACATAAATTTGTACATAAAATATCATGCAAAAAAATATTTTGAATAAAAAATTCATTTCATAATTGAAGGAAATGTTAAAAGTTAGCGAATATATGTATATATTTTCTCATCTAAGGTCTCAGACCCCCTGAAATCTATTCCTGGATTGACACCAGGATAAGAACCCCAACTTTAAGATTATATGCTTCAGAAAAAGTGCCACCCTGCATTGGTAGAAGAAGTTTCCTCATCTGGGAGTTCCTTAATCAGATATATATATGTGTGTGTGTGTGTGTGTGTGTGTGTGTGTGTGTGTGTGTGTGTGTGTGTGTGTGTGTATCAAAGAATTTGAGAGTTAGAAGGGATCTCAGGGGCCAACTAATCCAATAAATACATATGTAAGAGTTAACTTTAGGGTTTTTAACTAAATATGAGAATTATAAAGTAATATTGTGGCTGCTGATTTAAAATATTATAGCTTAAGTCAAAATGTTTTTAGTAGTTTTATTTATAAAGAGGTGGAATGAGAGAAAGTGGAAAAATGTAAGAAGAAGGTAGAGGATTGTCTAGCCTACCACCCTAAGTGCTGCTCCTATGTTTAGCTCAGCCCTGGCAGGCCCTCCCTAAGTCTGATTTCCACATGGATTTCCCAGTAATCCTCAGCCAGAGGTCCCAGTGTTGTCTTCAGCCAGAATTCCACCAACACAGCCTCCTCCAAAGCCAAGGCAGGAATCTCAGCCACTAACTCCAAAATCCAGGAAGAAAGGAATCTCCAGGAGGCAGCTGGGTAGCTCAGTGGATTGAGAGCCAGGCCTAGAGATGGGAGATCCTAGGTTCAAATCTGGCCTCAGACACTTCCCAGCTGTGTGACCCTGGGCAAGTCACTTGACCTCCATTGCCTAGTCCTTACCACTCTTCTGCCTTGGAGCCAATACACAGTATTGACTCCAAGATGGAAGGTAAGGGTTTAAAAAAAAAATGGAATCTCCAGAATCAATCTCTCCAGAAGCCAGGAAAGGAATGAATCTAGACCATGCTGGTCTCTTCTTTTTATGCTCCTTTTATCCACATCGCTTCCTGTAAGTTCCTGTCATTCCCCCTTCTTCATAGAAGCCAATGGCAGTCTTTAAATTTGCCTAGCAATGCCCAAGGTGGGGTGGGCAATGGCTTTTGGAGGTGTGAGCTTACTCTAGTAAGTGACTCAGGAACTCTCATACTTAATGGTAAGTAGGGGTACTTGAAGTTCTTGATTTGATTAGCTAAAAATAGACAAGGGGAGAGTTAATCCTAGCTTCACCCACAAATGAATTTTTAATAAAACCAACAACTATTCTTTATTTTCTTGAAGATCTCCAAGAAGTCTGAATCTTTCAATGTAAGTCATTGTACTTTTAGTCAGACCTAATTATTAGAAATTTTTTTCCCTAAACTCCCACCTGCCTGCCTTTTTTTTAAGTTTCTACCCATTATTCTTGATTCAGCCCTCTCAAGAAAAACAATAATTTTATTCACTTTTATCTTACAGTCCCTCAAATACTCAAAGCTAACTATCATCTTTTTTTTCCAGCTCTCTTCCTTTCTGCTTCTCACTCAGTTTTTTCTTTAGGCAAAACATGCTAATTCCTTTAAGAGATCCTAATAAACCCTTTACCATTCTGCTTGTCTTCCTTGAGGCATACTCATGTCCTCCTGAAACATGCTTCTTAGAACTGAATATTATACTGCTGATGAGGGCAGAGTAAAATGAGTGTATGTGTCTCCCCTATTTCTGGAAGCCATGTTCTTTATTCCACATTCTGTGAAATATGTGTACTTTTATTTTATAGTTTTACATATAGAGTATATTTAAATTCTGAATCTAATGAAGACCAAGAAAAAGAATATTTTATATACAAAATAGAAAAAGATGATCATAAGGGAAAAAAACAGATTTCTATAAACAGCTTGCTTTAAAAAGTGCATATAATAAATTCAACAAATCAGTTTCAAAGCTATCAGGATAGCTTGTTTATATTTCTCTCCAAATTTCCTTCTCTTTTGTGTATTTAAAAATGCTTCAATAGTCCTTTTTGGTTTTGCCTCCTGTTTGGATAACATTATGGTTAAGTTCATTCTCTCTGTCCATCCTACCCTCCTACCCAATCTGCCCTATATAAAGAAAAAAAAAGAAAAAAGAAGAAAAAAACCATAATTATGGTAACAATTAAGCAGAGTCAGGTAAGATAAGTTCACAAATTTGTCATGTTTAAAAATGTATCTTATCTTGCATTTTGGGTCTCTAGACCTTTTTTCAGGAAGTAGAATGTATACTTCATCATCAGTCCTATGGAGTCACAGTCATTCATTGTGTTCATCAGTGTTTTCAAGTCATTTTCAAAGTTGTTTGTCTTTGTAATGTTGTTACTAAATAAACTGTTCTAGTTGTGCTCACTCCATTCTTCATTAGTCCATACAAGTCTTCTTAGGTTTCTTTGAAACCACTTCTTTCATAATTTCTTTTATATCAATAGTATTCTATCATGTTTATAGATCATAATTTGTTCTATCATTCCATAATTAATGGGTATCTCTTTTGTTTTTAGTTCTTTTGCTATAACCAAAAAAGATATTCTAAGTTATTCTAATTTTGTCCATAAGAGACCTTTCTTCTTTGATATTATTGGAGTATAGATTTAATAGTGATATCATTGGGTCAAAGGCTATACATATTTATGTAACTTGTGACTTGATTCCAATTTTTTTTTTTCAGAATGGTTAAGCCAGTTCATAGAGAGGGAAGGAATAAGTATGTGTTGTGGGCCAAGTACTGTGATAATATTATCTCAGATAATTATCACAACAACCATGTGAGATATGTGCTATCATTATTTCTATTTTACAAATAAGGAAACTGAAGCAAACAAAGGTTAAGAGATTTGCATAAGACAGACAGCTAGTTAAAAATCTGAAGGTAGATTTGAACTCAGTTCTTTTTTACTTAGAACCTAGCACTCTGTCCACTGTGACACCAGATGCCTTAATCACATGTAGTAGTAGTAGTAGTAGTAGTAGTCTCTCGGTAACCGAGGATGACTATTGTCTTTGTATGTTTTTGTGCACAAAGACACTTGTGCATGAAGATTTAAGTGGAAAAGTCGATGCACAGAGACAGTCCCACTCTCTCGGCGTTGGAAGCCTGGATCCAGTGGCACGAAAAGTCATTACACCTGGAGACTTCCTCAGCTGCATTGGATGGCTGTGTTGTCTTTTGTGCTCCAACACACCCTAAGCACTCCACAGTGCTTTGCTGCATCGCCCTCTCAGCCGTTGAACCTTCTTATTTGTTTCTTCCGTCTGTTCGGCTGAAGCAGTCTTCACATGATGGGGGATCAAAGCCCTGGTTCACCAGGGGTCGACGACCCAATGACTACCCTCACAAGGTTTAGCCGGCCTGTTGAAGCCGTTGCCCGGGGTGTGGCCGCTGCTGCATGCTAGCAGATATTGGGAACTACAAGTGAGAGCTGGGTGTCAGGTGCAGGTCAGAGGCTGGAGAGCTGCCCTAAGAGGGCACGACAAGCCCTCCATACCAGAGATACTGCCCCTCCCTGAGCACCCCATATACCCCATGTACTTGACCTTATAGCACAACTAATATTATACCTGTGTACCTGCCTTCCTGCAGCACCTTCAGTATTTGTTGTTGCTAATCTGAAACATATGAGGTTGACCTTCAGTCTTTGTTTTAATTTTAATTTCTGTAATTATTAGTGATTTGGAATATTTTAAAAAATGTCAGCTTGGATATCCATTGAGAACTGACTTCATTCATTTGGAGACTTTCTGTTGGGTATTTTTTTCATTTTTAATATATCTCAATGAGTTCCTGATATATCTTGGTTATAAAATCTTTACCAGAGAAATCTGCTATATGCAAAGAAGTTTTTCCTCAGTTAATTGGTTTTCTTCAATTAAAACTACATTTTTTGCATAAATTCTTTTTAATTTTATATAATCAAAACTGTCCATTTTATCTTCTTTGGTTTCTTCTATTACATCTTTGCCCATAATGTATCATAGTGCTGAAAGATATTTTCTTCATTACTTCACCAATATGTTTTTATGATGAGACCTTTTTATATCTAAATTGTGTATCCATTTAGAAATAGTGTAAGGTGTGAGCCCTTGGCCTCAATTTAATTTTCACAAGACCACGTTACATTTTTTCCCAGAAGTTTTTTTTTTAATTTTATCAAATAATGATGTCTTATCCCCAGTAGCTACATCTTTGGACTTATCAAACACCATACTATTGAATTAATTTGCTTCTGTATGTGGTAAATCTAAATTGTTTCACTGCTTAATCTTTTTTTTACCAGCACCAAATCATTTTGATAATTAGTGCTTTGTAGTGTAGTTTAAGATCTAATTCTATGGGAC
This sequence comes from Monodelphis domestica, assembly GCF_027887165.1. NCBI lineage: Eukaryota > Metazoa > Chordata > Mammalia > Didelphimorphia > Didelphidae > Monodelphis > Monodelphis domestica. Next base: position 199,623,743 of record NC_077227.1, read on the forward strand.
CCTCTTCCTTCCTATTTTTCTATATCATTTCCATTGATATTCTTTTTGCCTTTTGTCCCTCAAGATGAATATCTCTCTCTGTCTTTCTCTCCTCCCCACCAGCACTTTTAAGTTGTCCTTTAGTAGTTCATGAGGAATACTTAAAGCTCTCTATTAATTAAATTTCCATTTTTTTCCAATGACTTGTAAACTTGAAATTTGTCTGTGAAATTCTTGAGAGTTTCATTTTCAGGTTTCTTTCAGGAGATAACCAGTGGATCCTTTCCATCTTCACTTTTTCCTCTGATTCTTATAGGTCTGGAAAATGTTCATTCATGATTTCTTGAAATATGGCATGTAGACTTTTTTGGGGTCAAAATTTTCAGATGGTTGTCTTACTTGCCTTCTAGCTCAGTTCTTTTTGATAGGAGATACCTTAATGTTTTCTTCTCCTCTGCCTTTTATTCTAATATTATTGTCAGCCCATTAGGGCTGTTGATCTCTTTCCAGTCAAATCAGATTTTCAAGTAGTCTATTTTTTGAGTAAGGTTTTGCACCTTCTTTATTAATCCTTGTTTAGGTTTTTCTTTTTTTTTCTTTTCTTTTCTTTTTTTTTTGCCTTTGTATTACCTTCTAGTTCTTTTCTCTAGAGCTCTCATTTCTTTATCTATTCTTGCTGCTAAAATTCTCATATTTACTCCTTTTTTCAGTCTTGGCTCTTTATAATTCTGGATGGGATGGTGGACTTTTTTGGTGCTGATCTATTTTACCTGGGGTCTAGATGATGAGTTTTGTGTTCTTTAAGTATCTCTGAAATAGCTCACTTGCACACTGTGTTGGGGTACCTTAACTCAATATTAACTTGGATTTCCAGCTTCTTACTCCCAGTACACCATTTCAGGCTCTAGGCTTCCCTGGCTCATCTCCAGGCTACAGGTTGGAAGGTTTTCATAAACTTTGTTCCCTGGCTGGGCTTTTTAGTCTTGGATGCCTCCCCTAGTGACAGTTGTTTGGCTATCTGATTGTGTGCATCTGGGTTGGCAAAATGTACTTATTGTTCTCATTCAATTTCTTGTTTATTTCTTGGCCCAGAGATCTTTTAAAAAATTATGGAATAGTTTTGAGGGAAATGACCTATTCTGATTCAACTCACTCTACCATCTTGAGGAGAGTCTAGTATGACTCTTCTTTCTCTTCCTTCCTTCCTTCCTTCCTTCCTTCCTTCCTTCCTTCCTTCCTTCCTTCCTTCCTTCCTTCCTTCCTTCCTTCCTTCCTTCCGTCCTTCCTTCCTTCCTTCCTTCCTTCCTTCCTTCCTTCCTTCCTTCCTTCCTTCCTTCCTTCCCTCCTTCCTCTCTTATTTTTTGCCTTAGTAACAAGACTTAGTAACAGATGGGCTAGGCAATAGGGATTAAGTGAATTGTCCAGGGTCACATACCTAGAAAGGTTCTGATGTCAGATTTGAACCCAGGCCCTCTCAACTTCAGGCCTGGTAGCCTATCTACTGTGCCACCTTGCTGCTCCACCACCATGCCCTTCTTACTGTAGCTCAAAATTACTTTATGTTTTCGACTGCAATATCATACTATTGATTCATTTGGAGACTGTGACCCATTCAAATTCCTAGATCTTTTTCAGAATAATTGCTCTCTGTTGCATTGATTCCTCCTTCACCTTGTACTTGAGAGGGTGATTTTTAGTACTTAAGTACAAAACTTTATATATATTATACATATATATATATATATATCCCTACTGAATTTTATTCAGCTCAATTCCAAAGTATGTTGAGATTTTTTTATGTATTGATTCTGTCATTCAGTGTGTCAGTTATCCTTACCCCCTTCTTTAAGTCATCTGAAAATTTGATGAACATTCCATATATTTTTGATAGAAACAAATACTCAGAAGTTTAAGATTAAGTAGAGGAGGTAGCTCAGTGGACTGAGAACCAGGCCTAGACCTGGGAGGTCCTAGGTTCAAATATAGTCTAAGACACTTTCTAATTATGTGACCCTGGGAAAATCACTTAACCCTATTGGCTAGTTTTACTGCTCTTCTTCCTAGCTCTTACTTCTTCTTCTTACAAATACATAGTATTAATTCTAAGATGGAAGGTAAGAGTTTTAAAAAAAAAGATTAAGCAGAGATTCCTTAGTGACCACACTGGAGACCTGCCATATTGCTGTTGAACCACTGATTTTGGAGAGGAATCAATAATTACTCTTTAAACCTGGTCATCCAACCAGTTTTGATGTTATTATCATTTAATTCATATCTTTTCTTCTCTATAAGAAATAGTATGAAATATTTTATCTTTTCTGTTTACCTTTTTATGCTTCTCTCTTTTTTTTTAACATTGTTTTATTTGGTCATTTCCAAACATTATTCATTGGAAACAAAGATCATTTTCTTTTATTCCCTTCCCTTTCCCCCCACCCCCACCTCTCCCATAGCTGACGTGCGATTTCACTGGGTATCACATGTTTTCTTGATTCGAACCCATTTCCATGTTGTTGGTATCTGCATTAGAGTGTTCATTTAGAGTCTCTCCTCAGTCACATCCCCTCCAGCCCTGCAGTCAAGCAGTTGCTTTTCATCGGTGTTTTTACTCCCACAGTTTATCCTCTGCTTGTGGATAGTGTTTTTTAGATCCCTGCAGATTGTTCAGGGACACTTCATTGATACCAATGGAGAAGTCCATTACCTTCAATTGTACCACAGTGTGTCAGTCTCTGTATACAATGTTTTCCTGGTTCTGCTCCTTTCGCTCTGCATCACTTCCTGGAGGTCGTTCCAGTCTCCATGGAATTCCTCCACTTTATTATTCCTTTGAGTACAATAGTATTCCATCACCAACATATACCACAATTTGTTCAGCTATTCTCCAATTGAAGGGCATCCCCTCATTTTCCAATTTTTGGCCACCACAAAGAGCGCAGCTATGAATATTCTTGTACAAGTATTTTTCCTTATTATCTCTTTGGGGTACAAACCCAGCAGTGCTATGGCTGGATCAAAGGGCAGACAGTCTTTTATTGCCCTTTGGGCATAGTTCCAAATTGCTGCTGTCATGTTGAACAATCTGTTAGGTGTGAGGTGATACCTCAGAGTTGTTTTGATTTGCATCTCGCTGATTATAAGAGATGTAGAACACTTTTTCATGTGCTTATTAATAGTTTTGATTTCTTTGGCTGAAAACTGCCTGTTCATGTCCCTTGCCCATTTATCAATTGGAGAATGGCTTGATTTTTTGTACAATTGATTTAGCTCTTTGTAAATTTGAGTAATTAAACCTTTGTCAGAGGTTTTTTTGAAGATTGTTTCCCAATTTGTTGCTTCCCTTCTGATTTTAGTTACATTGGTTTTGTTTGTACAAAAACTTTTTAATTTGATGTAGTCAAAATTATTGATTTTACATTTTGTGACTCTTTCTAAGTTTTGCTTGGTTTTAAAGTCTTTCCCTTCCCAAAGGTCTGACATGTATACTATTCTGTGTTCACCTAATTTACTTATAGTTTCCTTCTTTATGTTCAAGTCATTCACCCATTCTGAATTTATCTTGGTGTAGGGTGTGAGGTGTTGATCCAAAACTAATCTCTCCCACACTGTCTTCCAATTTTCCCAGCAGTTTTTTTTTTATCAAATAATGGATTTTTGTCCCAAAAGCTGGGGTCTTTGGGTTTGTCATAAACTGTTACGCCAAGTCTATTCCACTGATCCTCCTTTCTGTCTCTTAGCCAATACCAAATTGTTTTGATAACCACTGCTTTATAGTATAGTTTGAGATCTGGGACTGCAAGTCCTCCTTCCTTTGCATTTTTTTTCATGATTTCCCTGGATATCCTTGATCTTTTGTTCTTCCAAATGAACTTAGTTATGTTTTTTTTCTAATTCAGTAAAGAAGTTTTTTGGTAGTTCAATGGGTATGGCACTAAATAAGTAAATTAATTTGGGTAGGATTGTCATTTTTATTATGTTACCTTGTCCCACCCATAAGCAATCAATGTTTTTCCAGTTGTTTAGATCTAGTTTTAACCATGTGGTAAGTGTTTTGTAGTTGTGTTCATATAGTTCCTGTGTTTGTCTCAGCAGATAGATTCCTAGATATTTTATATTGTCTAAGGTGATTTTAAATGGTATTTCTTTTTCTAATTCTTGCTGCTGAAATGGGTTAAAGATATGTAGAAATGCTGATGACTTATGCGTGTTTATTTTGTATCCTGCAACTTTGCTAAAGTTGTTGATTATTTCGAGTAACTTTTTGGTTGATTCTCTAGGATTCCTTAAGTAAACCATCATATCATCTGCAAAGAGTGATAGCTTGGTCTCCTCATTGCCAGTTTTAATACCTTCAATTTCTTTTTCTTCTCTAATTGCTACTGCTAGTGTTTCTAGTACAATGTTAAATAATAGAGGTGATAATGGGCATCCTTGTTTTACTCCTGATCTTATTGGGAAGGCTTCTCATTTATCCCCATTGCCGATGATGTTTGCTGATGGTTTTAGATATATACTGTTTATTATTTTTAGGAAAGGCCCTTCTATTCCTATACTTTCTACTGTTTTCAATAGGAATGGGTGTTGTATTTTATCAAAGGCTTTTTCTGCATCTATTGAGATAATCATGTGATTTTTGTCAGTTTGCTTGTTTATATGGTCAATTATGTGGATGGTTTTCTTAATATTGTACCATCCTTGCATTCCTGGAATGAATCCTACCTGAGAGTGGTGGATAACCCTTGTGATGACTTGCTGGAGTCTTTTTGCTAGTATCCTATTTAAGATTTTTGCATCTATATTCATTAGGGAGATTGGTCTATAGTTTTCTTTCTCTGTTTTTGACCTGCCTGGCTTTGGGATCAGTACCATGTTTGTATTGTAAAATGAATTTGGTAGACTCCTTTGTGGCTTATTCTGTGAAATAATTTGTTTAATATTGGGATTAGTTGTTCTTTGAATGTTTGATAGAATTCATTTGTGAATCCGTCTGGACCTGGGGTTTTTTCTTAGGGAGTTCTTTGATGGCTTGTTCATTTCTTTTTCTGATATAGGGTTGTTTAGGTAATTTATTTCTTCCTCTTTTAGTCTAGGCAATTTATATTTTTGTAAGTATTCATCCATATCACCTAGATTGCCATATTTGTTGCCATATAATTGGGCATAGTAGTTTTTAATGATTGCCTTAATTTCCTTTTCATTAGAGGTGAGGTCTCCTTTTTCATCTTGGATACTGTCAATTTAGTTTATTTCTTTTCTTTTTTAAATTAGATTGACTAGTACTTTGTCTATTTTATTTGTTTTTTCAAAGTACCAGCTTCTAGTCTTATTTATTAAATTAATAGTTCTTTGACTTTCAATTTTATTAATTTCTCCTTTGAGCTTTAGGATCTCTAATTTAGTCTTCATCTGAGTATTTTTAATTTGTTTGCTTTCTAATTTTTTAATTTGCATGCCCAATTCATTGACCTCTGCTCTTCTTAATTTGTTAATATATGAACTCGAGCATATAAATTTTCTCCCTGAGTACTGCTTTGGCTGCATCCCATAGGTTTTGAAAGGATGTCTCACCATTGTCATTTTCTTCAATGAAGTTATTAATTATTTCTATGATTTGATCTTTAACTAACTGGTTTTGGAGAATCATATTGTTTAATTTCCAATTAATTTTTGATTTACCTCTCCATGTTCCCTTACTAATTATTATTTTCATTGCATTGTGATCTGAGAAAGTTGCATTTATTATTTCTGCTCTTTTGCACTTGTTTGCAATGTTTTTATGCCCTAATACATGGTCAATTTTTGTGAATGTACCATGTGCTGCAGAAAAGAAGGTATATTCTTTTTTGTCCCTATTTATTTTTCTCCACATGTCTACTAACTCTAATTTTTCTAAAATTTCATTCACTTCTCTTACCTCTTTCTTATTTATTTTTTGGTTTGATTTATCTAGTTCAGATAGAGGCAGGTTCAGGTCTCCAACTAGTATAGTTTTTCTATCTATTTCGTCCTTGAGTTCCTCTAGTTTCTCCTTTAGAAATTTGGATGCTATGCCATTTGGTGCATACATGTTGAGTACATATATTTTCTCACTGTCTATACTGACTTTTATCAGGATGTAATTATCTTCCCTATCCCTTTTAACTAGATTTATTTTTACTTTGGCTTTGTTGGATATCATGATTGCTACTCCTGCCTTTTTTTTATCATTTGATGCCCAATAGGTTTGGCTCCATCCTCTTACTTTCACCCTATGTGTATCTACCTTCCTCATGTTTGTTTCTTGCAGACAGCATATGGTAGGGTTTTGGATTCTAATCCACTCTGCTATTCGCTCGCATTTTATGGGTGAGTTCATCCCATTCACATTCAGAGTTGTGATTACTAGCTTTATATTTCCCAGCATTTTGATTTCTGCTCCTGTTCCTGCCTTTTCTTCTTTCACTATTTCCTTCTATACCAATGTTTGTTTATAGTCAGCCCCCCCCCCTGTTTCCTCCCTTATTTTACTTCCCTTTCTACCCCCCTCCTGTCTTATTCCCCCCATTATTTTCCCTGTAGCCTTTCTAAAATTAACCCCCTGTCCCCTCCCTCTCTTGTACTGCTTCCCTCCCCACCAGGCTGTTTGTTGCCCTTCTACTTCCCTATTGGGTGCAAATCTATTCTCTGCCCCCAATGGATTGGATTGTTTTTCCCTCTTTGAGTCAATTTCAAAGCACATAAAAGTTGAGTATTTCCTGTCTCCGACCTTTTTATCCTTCCAGTATATTGATGTTCTCCCCCCTCCCACCATGAGCTTTTTTATGACAAATAAATTTACCCCCATTTGTTTATTTTCCCATTTCTTTTAATATTAACCTATTTTTAAGCTCTAATTATATATATGTAGATATATGCATACTCATGTGTATGTATTTTTGCATGCATATATTTATATGCCTATTTATGTCCTTGAATCCTATACAGTTTGTTACTGTTCCCTCTAAGTGTACTTCTTTTTGCTGCCCAGGTAATAACAACAGTTTTTAAGAGTTACCAATGACCTCTTTTCTTATAGGGATACATATCATTTTAACTTATTGAGTCTCTTACAAATTTTTTTGTTTTGTTTTTCTTTTCCCCCCTCTTTTTCAATTACCTTTTGATGATTCTCTTGAGTTCTGTGCTTGTACATAAAATTTTCTGTTCAGGTCTGGTCTTTTCTCTACACATTCTTAAAATTCTTCCATTTTGTTGAATGACCATACTTTCCCCTGTAAGAATATAGTCAGTTTTGCTGGGTAGTTGATTCTTGGTTGTAGAACTAGTTCCCTCGCTTTCCGGAATATCATATTCCATGCCTTTCAGTCATTCTGTGTGGATGCAGCCAGATTCTGTGTTATCCTCTCTGTGTTTCCATGGTATCTGAATGGCTTCTTCTTGGCAGCTTGTGATATCTTTTCTTTGCTCTGATAGTTCTTGAATTTGGCTATAACATTCCTTGGTGTTGTCAGTTGTGGATTAAGTACAGGAGATGTTCTGTGGATTCTATCAATCTCCACTTTTCCCTCTTGTTCTAGGATATCGGGGCAGTTTTCTTTAATAATTTCCTGTAAAATAATGTCCAGGCTTTTTCTTTTGTCATGGTCTTCTGGTAGGCCAATGATTCTTAAATTGTCTCCCCTGAATGATTTTCTAAGTCCTCTGTTTTGTGAATGAGGTGCTTCATATTTTCCTCAATTTTTTATTCATTTGGTTTTGCTTTAGTGTCCTGCTGCCTTGTGAGGTCACTTGATTCTAGTTGTTGTATTCTGGTTCTTAAAGACTGGATTTCATCCTTAGTTTTTTGGTTGTCCTTTTCCTTTTGGTCTGATTTTCTTTGGAGGTGATCTTTCATCCTCTTTACCTCGTCTTTCATCTCCTTTTTCTCATCTTGCATCTTCTTCACCTCATCTTTCATCTCCTTTGCCTCATTTTCTAGCTGGTTGATTTTGGCTTTCAAGACACCATTTTCTTGTTTTAGTTCAATTACCTCTGTTTCCAGATGACTTATCTTAGTTTTTAAGTTCTTTTCCCAATTGTCTTCATCCTCTCTTAATTGTATTTTGAATTGCATTTTGAGTTCTTCCAAAGCCTGTATCCAATTTGCTGGGATTTCTGATTTTTCCTTTGCTGATCCCTCCCCCTCTGTTGCGTTCGCTCTTTGCTCATTACCTGTGCAAAAGCTGTCTATTGTAATTTCTTTCTTCTTTTTCTGTTTTTTTGCTCAGGTTTACCCCATTCTTTGCTCCCCATATTTGTCTGTGCTCTTGCTCCTCTCATTTTTTTTGTTTTTGTTTTGGGTCTGTCTGTCTCCCCTCTTGGAGCTTTGTCAGATCTCTTGCTACAGTCTCTAGGGGAGGAATGCTAGCTTCCCTGTCCTCTGGAGGCTTTTGATCGGATTAAGTTCAACTGGGTTGGGCTGTATGTGCTCTGAGGCCGAAGACTCCTGGAAGGCTGGGCCGCCCAGGCTCTCTCCAGTTCTCTCCAGCTGCTTCTCCACTGTCTGCAAGGTTCCCCAGTACTTTTGTCTGCCTTCCTGAGCTCTGAGGAGTCCTGATGGGCTTAGGTTCAACTGGATTGATCTGGATGTGCCCCGAGGCAATGGTGAGACTGAAGCCTGATGGAAGGACCCAGCCATGACCCGGGTCTCTCCCTGGCTTCCTCCCTGCTGTCCACGCTAGACACTCGATGCCCGGCGCCCTGCTACAAGATAGACCCTCCAAACCAGCACCTTTGCCCGCTCAGAGGTTCCTGTTGCCGCTGGGGGCTCAGCCCTCTGGGTTGGGGGTGAGGGGTCCTGGGACCTTCCCTCTGCCTTCCCCTTAGATCTGAGTATTCTTGGATTCTGGCTTTTGGGGGGGGCATACCTTTTGATTTGAGTCCAGAAGGAGGGTTCCCCACCTCTGTCCTGTTGCTCAGCTTGAATTTCAGTGCCCTAGGAGCATTCAGTGTGTAATCGGTAAGGAAGGGTCTTCCACGAGGTCTGAACTTTTGCAGCTTGCTAAGCAGCCATCTTGACTCCGCCCCCCCCCCCCCACTTAATAAAAGTCTTGCAAAAGATTATCAAATATTTTTAGCATTTTTCTTTTGATAGCTTCAGAGCAAAGTCCTTTGGTGAATACAACCCCTTCTTCAGTCTCTCTTCATATTCTTCCAATGTTTTTTCCAAAGACTCTTATGCTTTTCTTGAATATTGTTTTTGTTCACTGAGTGTTCTTTTTGGTTCTGGTCTTTTTTGTCAAGAATGCCTGGAAGTCCTCTGTTTCATTAAATATCTTTTTTTTTTATCCTGGAGGATTGTGCTTAGTTTCTCTGGGCAGGTGATTTTTGGTTGTAATGCTAGATTCTTTGTCTCTGATTTTTTAATGTAGAAGTTTCTAGGCCCTATGTAATCCCTACTGTGGTTCAATGATATTTGAATTGTTTCTTTCTGGCTGTTTGCTGCATTTTTCCCTTGGCATGGGAATTCTGGAGCTTGGATATAATAATCCTTGGAAGTGATTGTTTTGAGATCTCTGTTAATAGGTGATTTGTGGATTCTTTTAATTTCTATTTTCCCTTTTTATTCAAGAATATCAGGAGGCAGCTGGGTAGCTCAGTGGATTGAGAGCCAGGCCCAGAGATGGGAGGTCCTAGGCTCAAATCTGGCCTCAGACACTTACTAACTGTTTGACCCTGGGTAAGTCACTTAACCTCCATTTCCTGGCCTTTACCACTCTTCTGCCTTGGAACCAATACATAGTATTAATTCTAAGACAGAAGGTAAGGGTTAAAAAAATAATATCAGGACAATTTCCCCTGATGTTTTCTTATAGTATGATATCCAGACTCTTTTTTTTTAAAACTTAATTTAAAATTTTTTATTTTTAAAAAAATTTAAGCATGAATTTCCACATAATTTTCTCAAAGCTATGTGATCCAAATGATCTCCTTCCTTTCTTCCATCCCCCCTCACAGAGCTGGCAAGCAATTCAATCATCCAAACTCTTTTTTGATCATAGCTTTCAGATAGTCCAATGATTATTAAATTACCTTTCCTGGTTCTGTTTTACAAGTCAGTTGTTTTTATAGTGAGGGATTTTAGATTTTCTTCTATTTTTTTCTTCTTTTGATTTTGTTCTTTCTTTCAGGAGTTATTTCCTTCCTTGACCTCTTGTATTTCCTTGTCCATTTGGCCAATTCTACTTTTTAAGGAATTGTTTTCTTCAGTGTATTTGGTAAATCTTAGACCAAGTTGTTGACTTTCTCATTTCTTTCCCCAATTTTTTTTCCTTCACTTCTCTTATTCTTTTATTGTTTAAACTCCCTTTTAAGCTCTTCTAGGAGCTCTTTGGATCTGAAACCCTTTCATATTTTCCTTTGAGGCTTCACATGTTTTCATTTTGGCATTGTTATCCTCTTCTGAGTTTATATTTTCATCTTCTCTGTCACTAATGTAACTTTCTAAGGTCAGGTTTTATTTTGTCTTTTGTTCATTTTTTTTAGCCTTTTATTGTGACATTGTCTATATGTTGAAGTTTAGCTCATCTCTTGAGGTGGAGGCAGTGCCACTGTCTTGATCTTGTATTATGGTCTACTTTAGAGTTTGGGGATGGCCTTGTGCCCTTTGTGTCCTGCAATGTGGACCTTGAGGGGATAACCTTTCAAGCTTTCTATGGGGAGGCTTGCAGCTATTTTGCCTGGAGACAGCTATGATTGAGAAGGATTCTGCTCTTTCAGTTGCCAGTTCTTCTGGGTGCTGAGTATGCTAGACTATTCCTAGAACTACAGATTCTCCATGGCTGCTATGTGAGCAGGATTGTTCTCCTCACTTATCCCAGTGAGATGGACCTTTTCTTTTGTTCTTCTATATTGTTTTGGTCTGGAACACTGTTTTACTCTGTAACACTGTTTTACTCTGTCTTTTGTTAGTTCTACCTCTCCAGAATTCAGTTTGAGAGACATTGTTTTTGTGGGGGGAAGGTTGTTTGGAACTGGGTTTGGGTGAGCTTGGTGTCTTCTATACTCTTCCAGTTCTTTGCCACGACAAAAAAAGAACAGGTATAGTTTTGAACATATGGGTCCTTTTCCTTTTTCTTTGATCTCTTTGTGGTACAGATCTCAGACCTAGCAGTGGTTTCTGGATCAAAGGGAATGCATAATTTGATAGCTCTAGGGATATAGTTCTAGATTGTTCTTCAGAATTGTTGGACCCTTTCACTACTCCACCAACAGGTCATTAATTTACCTATTTTCCCCCATCCTCTCCAGCATTCTTCATTTCTGTTAGGTGTGAAGCGGTACCTCAGAGTTGTTTTAATTTGCCTTTTTCTTATCTATGGTGATTTAGAACATTTTTGTATGAGCATAGATAGTTTTGTTTTCTTTTGCCCATTCATATCCTTTGACCATTTATTAATTTGAGAATGATTCTTATTTTTATTAATTTGACTAAGTTCCCTACTTATTTGAGAAATGAAGCCTTTATTCAAGAAACTTATAAAATACAAAATAAATGAAATTACTTCATTTCTATGGTACCTTTAGCAAAATGTAGTTTATCTGATTATCTCATTTAATTAGGTATATTTTTGCTTTTGTTTTGTTCAAAGTCATGGTTTCTATCCTTGAATTTTTTACTTCAACTGAAAGCATAATAGTTTCTGCTCCATCTCTTTTTTTAACTCTTGTGTGTTTTTCTACTTCAAGTTTGTTTCTTGTGCGCAACGTATTGTTGGATTCTGCTTTCTAATCCATTTTTCTATCTGTTTCTGTTTTAAGGGTCATCTCATTTCATATTCATAGTTGTGATAACTTTCTACTTCCCTCCATCCTATTTTCTTCTGTTTATCTTTCTTTCTCTTTTTATTCTGCCTCTTTTTAAAAGACCGTTTCCTTCTGACTACTAACTTCCTTATTCTGCCCTCCTTTTTATCATTCCCCCACCTCCATATCTCTTATACCCCTCTCCTCTAATTTCTGTATTGCATAAGATAGTTTTCTATGCTCAACTCTGTGTGTGTGTAGTCCATATATATATGTATATATATATAAAATTTTTTTAAGCCAATTCTGGTGAGACTACCTTCTCTCAGCACATTCCTCTTCATCATCTATAAAATTTTTTTGAGATAATCCCAACATCATTGACATATACCTGTGCCTTTTGTCTATATATATTCCTTCTAATTGCCCTAATAGTGACAGCATTCTTAGGAGTTACATGTATCATATCCCCCCAAAAGGAATGTAAGCAGTTTAAGGTTCTTAACTCTCTTATGATTACTCTTTCATGTTTAGCTTTTTTATGTTTCTCTTAAGTCTTCTGTTTAAATGTCAAATTTTCTATTGAGTTCTAGTCTTTTCATCAGAAATGCATAGAAGTCTTCTTTTTCATTAAATATTTACTTTTTTCCTCTGAAGGATATTATTCCACTTTTCTGAGAAACTAATTCTTGGTTATAATTCTAGCTCCTTTGCTTTCAGGAATATAATATTCTAATCCTGGCATTCCTTTAATATGGAGGTGGCAAAATCTCATGTTATTCTTACTGTAATTTCACAATATTTAAGTTGTTTCTTTCTGGCTGCTTGGAATATTTTTACTTTGAACTAGGAACTCTGGAATTTGACTATAATAATTCTGTGAGTTTTCATTGTGGGATCTCTTTAGGGAAGTGATTAATGGATTCTTTTAATTTATACTTTATCCTTTAAATCTAAGAAATTAGGGAAGTTTTCCTTGATAATTTCTTGAAATATGACATCTAGCCTCTTTTTTTTTTTCAATATGGCTTATAGGTAGCCCAATGATTCTTAAACTATCTCTCCTCATTCTATTTTCCAGGTTGCTTGGTTTTCCAGTGAAATATTTCACATTTTCTCATATACTTTTAACTGTTTTATTGTTTCTTAAAGCCTCATGGAATCATTGGCTTCCACTTGTCCAATTCTATTTTTAAAGAATGCTTTTATCAATGAGCTTTTGCAACTCATTTTTCTATTTGGCCAATTCTACTTTTTAAGAAGTTTTATTTTTTAGTGAATTTTTGTGCCTCCTTATTCTTTGGGCCTATTCTACTTTTAAAGGAGTTCTTTTCTTCTATGAATTTTTGCTTTTCTTTTTCCAGTAAGCCAACTAATTGTATTTTAAGGTGTTATTTTCTTTGCCAGATTGTTATTTGTCTTTCATAATTTTTTGTATTATCCTATTTCTTTTCCCATTTTTCCTTTACCATTCTTTTCCTTTTCCTTTAATTCTTCTAGGAATTCATGATGGTCTTAGGCCCAATTAATACTTTTCTTTGAGGCTTTGTGTAGGGCTATTTTCACATTTTTATCTTTTAGGTTTTTCTTGGTCTTCCCTGTCACCATTGTATTGCTGCTCTTTACAGAGCTAGTTCTGGGGATCTGCAAATTTTCAGTGCTTCCAAATTAGTGTCATCTTGGGAGAAATGTAATTACTGATTGTCTGGCTTACACTCTGGTCTTTATCTCATAAGGATCCCTACTACACTGCAGTCACAAGTACTAGTCCTTCTCTTGTCTCTTAAACTGTGACAAGTGACCCTACTCCTTTGTGACTGCTCATAAGAACTTCTTTCTACCCTGGACTGTGACTTAGAGCTGCCTATGGACAATAGAATTGCCAATCTATAATTTCTTCTGTATTCTCTTTATGATTTTTTCCTGATTTATCATTCTGATAATTGTCCAACCTGCTAACTGTCTCTTGAATAAGTCCCCTGAAGCTGCTGCTGCTGCTGTAACTGCCTTCAAAGCCCACTGCTGGTGCTCTTACCTTTTTCCAGTCCTGTGCCTAATTCGATGTTATAGACCTCTCCTGCAGACTACCTACTTAGTCAGGAAAGATGTCTCTCTCTGCCCTTTTTTTGGCTCTGCCACTCCAAAATTTGATTTGAGACATTGTTTTAAAGTTGTTTCGAGGAAAATGTTGGGAGAATTTACTTGGGTCCTGGGCTGTACTCTGCTATCTTGATGCCTGAAATCTCCTACTTCCTCCTTGCTTATCTTGAGTTTCAAGTTCATGTTAACAATTTTTGTATTGTCATTTCCAGTGTAAGGACCATTCTGTGGAAAGGGAACTCCTCTCCCCATTATGTCACTTTGTTTTGATGTAATCAATCAAGGACCTGGAGATCCTTTACCATTGAGATGTGCAGGGATAGACAGGCCCTCAAAGAAAGGAAATTGAAACCAACGAGATGGGAAACTGATTCTACAAGCACTGCCTCCCTGGGCAGTGCCAGGCAAATTAAGAAACTATGATTAGTTCCTGAGATGTGACGTGGGAGAGCTAATGGATGGAGAAAACTGCTTTCAAAGGTGAGACCAAGGCTCTGATCTCATACTCTTGTGCTCTTCTGGCTGGAGGATTGGAACTGTAGGGAATCTCTGTCAGTGGTGAGCTTCATTCCATCAGAACAGCACATAGGGTGGTAGGCTAGGCAAGTCTCTACCTCTTTCCCTCTCTTTACTATCATTATTTTAATGTAATAAAGATACTAAAGCTACTAGCAACCTCATAATTTAATTTTAACTATTACAATTCTTAGAAAGAAAATGAGAATTTCCCAGATCTTCTTTCTCTTTGTTTCATTTATATTACCATCAACTCCAAATCCCGTTTTAAAATTCCCTGTTTCCTCTGAAGATACTTATCAAAATCCTTTCAAACCTCCTCTTTTAATCTTTAGTTTCTCTCCCCACCCCCAGCACATTCTGAATGTAAATATTCCTGACACCATTTTATAGGACAATATTATGGGCTCATATTTTTATTTTATTGCTTGGTCTTATTTCATCCTCATTATACACAAATCTATGCACACAAATACTATGTTTACCTGTGATTTATCAATGTGAGGAATTCCTTGTGTCATGTTGGAGATCTCTTCATTGCTATAGGCGTTCTTCTATAATTTAAAGTCTGAAAAATGTGCTTGAGGACATTGAGTGTTTAAGTGACTTGCTTGTACTTGTCACATAGCCAGTATGGGTCAGAAAAAGTTGATCTTATAACCTCTTGTTTCTAAGGTTGTCTTGTTATACATTATTCCATATTGTTTATCATTACATAATTCACATATTGCCCAAATTGCATACTTTCTACAGTAAATTATATAACATTGGTTCATGATTTGTGAGTTTTTCATCTATGATATTTCTTCTTCCAGATGATGTATCCCATACCTGGAGTGTCTTTTCTTTTTTCTTCTTCCTCTTGGGAATCCAAATTCCCTTTAAGGATTATCTCCAGTGTCACCAACTCAAACAGGTCTTTCCTGATCCTCCCAAACAGTATTCTTCCCCTGATGACTCTTTACAGTAGAGTGTCTAGTCTGGAGTCAAGAAGACCTGAATTCAAATCCAGCTTCAGATTCTTACTAGTTGTATGAACCTGGGCAAGACACTCAATCCCATTTGCCTCAGTTTTTTCATCTGTAAAATGAGCTGGAGAAGGAAATGGCAAACCACTCTAGTATCTCTTTTAGGAAAACCCTAAAATGCATTCACAAAGAATTGGACATGATTGAAAAACTACGGAACAACAACATCAATTTGTTTGCATTTATTTATATATATACATATATACATATATATATACATGTATCTATTTCCTCAATAGAATATAATCACTTCCATTGAAAAGATCTCTTAGATTTTTAAAATTTGTTTTTATATTGGCGGTGCCTAGCTCAGTGCTCAGCACATAATAGATACTAGTAGATGTTTGTTGAATTGAAGGACTCTAAATAAAATCTTTTTTGTACCTATATCTCTGTTTGAAGGTTCATATTAATTATGGGCTATCCAATTTAAAAAAAAATTAAAGAATGAAAGAAATAAAGAGAACTAGGGGAAGTCAGAAAAACAAAAAAGGCAGAAAAAATTTCAAGTTCAT
This sequence comes from Monodelphis domestica, assembly GCF_027887165.1. Taxonomy (NCBI): domain Eukaryota; kingdom Metazoa; phylum Chordata; class Mammalia; order Didelphimorphia; family Didelphidae; genus Monodelphis; species Monodelphis domestica. Next base: position 199,639,644 of record NC_077227.1, read on the forward strand.
GACCCCAAACCTGAGATTTCTGAGAAATGCCAAATGAGTCCCTTTCTGCTGATTGCTGTGTTTGGAAGCTCTTGGGGGAGAAAGCTCTAAGTGCCAGGTGGGCAGAGCTTAATAGAAGGTTAAAGGAGGAGAAAGAAGGGGTTGGGAAGACAATAATGGGAAAAGTACATTAGCAAGGTTTCTGAGCTGTCACCATTTACTGAGGAGATGAGGGCTACTAATGCTTAAGTAGATTGTTGCTTTTTTAGAGTCCATTTAACTCACCAGGATGCAAGATTACATAAGCTGGAGATCATACATGTGCTTCAACTACTTTGGGAAGATTGAACAGGGTACAAACAATATTTCCTAGAAGAACTCTCTTCTGCTCTTGAAGAAGGAGGGTGGTGATGGTGGTGGTGGTGGTAAAATTTTTAGGCTTCACAGGGAAAAGAGAAAGGAGAAGCAAAAGAAAGGTAAAGAAGGACAATCTGAGTTTGTGGCACATGTAAAGAACAGATGTGAAATTTACATATCGCTTATGGGAAATGCTCTGGTCTGCTTCCTGGTGGGTAAAAATGTCTTGTAGTATGTGTGCACTCTTTGGAAATAGATTTTATGATTAAAAAATCCTCTATACTTCTGAGAGTAAATTGATTCTGTTCTTTCTCACTGTGTCTGTCTCTCCCTTTCTCTCACTCTGCTTCCTTCTCTCTTTCTCCCTTCCTCCCCTCCCATTTCTCTCTGACTCTCTCTTTGCCTCTTTCCTTCCATCTTCTCCCTCCCCCCCCAATCTCTTTGTTCTTCTTTCTCCCTCTCCAGTCCCCTAATAGAAAGTGAACTCTGTGAGGACAGGATAGGATAGGAGAAGCCTGCATTTGTTTTGACAGATATATACATTCCCAAACATTCTTTTTCAGTTTTAAACTCTTTCCTCTCTGTTAGAATCAATACTGTGTATTGGTTCCAAGGCACAAGAGCAGTAAGAGCTACAAAATGTGGAGTAAATGATTTATTTGCTCAAGGTACCACAGCTAGGAAGTGTCTGAGGCCAGATTTGAACCCAGGAGTTCCCATCTCTAGGCCTGGCTCTCTATCCACTAAGCCACCTACATGCTCTTCCCAAACATTCTTTGTTGATATATTTTGTTAAACTCTTCAAAATTAAGTTGCCTATATAATAAACTCCTTGAAGGAATTATTAGATAGGAGAATCCTACATTCTTTCTTTAACTTTTTTTTTGACAGGTACATCCATTCAAAGCATTTCTTATTGATATATTTTGCTAAACTCTAAATTTATAAGGCACCTACTTACTGACAGTCAGTCAGTTCCATTCCTTGTGGGCTAATTAAACCCAAAGAGCAGTTAGGTGGCTCAGTGGATAGATAGCCAGATCTGGAGATGGGAGGTCTTAGATTCAAATCTGACCTCATATACTTCTTAGCTGTGTGAGCCTAGACAAGTCATTTAAACCCAATTTCTTAGTTCTTCTGCTTTGGAACAAATACTTAGTATAAATTCTGAGAATAAAGGCATAGATTAAAAAATACCCCACACATGACAACTACAGAGGGAAAGATCAAAAGGTAATATTGGAGAATAAGTTATAGAGTCAGCAAATGTAATTAATGAACATGAGATTGCTGGATTAATTGATATCTGAAATTCCTTCCAACCAAAACAGGGAATTGGCTCCTGCTAATCCTCTTCTTCCTTTTCTTTCCCATGCTTTTTCTGGCTCAATATCAAATTCTCTTTTGGTTTCTTTGCCTCCCTCCTTCTCCCCCATAGAAATCAAAGACTGAATCAGCTCTCTTTGGGAAAGTTAAATGTTGATATAAACAATATAACCTGAAAAATAATCCTAATTTCAGACAGGCCAAATTTCCTCCACTGAAATTTCTGCTTGGGAGCCTATTATTTCTAGGTCTTTGTCACTGCTATGAAAAGTACACTGGGAGACAGAATGGGATCATGAGGAAAAGGGGTCAAGAGACCTGGTTTCTGGTTCTACAGCTCTCAAAACCCCATTGTATGACCTTGGGCAAATCAGTTCATCTTTTTGGGCTCCAATTTATTGATGTATAAGATGACTTGAGTAATGATATGATCTATAAATTCTCTTTCAGATCTAACATTCTATAATTTTTAGGAGGTCTTATTTCCAGTGTCAGTTCTATTACTAACTGATAGTGTCACTTTTTGTTGTTCAGTCATTCTTCAATCATTTTCAATTCGTTGTGACCCCATGAAGAACGGAGGCATACAAGGTTAAGTGGCTTGATCAGGGTAACATAGCTAGTAAGTGTTTGAGGCCAAATTTGACCTCAGGAAGACTCATCTCCCTGATCCCAGCCCCAGAACTCTATCCATTGTGTCATCTATCTGTCCTATTGCCATTTAGAATAGTTGGTCCCCAAATCAGGAAGACCTAAGTTCATATCCTGCATCAGACATTTACTAGCTATGTGTCCCTGGGCAACTAATTTAATCTTTCAACCTCCACTTCCTCATCATCTACCTCTTAAAGTTGTTGGGAAGATCAAATGAGATAACATGTGTTAAGTGCTTTACAAACTTTAAGGTGCTATATAAATGCTAGTTATTATTATAACCCAAACAAGTGGCTGTCTAACCTTTGCTAGAAGGTCCCCATTAAGGGGGCTAACACATTTGTAAGCAAGTTCATTTTATTTTTGGAAAGCATGTGTTTCAATTAAACACATGCTCAGGGAGTTTTTCTTTATGTAGAGCTGAAAGATATCTTTCCTTAACTTCTATTTTTCCCATAGTTCTGTCCTCTGGGACTAAGCAGAACAAATCAAAATATTCTTTCACATGACAATCCTTTAGTTATATGAAAAGAGCATCATGTCCTTCCTGAGTCCTCTCTCTTTCAGGCTAATATCTCTAATTCCTTCAACCAATCCCGTATTCCATCTTCACTTCTTTTTTCATCTTACTTAAATTCCTTAAATGGACTCCAGCTTGTCAACCTCTTTCTTAAAATGTGATATTCATAAATGAACAAAGTACTCCAGATGTGGTCTAATTAGTTCACAGTACAGTGAGAGTATAACCTTTATTCTGGACATAACCTCCTAGATTAATTTAAGCCCTCCCCCCCCCCCCTTTGGCTTTTATCTTACTTATACTGTTGAAAGTAAGCATTGAGATAGCTAGGTGGTACAATGGATAGTTTGTAACCCAGAGTCAGAAAAATCTGAGTTCAAACATGGCCTTAGACACTTATTACCTATGTGATCCTCAGCAAATCATTTAATCTCTTCTGCCTTGGCTTCTTCAACTATAAAATGAGGATAAGAATCCCTGTGTCCCAGGATTGTTGTGAGGATCAAATGAGATAATAAAATAAAATGCTTAATACAATGACTTAGTACAATCAAGTACTACTTAACTATTCACTCATATTGACCTTGTAGCCACCAAAATATCCTAGGTCTTTTCACTTAGACTGTTATCTAGTTACATTTTTCTCACATTGTATACATATGGTTGACTTTTAGAACACAATATGTAGGACTTTACATTTACATTCATTAGGGTGTAAGATCATGGCCTTGGTGAATGGGAATGGGGTAAGGTGATTTTACAGTTCAGTAAGTGAACTGGAAATTATAGACACATTAATATTTTATCTCAGAAAGGTAAATAATAGCAGAACATCATCTACCTTGTGGCTTCCTTTAATAATTATCTTGAAAAGAGTAAATAATGCACAGTGTTGAGTCCATAATCCTCCACACAGACTCTTGTTGCTCCTGTGCACTTTGAGATGACCATGTTATACTTACATGAGGGCCATCATCTTCCATATCTCATTTCTTTGGGCTTTGTTCCTGGGCAAGTGCTTTTTGGCATTCTGGAGATAAAGTAAAATGTCCCAATACACAGTTAAAGAAAACACTTGACATAATACAGAAAGACATGTGTTGCAGCAGCAGGTGTGATATTTTGTTAGTTTTTCCTACCCACAGAAAATTATAATTGATGGTATATTGTAGACTGTATGACATGTCTCTCTCAAAGTGAATGCAAAATGAAATTACTTTAGTGAGTAAATTCTTGTACCTATCAGCTTTCTGAGAACTGCAGCTATTTACTTGTTAGTAACTATAGTTAATGAAGAATTCATAGAAAAGAGAAAGTTATGCATAGGTTAAAAACAACATTGCAGACTTCAGTAATTCTTAACTTCTTTTTGGCCTCAAATTCTCATTTATAAAAAAAAGCTAAATTAATGTGAAAATACTATTAATAAGAGAAAATACCTGCTAAAATAATACTGAAGTTTTATCTCACTCCTTTCAAAGTGACAAAATTATAAAAGATGAAAATAATCAATGTTGGAGAGGCTATGGGACAATGAACACATTGATACCTTTTTGGTGAACTATGAAAGAATTCAATAATCTTGGAAAAAATTGGAAACCATGTCCAGAAAATACTTAAAGTGTTAATTATCTTTAATCCAGAGATTTCAACTAACTTTACCTTATTTCTCTTCCCTTATTATGCCACTCAAAACCAAGTGATGAAAAAAACAGGTTTTGGTTGTTAAGTTGTTTCAATTATGTATGACTCTTCATGACCCCATTTAGTGTTTTCTTGGCAAAGATACTAGAGTGGTTTGAAATTTCCTTATCCAGCTTATTTTACATATAAGGAAACTGAGGTATACAGGGTTAAGTGACTTGCCCAGGACAACAGAGCTTGTAACTGGCATTCTATTCAAAATAGGTAGCAGAAAGTAACTATTCTGGAAAATCCATAAACGGGGGATATGATTTTGATTAATGGAGAATTTTCTATGAATTTGTGATAACTGGGTCAAACTTGATCTACTAATCTGTTTTCAACAGGAGAAAACTATTTTCTTACCATAGGCAGAGGCAGTTTTTTTTTCTTTGCTTTTCCATTTTCATATTCAAATAATCTTATAACCAAGTTTTTGTTTTCCTATCAAAATGAAATTTTGGATTAAATAAGGTCAGCAGGTGAAAACACCAAGAAGCTAATATGGACAATTATTTCCTTCCTGTCTTTTGCTCAGTCTCAACTACAATGTACAACCAACTTAAAGCATTAAATGGCTTTGTAATATAGCTAAATATGACCCTGTTTATCCTCTGGAAAACTTGTAGGATATTCTCCTGGGCTGACTGTAAATAGAAACTTCTTTTCCTTTCTCTTCCTTCCCATCAACTTCTTCCTGATCCTCAGGCCCAAATGTCATATCATAAGATATGTGGTTTTATTCCCATTTATTTCCTAGCAAAGCATTACTTAACAACCCTTATTCTTTCTCTTGTATTACTGGGAACCCTGCCTCAGAAAGTAGGGAGTACAGAGGAAATGGGGACAGTAGACTTTGTGAATCTGAGAAAGTCACTTCCTCTCTTTGGACCTCCATTTACTTTTTTGTAAAATGAGTTGCACTAGATAACCTTCAAGGTTTCTTCCAGCACTATATCTTCTATGAGTTCCATATATTAACAGCAGCACTTTTTGTTGTCAGAGAGAACTAGAAACAAAATAGGTGCCCTTCAATGGAGGTATGGCTATACAAATTGTGGTATATGAATATAATGGAATTTTTAGTGTGCCATAAAAATGATGAATATGACAAAAACAGAAAATAGGGTACAACTTATGTGAATGTATGCTCAGTAAAATGAGCAGGGTAAGGAGAATGATTTATGGAATGACTAAAATAATAATAAGAGGGGAAACAACATTGAAGGTTCTGGGAACTTAGACCGAAGCATTGACCAATCATCACTTCAAAAGACTGATAGTGAAGCATACTTTCTCCCTCTTAGCAGAGAGGAGATGGACTAAGTGGGGTGGGTAAATTATGGCTGATGGTGGAAATCCAGCAAGCTAAGAAAGTATTTTTATATTTTGAAATAAAGCTATCTAAATAAGGTTTATATTTATATTATGTTCACATTTAAGTTTATATCTAATATTATATTTATGTCTTACAATACATCATTATATATTATTTATGTATTCTACTTAAATATTTATATTTATATTTATAAATTCAATTTATATTTAATACTATATTTACACAGTCTGTATTCTTAGCTTCATTGGCTATATAAAAACAAGTGGTAGATTGGATAAGAGGTCTAACCTGAAGCAGAGATACAGAATCAGATATACATTCCAAGATATGGGCAATGTGTTGATTTGTTTTTCTTCATATTTCTATTATATGGAAGGACTTCTCCTGGGGGGTTGTGATAGGGAGAAAGGTGGATTAGTGGTTAGTGATAAATAGGAAAATATATAACAGAACAGCACACACATATAATCTCTGATTTTGAGGAATTAGTGGGTGATAGATGTGTTCAGAAGTTCTGAACTTCAAAAGACTAAAACTGATTGTATGTTCACAATTGGGCCAAAAATAAATTTTGTTAATACCTTGTTAAATTTAATATATGTGTATTATGTATGTATGTATAATATATGTATCTCTCTCTCTCTCTCTCTCTCTCTCTCTCCTTCTCTCTCTCTCCTTATCTCCCTCCCTCCCTCTCCCTCCCTTCCTCTCTCTCTCTTCTCTCTCTCTCTCTCTCTCTCTCTCTCTCTCTCTCTCTCTCTCTCTCTCTCTCTCTCTCTCTCTCTCTCTCTCTCTCTCCCACCCTCAGACATATTTCTTAAACAAAACAATAACCTATGTAATGAAGCTATTTCCTACTTGTAGCATGGGGGTGTTATTGTGTATCTTGAAGGGAAGTTGGATAGATAGCTCTAACCTATTCTTTCCTTACTTTTCTCCAGGGAAATCTTTAATTCCTACCAGGAAAGGAGGCAGGAGGTTAAGGCCAGGAGCTTAGCCACCTTATTCTTCTCAGAGGAGTACTTTGTATCTATGGAACTATACACTATGCATGCAGGGTTGCCCAAGATAGAAAGTCACAGTGGAGAGTTCTGACAACAGGTGATACCTTGGAGGAGGAAATGGCAAACTGTCCCAGTATATTATTGCCAAGAAAACCTCAAGGAGAGTATGAGAGTGATAAAAGATATGAGGATGAGCCTGCCAGTTTGGAAACTATCCAATATGCTACTAGGGAAGAGCAGAGGACAACTACAAGTGGCTCTAGAAAGATTAAAGTAGCTGAGCCAAAACCAAAAGGAAGCTCAGCTTAGATATATCTGGTGATAAAAGCAAAATTCAATGCTGTAAAAATCAATATTGTAAGGTCCCTGGACTGTAAGATCTATGAACCAAGAAAAAGAAGAGAAAGAAAAGTTGGATGTGGTCAAGCAGGAGACAGAAAAATTAAACATTGACACCTGGGGTATCAGTAAATTCAAGTGATTATTACAATTACTACTTTGGGAAAGAATTTTTTAGAAGAAATGAAATAGCCTTAGTAGTCAATAAAAAGGTGAAAAAACTAGACCCAGGACAAAATGACAGAATGACATTTGGTCAAAGCTAGGGCAAAATGTTCAACATTATACTAATATAATCTATGCTTCAACCACTGATGCCGAAGAGGCAGTTGAACAGTTCTACAAAGATCTACAACATTCTCTAGAAATAACACACACACACACACACACACACACACACACACACACACACACACACAGGGACATCACATTCATCATAGGGGATTGGAATGCTAAAGAAGACAACCAAAAGATATTTGGAATAATCGGCAAGTTTGACCTAGGAGTACAAAATAGAGCAGAGACTAAGAGAATTTTGTCAAGATAATTTCCTGGTCATAGCAAACACTCTTTTTCCACAGTCCAAAATGTGACTCTACACATGGACATCGCCAGATGGTCAATATCAAAATCAGAATGATTATATTCTTTGCTGCCAAAGGTAGAGAAGCTTTATACAACCAGTTAAAATAGGAACTGGAACTGACAGTGAATCATGATATGAGCTTCTTATGGCAAAATTTAGATTAAAATTGAAGAAAGTAGGGAAAATCATTAGACCGTCTAAATGTGACCTAAATAACATTCCATATGGATGTGAAGCAGAAGGGATGAACAAATTTAGGGGATTAGATCTGATAAATAGATTGCCTGAGAAATCACAGGCAGATGTTCAAAATATTGTAGAAGAGGAAACCACAGCAAACATTCCAAAGAAAAAGAAAAACAAGAAGGCAAAATGACTGATCAGGCCTTACAAATAGTTGAGGAAAGAAGGAAAGTGAAAGGTAAAGGAGGAATGGAAAGACACTGTCAATTGAAGACATAGTTTCAGAGAATAGCAAGGAGAGGTAAAAAGATTTTCTTAAATAAGAAATGCAAAAGGGAGCAGCTGGGTGGCTCAGTGGATTGAGAGCCAGGCCTAGAGATGGGAGGTCCTGGGTTCAAATTTGACTCACACACTTCCTTGCTGTGTGACCTGATAAAGTCACTTAACCCTCATTGCCTGGCCCTTATCATTCTCTTGCCTTGGAACCAATACACAGTTTTCATTCTAAGGTAGAAGGTGAGAGTTTAAAACAACAACAACAACAAAAATGTAAAATAAAAAGCAAAAAGAAGTAGAAGAAAACAATAGAATGGGAAAGATAAGGGAGCTATTCAAGAACATTAGAAATATCAAAAGACTTGATACAAAAATGGGTATGATAAACTACAAAAATGGTAGGGATTTAACAAAAGACAAAGAGGTTAAGAAGAAATACAAGAAAGGTTTTAACATCATTGATAACTGTTATAGTATGGTTACTGATCTAGAGCTAAGTATTCTGGAGAATGAAGTAGTGGGCCTTAGGAATCATTGTTAACAATAAGGTTAGTGGAGGTGACAGAATTCCAAGGGGGCTATTTAAAATAGCCCTAGACAATATAAAATACTTAGGAATCTATCTGCTGAGACAAAAATAGGAACTATATGAACATAACTATAAAACTCTCCAGACAATTAAAACTAGATCTAAACAATTGGAAAAACATTGATTGCTCATGGGTAGGAGCAAAAGGAACAAAAGATCAAGGATATCCAGGGAAATCATGAAAAAAAAATACAAAGGAAGGAGGACCTGCAGTCCCAGATCTCAAACTATACTATAAAGCAGTAGTTATCAAAACAATTTGGTACTGGCTAAGAGACAGAGAGGAGGATCAGTGGGATAGACTTGGGGCAAATGACCTCAACAAGACAGTCTATGATAAGCCCAACTTCCCAGCTTTTGGGACCAAAATAAAAACTGCTGGGAAAATTGGAAGACAGTATGGGAGAGATTAGGTTTGGATCAACATCTCACACCCTACACCAAGATAAACTCAGAATGAGTGAATGACCTGAATATAAAGAAGGAAACTATAAGCAAATAAGGTGAACACAAAATAGTATACATGTCAGATCTTTGGGAAAAGAAAGACTTTAAAACCAAGAAAGAGCTAGAAAAAAACACAAAATGTATATAATCAATAATTTTGATTACATCAAATTAAAAAGTTTTTATACAAACAAAACCAATACATCCAAAATTAGAAGGGAAGCAACAAATTGGGAAATGATCTTCATAACAAAAACCTCTGACAAAGGTTTAATTACTCAAATTTATAAAGAACTAAACCAATAGTACAAAAAAATCAAGCCATTCTCCAATTGATAAATGGGCTAGGGACATGATAGGCAATTTTCAGATAAAGAAATCAAAACTATTAAGAAGCACATGAAAAATGTTCTAAATCTCTTATAATCAGAGAAATGCAAATCAAAACAACTTTGAGGTATCACCTCACACCTAGCAGATTGGCTAACATGACAGCAAAGGAAAGTAATGAATGCTGGAGGGGCTGTGGCAAAGTTGGGACATTAATGCATTGCTGGTGGAGTTGTGAATTGATCCAACCATTCTGAAGGGCAATTTGGAACTATGCCAAAGGGTGTTAAAAGACTGTCTGCCCTTTGATCCAGCCATAGCACTGCTGGGTTTGTACCCAAAAGACATAATAAGGAAAAAGACATGTTCAAGAATATTCATGTCTGCGCTCTCTGTGGTGGCAAAAAATTGGAAAATGAAGGGATACCCTTCAATTGGGGAATGGCTCAATAAATTGTGGTATGTGTTGGTGATGGAATAATATCGTGCTCAAAGGAATAATAAAGTGGAGGAATTCCATGGGAACTGGAAAAAACCTCCAGGAATTGATGCAGAGTGAGAGGAGCAGAACCAGGAGAACATTGTACACAGAGACTGATACACTGTGGTACAATCAAATGTAATGGACTTCTCCATTATTGGCAGTGCAGTGATCCTGAACAACTTGGAGAAATCTATGAGAAAAACCAGTATTCACATTCAGAGGAAAAACTGTGGGAGTAGAAACACAGAAGAAAAACAACTGCTTGAATACATGGGTTGAAGGGATATGACTGGGGAGTTAGACTCTAAATGAACATCCTAGTGCAAACATCAACAGCACAGAAATAAGTTCTGATCAAGGACACAAGTAATACCCAATGAAATTGCGCGTCGGCTGTGGGAAAGGTAGGTGGAGGGAAGGGAGGGAAATAATGTGATTATTGTAACCAAGGAATAATGTTCTAAATTGAAGAAATAAATTAATTAAAAAAAGTTTTACCCTTTTCCCTTAAATTGTTGTTCATTTCTTCACATTTGGTCTCCTTTGAAATGGAAACAGTAATACCAAGCTACCAATTATTGTGGGAAATATCACACATTACCAAAGAAATAAGGCAATATCTTGGATTTCTTTGTAATTGAATTTGTCTGGTAAGCATCCATCTGCCAGGGAAATAGTAGGATGGCTGGGTGATCAAGCATAAGGGATTTTTCACAGGATCATAGATTTGGACCTGGAAGGGACTTCAGAGGCTATTAAATCCAATCTCCTTATTTTGCAGATGAAGAAACTGAGACTAGTAAATTTAATTGACTTTTTCAGCATCCTGAAACTAGTAAGTATCCAAGATAGGATTAAAACTCAGATCTTCTTGATTCTAACAATGTATTCACTGAAATAATACAAATTAGCATTTTTAGACAGCTTTATGGTTCACAGCACTTTAACAATATAATTTCATTTCATCCTTGCAATAATCTTGGGAGGTAGGTGCTAGAATTATCCCCACTTTACAGATGAGGAAATTGAATCAGCAGAAGTTGAGTGATTTTTCAAGGGTCCACATAGCTAGTGAGTGTCTGAGGCAAGATTTGAACTCTGGGCTTCCTTCCTCTAGGTCCACTATTTAATCTATTCTGTTATCCAGATTACTTTGGGTTGTAAAGAGAATTTCTACTCTGAGTATGAGGCTTGACTAGATAATTTCTAAATTCTCTTCCAATCCCAAGTTTCTAGGATTTTATAAGGAAGATATTTTACAGATATTTAAGGGCTAAGCAATAATGGTAGCCATAAGAGGAAAAAATGCTAAGAATATAATAATTAGAACACACTAGGAAGATCCAGCTGAAGGAATTCATGATTACATATAGAATGATCTTTTCTTCAAGCCTAGTAAGTCATAATGATTATTTCCTAAGCCACTTTGCATTGATGGAGAGTAGGGAGTTAACCTTAGCCTCAACTCATCATTAGGAGAGTTTGCTTGAATGACCTAGTGCAGTGTGATTGTCCAGGTATTGAGAGGGTAAAAGGGGCCACCATTGAGATCAGAAGCTCTCAGTTGAGGTGCAAAATTATAGCTTCCGGAAAGTTATTGTTGCCATCTCAGGGACTATAGCATCAGTGACAGCCTGCAAAGCTCCACTGTCTTCTCTGACAGTGGGTTTTTGCTGGAAGAGTCATAGATGGGGAATCAACATAACCTGGTTCCTATTCTCAGCTCCCATAACTCATTAATCCGAAAATTAGTTCACCGGATGACCTAAGGCAATTCATTTACTATTTATGGACCTCAGTTTTCTCACCTATAAAAAGATGTTGCTGGACAAAGACATGGTTTCTTTTTTTTTATATATTATAACTTTTGGCGGTCTGTTCTATGATACCTTTATTTTTACTTTTTTTTCCTATTCTTCAGCAATGTTTTATTTTTTCTAATTATATATCAAAACAATTTTTGACATTCATTTCCTAACATTTTAAATTCCACATTCTCTCTCCTTCCCTTCCCCCCTTCCTGAAGCCGTAAGCAATTTGATATTGGTTATACATGTACTAGCGTACAAAACATTTTTCCATATTTGTCACGGGGGAAGAAAACATATTTAAGAAACCACGTAGGAAACAAAGTGAAAAAATGTTATGCCTTGATCCATCATTAGTTCTTCCTCTGGAGCTGGATAACATTTTTCATTATGCTTCTTTAAGATTTAGGATCTTGGATTATTTAATTGATGAGTGTAGCTAAATCATTCAGAGTTGTTCATTGTCAAATATTACTTTTACTATATACAGTGTTCTTCTCTTGGTTCTGCTCACTTCATTCTGCACTGGTTCATTTAAGCCCTTCCATGTTTTTCTGAAATTCTCCTCATTATTTCTTACAGAACAACAGTATTGTAATGCAACCATATACTATGGTTCCCTTAGAATACTGTTTTTAATGCATAGAATAAAACATAGAGAACAAGGGAAACCAATGACATTGAAATATAAAAAAATAACATTCAAGGATCTCAGATTGAGACCTTAATAATAATCCTTCATTTTATTTTTTTCTACTCTTTAGTAATGTTTTATTCCTCTCCCCCATTTATATGTTAAAACAATTTTTGGCATTCATTTCCTAATATGAGACTTTGAATAGTAGCATTTTAGGATTCGAGACTCTTCTACCCTCAGAGGGTTGGGGTTCTGCCAGATCTTGCAATTGTTTCCTTTGTGTGTTATGACAATCTGTAGCATCTCATCTACTCATCTTCCTCCTTTGTGTGACCTTTGCTTGTGGTTTGAACCTCCTCCATTGCCTTCATGTTCTTGGGCCCTCTGAATCTGGAGAGAGCTAAACTTGTATTCCAAAGAGGGGCTTAGCCTCAGTGGACAGACTTGGCTTAATTATGCTTAGTTTACTTGACATTGATTTAGAGCAGAGGTTCTTAGCCTGGCGTCCATGTATATGTGTGTGTGCTCCCCCCCCCCAATTTTTGACTGTATTTCAATGTAACTCTTTTGTTTTGCATTCCTATACATTTTATCCATTTGAAAACATTATTTTGAAAAGGTAGGAGTTTGCAGATTTGACTAGACTGCCAAAGAGGCACATGACACATATCTGCTCTAGAGTTTTATGTTTCTATGCATTTGATCCTCAAATACCTATTAGGTAGGGTGGTATTATTATTACCCTTCCAGAGCTTAGGAAAACAAAACTCAGAGAAGTTAAGAGACTTGTTCAAGATCATAGAGCTAAGTAGAGGCAAATATAGGGATAGAATCCAGGTCATTTAACTGCTATTTTTGGGCTCTTTACCTCTATACCCTACTGCTTTGTACTAGGTCTCTACTCTCTGAGACCATCTGATTTCCTTGCTTCTCTCTCCAGCCCCAAGTCTTCACTGTGTGACTTTGTACAGTACAGTTGAAAGAACATTGACTTTAGAGTCAGAAGACCTGGATTCAAGTTCTGCCCCATGCATAATATCTGTGAGATCTTGTACCAATTACTCGCTTCCCTTGTCCTTGGTTTCCTCATTTATAAAATGAAGGTTATGGACTAGATGGCCTCAGAGACCTTTAACATAACATCTATGTTTCTGGGATTTGCAACATCTTTACCAGGACATCTATGACTCTGTAGGGTTCAAGCCACCAAGAAATAAGAAGTCTTTGTCTCCCCTGCTACCTCGTGTCAAAGGGACAAGGAGGAGACATAGTGTGATGAAAAGAGCACTAAATGACCAGTGGAGGAGATATAGGTTCCAGTTATTCACTAGCTCTGTGACTGTGAAAAAACTGTCACCTTTTTGGGACTCAATTTCTTCATCTGTAAAACAAAATGGTTAGAATAGATATTCTCCAAGTTTCCCTTCCAACTTTAACATTCTGTCATTCTTTGGATCTAGGATTTGTGATTCTGGAGAGATTCCCATAAGAGGTGATAAAAATGAGTCCAGATTGGAGATGAACTAATCTGTCTTCTCCTTCCTTTCTCCCCTGGGAGCCCATTTCTGAAGTGATCCACAAAGTAAACCCTGTGCCCCTCTGCTGTACTAACTACCAAGAGAAGCAGGAGGATTCTGTGCTGTACGGCCAGCTGGGGAGAATGGAAGAAAATCAGATGCAAAGATGGCCTAGGCCAATGTAAGGGGGGATGATTAGACAGTCCAGAATTCAAGTCATTCCATACCAATATTCCCTCTGTTCTTTTGGGGAGGAAGGAAGGCATAGAGGTCCTTAGTTTTGGTAACAAAGCTGGCCATGTGGTTTTGTTTTTGTGGGATAACTTTAAATAAAGAAGAATCCTTCTGGGAATGGGCAAAGAAATTTCACAGCATCTTTCAAATGCAACTCCTCTCTATTCACATAACTACTACTTTAGTTCATTCCTTTATCACCTTCAGCTTAGATTATTGCAAAGGCTTACAGTCAGGTTCTTTGCTCCAAATCTTTTACCCTTCTAGACCATCCTATATATATATGGCAGCCATAGTGATTTTCCTGTGATCTCCCTTCTGAACTAACTCCAGTGACTTCTTATTCCTCTAGAGTAAAATATAAACTCCTCTGATTAACTTTCAAAGCCTAAACAATCTGGCTCCAGTGGCTCTTTCTAGGGTCACTGGAAATGACTTCCCCTCCATCAGTCTGCCATCTAATTATCTTGACCTCTATATTCCTCACCCCCATTTCTCATCTCTGTGCCCTGATACTGCCCCCCACCCTCTTCCAGGAAGCCATTTGTAAACCACATCCCTTCATCAGCAAAGAAACTATGGGTTGGTAATATTCTACATAAGAATTAGATCTGTGCTGAGCTCAAGAGGAGGAGGAGGAAGAGGGAAATTTCATGTATGGGCTTGGTCCAAAGTAAAATAAATACCTCCAAAAGGGTATGCCAGAGGATAAAAGGTAAATTTGAGACAGTAGAAGATAATTATGGGCTAGGATATGATTTAGTTGGGAGATTCCTAGTTAATGCTTTGCTTCCCTTAGCTGAACTTGGGGGCTGTCCCAGGGGCTTCATTCTTCTCCTCCTACTCCCTAGCTGAATTTGTATCAGATGCTAGAATTCTCATTTATGGCTCTATTTATGAATCCCCATAATACATCTTAAACTCTTTAAGCTTTAAGGAAAGGAACCTTAATTCAGTTTTGCTGATAAAGTAGTTTGGGCCATACTGTCATAAGTTGCTTTGTGAAGAAATATTCTGTTTATAATATTGAGGTGATAATAGGGCAGTTCCAAAATCATTCACAGCATTTATTAAGTTTTTAAAAATCTTGGTGAGACTCCTGAGCTACCATTCTTGGCTTGGTACAAGGCACCCTCTGCTGTTTCAAAGCAAGGAAATATCCATCTGTGGAATAAAATATCCATCTGGATTTAGATTCGCAGCCTTCAAAACTTGGCCTAAGGATTGAAGTGGGGGTAGAAGTAAGTTCTCTTCTCCTTCCCATTTTCTGCCTCTTATATGGCCTGGTCTCCTCTGAAGACCTTTATTGATTGGCTGGGAATCAACAAAGCAAAATATTTTAAGTGCCTACTATGTTCCAGGAGTTCTCCTAAACTCCGAGCACATGCTACTCTTTCCAAGAAAATGGTTTACAACTGTTCTTTTTTGTCCTTTTGGGTTTATTTCTCTTCAATGAGACAACTCTTTAAATTTAATGCAAATTTTCTAGCTGATAAACTTCTCCAGGTCATTCTCACCATCATGATGAAATGGAAGAAGCCAAGGTATCTTCTGAGTGACGCTGCCATCTGGTGGCTTTTCTGGTATACTGTTATTTTCTTTTTTCTTTTGATGCTCTGAGGTAGTGAGTGCCACTTGAGCCATTTTTGAATGAATGAACGAAAAGAACATTTAGTGATTTTTCTACATCGAGCACTTTGCCAAGCCACAGGTATGCCAAAATCAAAAGGAAAACGGTTGCTAACTTCAAGGAACTTATAATTAAGTAGGGAAGTTTTGGTCGAGGTGACAATGCATCTTAGAGAGAGAGAAATGAGTGAGTGAAGTCATGGAAGAATAGATCCACATACCCTTTCCAGTAGCAATGGAAGTATTGATTTTATTCCAGCTCTGGAACTGGAAAAGGGTTGGGTGGAGTGTGGAGGACATTCAAATGCTAATTTGAACCCAAGTGATCCTGACTGCAGATATAGTACTCTATCCAATTTATTTCATTTCACTTAAAAATGGGAGCGAAGAAAACCTGAGTTCAAATTCAGCCTTAGATACTCATTACCTGATTTGGCAGGGAGGTAATAAGGTGGCAAGTGAGAAGATGGTTAAAAAGTCAAGTGAAGACTGGCTTAGGTGTAATGGGCCATGAGAGGCTTTCCTCAGCAATGACTCTGCTATGAGTAGTGGGAGACATATTCTATTGATATTTAACATAATTTTAAAAACCCTCGTACCTTGGTTCCCAGGCAAGAGAATGAGTGGTAAGAGCTGGGCAGTTAGGGTTACATGACTTGCCCGGAATCACACAACTAGGAAGTATCTGAGGTTGAATTTGAATCCAGGTCTTCCCATCTTCAGACCTGGTTCTCTATCCACTGAACTACCTCCTTGCTCTGAGGTGTAAGAAATATTTCCAATTGTGAATCTGAATTCTAATGTGGTATGAGTATCTGATCTACTATCTACATCCAGAAGTATGTTAGAGTTTGCTCAAACTGGCTCACAAAACCTGATTGTTAAATTCTCATTGTGCATATTTACACTTAAGAAACAGCAAACTACACATCAGGGCTTAATGTATTGCTTTGTTGATTTGTCTAGATTTAAGTGGAATAAAAAATAATAATGCAGATTAAATTTGAAAGTGAAAGTGTTTCTTGTATACATTTGTTTTGGGGGGAGAGTCCATTGGTAAACATCTAGCACTATACCTTTCCTTATATTGCTCTTCTCTCTCTTGCTTGCTTATCCCAACCTATACTCACTCTGGAAGATCTGTTATTATCCCAGAGGGCTGGCTATTGGGCTTGCAACTTAAACTCTTAGGTCCTAAGGGTAAGCCTGATATGTGGGGATATACTTCTGTTTAGCATCTTAGATCCTACATTCCCAGTGATATGTTACCATCTACACAAAGCAGCCACAATGACATTATAAACTCTTACACAGAAACTATTTTCCAAACTATAAGTCAAAAGAAAGAGTGAGAGCAATATGTTATATTAATAAATAAATATCTGTCCCTGCCTACTCTGGGGCTCAGGTGGTAGAGTACAGAGAAAATATGGATGGATGTGGAATGAAAGGACTTGGGTTTGTATCTTGATTCTGCTCTTTAATACCTTTGTATCTTTGGGCAAGTCACTTGATTTTACTGGTCCTCAATTTTCTCATCTACAAATGAGGTTGAACTAAATGGCCCCTTTTAGATCTAGAGTTGTGAACATATGATCTTTTTAAAAAAATTTTTAATTTTATTGTTATAATTTTTTGATGATAACATGATCTTAATCTGAGAATGGAAAAACACACTAAACCATTGGTATGAAGCATCTAGAAATAGATCCCTGTTGCTACATATTGACTTAGAAAATCATAAATTAATGTTATGTTGTATTATATTTTTATTTATTTTGTTAAACATTTTCAGATCATATATTAATATGGTGCTGGCTAGAGTTGGGAGTTTTGCTGTTGGTATGCCAGAGACAAGAGCAACACTTCTGGTAAACCATCAACTGGGTCAGATGTAGATGTCCATTGTTCTAGGGTGTGTCTGTTTTCTTACTCTCTGTGGTCTCCCCAGCTACCAGGCATGACTCTGTCAAGACGTCATGGATGGCCCCCAGCAAATGAAGACTGGCTGAGCCCAGTTCTTATGGGCATATGAAGTATGTAGAATTGATACAATTCCCATGTATACCTTGGAACATATAAAAACAGTAGTTTTATGTAGTGAAAACATAGCCTTAAAAAACACCCTTACCTTCCATCTTAGAATCAATACTGTATATTGGTTCCAAAGTAGAAGAGTGGTAAGGGCTAATTGATGGGGGTTAAGTGACCTCCCTTCTCTAGTCCTGGCTCTTAATTCACTGAGCCACCTAGCTGCTCCCCAAAACATAGACTTTAGATTGTCTGATGTTATGGAACTCAGATGTATTCCAAAGATGCTAACTAGCTAAAGAAAGCCTCTTTCTCTTTCTTACCTGGCTATGTTAGAGTGGGAGTGTAAGCACATTGGTCCGGATTACCTAGGTCCAACATGTTGCCTCTGTTATTTAATTCATTGTGTTTGTTTTTAGGTGAAGGGATATTACTTTGTGAGGTTTGGAAGGTCAGATTAGCAACCTAACAGAGATCTGAGAGTCAGAGTCTGCCTAATTTTATGGCTAATCAAGATGATGATGAGGGAAATCCCAAGCATCCTATTTATTCCAGCATGAATAGCATCAGAAAATCAGCCCTGACCTTCAGGATACTCCTAGAATCTGAAGGGGGAGATTTCACTAGCTTTTCTCTGAAGGGGTAAAGATCTTCTGGGTTTATAGAGGTTGGTGTATTGTGTTTCTATAAAAGGGAGAGAACTATGGAAATAAAAGTCATTAAAATATACTAAACAATGTACGTAAATGAAGGTCAAAGTCAAGAAGGGCAAATTTTTGAAGGTAAGATGAAGGTTTTAAATTATTCAGTGAGCAAGTGTTAAGATGAAGACTAAAATATTTTGTGGATCCATGACATGAGGCTCTAGATCCAGGGTTCTTAACTTGGGGTACATGATCTTTGGAGACATTTCAGGGGGATCCACAAACTTAGATGGGAAAAATATTACAGCTTTATGGTGAGGTCTTGATTAGTGTGAATTATATGATCTTCTGAAAGGATACATTATTCAAATTCATGCTTCATATTTCCACTGGACTGGAACCAGTTAACTTTATTTTATATAACTGTAACTCTGATTAATCTTGCGCAGGGTCATCCAGGTAGGGACTGTCTGAGGCTAGATTTGGACCTAGGATCCTTCCATCTCTAGGCCTGTCTCTTAATTCACTGAGCCACCTAGCTGCCCCCTGTTTAATACATTTTTTTGGAGGCCTATTTTTTTATATTATAGACATTGTCAGGTATTATTCCCCTCCTCCTCCACATCTTTATCAAAGGAGGGGGTTGCTTCTTCATCTTTTCTCTGATACCAAGCTTGATCATTATAATTATTCAATATTTGTATTCATTTTAGTTTTCTTTTCATTTATATTAGTCATTGTGTGTATTGTTCTCCTGGCTGAACCAAGGTTTCATGTGATTCCAGGATCTGCTAAAGTCAGTCATTTGATTTGTGCCTTTGAAATGCCCTCATGCCAGTTACATGAGCAATCATAACACGCCTCTTCTCTCTAATTTTCTTAAAAACTTGACTTCACTGTCCCTTGTGTGGAGATCATAAAATATGAAGGCAAAGAATATCAGAGGGTGGCACATAATTGCTATTAATCATCAATTGTGCACTTTTTTGAAGGGAGGGATTTTTTTTCTTTCCATTCTCTAGGAATGCTTTTCTACTGTGAGGAAGCCTGATTCCTAATTAAAGATGTGATTTCCATGGTTTCCCTGCTGTTGAGGAGCTTTCATTCTTTTACTGAACTGCCTAGATTTGACTTAAAAAAAAAAAGTGGGTGGAGATCTTGCCTCTGACAAATCATTAGGAGAAAATTGCCTTTTTATTCACGACTTACACAAAGGGAGAGAGAGAGAGAGAGAGAGAGAGAGAGAGAGAGAGAGAGAGAGAGAGAGAGAGAGAGAGAGAGAGAGAGAGAGAGAGAGAGAGAGAGAGAGAGAGAATTATTTAAAGAGTAACACACCTGCATTTCTTAACCTTTCTTTTTCCTTGTTATAAAGAAATACAAATATTTATATTATGTTCCAAAATGAGGAAAACACTATAAGGTAATAAAAATGTTGAAAATTCTCCTAATGCATGGTAATGAGAACTTTTGAGAGATTTTACATTTTTGCGTTGCTAGGTATGGCAGGTAGAGGACCCCTATTCCATGATTTTGGAAGATGCTGATTTAATGGAAAGAACACTGGGCTGAGAGAGAACAGAGACACAAAAATGAGAATAAGATTCTAATTCTGGCTTTGTCAGTAATCCATCATGTAACTTCTTTCAAGTTTCAGCTTAGATTCCACCTTCTGTCCAAGCATTTTAAGTCGCCTCAGCTCTTTCTTCTTTGAGATTGCTTTCCATCTACTGTGTTTATATTTTGAATGTATCCAGTTATCTGTATGCTGTGTTCCCTATGTGAACTCCTTTAGGGTTGAGCCTTTTTTTCCCTTTTCTTTGTACCTCCACCACTTAGCAGAGTGCTTGGCATGCAGTAAGTAGTTAATATAAATGTTTGTTGATTTGAATTGTCTTAATTCCAGAAATTGATTTCCTCATCTGTAAAAATGAAGAATTTATTATTTTTAAAAATTATTTAAATTTTATTCCAATAACAAATTTACACATAAAATTTTCAAAGTTACATGATTCATGTTGTTTCCCTCCCCTCTTCCCTCCCTGTTGTGACAAGGAAATCACTTTAAAAGACTGATATATATTAATTTAAGGTCGCCAAGGAATTCAGCTATGTAATTCCTAAATGAAAACTTAAGTCAGCAGTCAATCTTTTATGGAGTTTAATTACAATAGGAGGAAGAAAGGAATTAGAGATAGAGAGAGAGAAAAGGGAGAGAAGGGAATAGGGCTTAAATACCCCTTCTGTTTAGGCTGGGCCAAAAGGCCCAAGCCCTTAGATAGCTGGGGCAAAGAAAAGAGATCAGTCCCTATTACTCACGTGACCAAAATGGAGAAACAGTCTCAGAGGCCCCCACCTTCAGCTTCCTTCAGAGCAAGCTTCTCAGAGCACACACCAACCACTCAGACCAACTCCTCAACCACCACCACGAGTCTTCAGACCCCCCTATCCTTAAGGAAAACCATCCAAGTTCCCTCCCCTCAGTCCTCACATCTACCAATCACCTGTCCATCAATTTCCCTGTGCCAGTGGAGGCTCTAGCTTAACCCAGGACCGTCCAGAGGTCTCTGGCTTTGCACATGTCTGTTGAAGGTCATATTTTCAAATAATTAAATCTTTGATCCTTTGCTACAGCCCTTTCTAAATCCTGTTAACCTGAGTAGGGTAGAGATTGAAATAATTAAATTTTGATCTAGGCTGCAGCCCTTACTCAATCCTGTTAGGACTGAATAGGGTGGAGATTGATTCCAAGTATCTCCATTGTATCAATTCTAAAATCAATCATGACTCAAAGAAATTCCTGTTCTATGCTTAAGCATAGGTCAAAGTCCTTTCCATTGTTCAGCAAAAGGTTTCTGTCCTAAAGTAATCTTAAGAAGGGGGGAGAAGGAACCTCCCATGCCAATGGGGTTCACATTCCAATAGTCAAGACCCACTATCAATAGGAAATTTTTCAAGTATGAAATTTCCCAATGGTGAAATTTCCAACATTTATAAGTCTAAGAAATTTTGAGGTTTACAATGTTCCCAGAGTGGACAAGCAATTCCACTGGGTCAGCATCACTCAAAACATATTTCCATATTATTCATAAAATGAAAACTTTATACCAAATGATCTCTTAGACAGAATTGTAATTAAGAGAGGGCAGTGGAGATTTGCCCTCAGACAGAAAATTTAAAGGGTACCATCTCAGGAGCATACATTCTCCCTTATCCACTTGGATTTTGACAGTTGTTGGAGTTTCATCTTTGACTTTAATACATTCACTTGCTGGCCTTACTTATTCTTTTTTCTTCTTGTCCTTTCCCCCCTTTCCTCCTCCTCTTTCTTTCCCTTCTCCTTCTTCCTCTTCCTCTTTCCTCTTCTTTCTTTTTCCTAGATTATATATAGATTTTGTTAATACAAGACAAAGATATTCAATTAAGTAGAATAGCAAGGTAAGTGAAAGACTCTCTTTAACCATAGAAGGACATTCTTGCAGAGATTTTCAGAGTGATGGTGGGAGGGGGACATATATGCCCCAAATAATTTCTATTTTTAGGACTGTGGTACAGCTCCTTCTGAAGGTATCTGCTGCTGGCTGATTCAAGGAAGAACTGCTAATGCCCTCTGATAGACTGCTGTGGGACTTTCCACCTGTGCTCCCCTGAACTGCTAGTGTCACCTGCTGGTTCCCTACAGAAGTACAGCCGCCATATTCTTTTGACAGGGAGTTTTGACATCTCCCAGGGAGTCTAGCCCACAGCCTTAAGTCCATTTCAGTTATTTTTGTGAGTCAGATTCATGACCACAAGAAACTAGAGTAAGAGTCCCTTGGGTCAATTAATCTTTTGATCTCTTTGCTTCCTCTGTAGCACCAACTCCATCAAAGTCTGACTAGTACGTGGATTAGCCTGAATAAATTTCTTATGATTTTGTGATACGTTCCCTTGGCAGTGAACAGTGGCTATGAAGATTATGTTCTAGTCATACCCAAGACGATTACAGGAGTCACTTCCATTGGTTTTTAGGGGTCCTAAATAGGGGTGACTATATTCTTACAACTCATTCTTAGGACATTAAGAGTAATCCTGGTGTGAGGAGAGAGAGAGTAGTCACAAATTTATAGAAACCTATCATTAAGGCACAGAAATAAGACCATTTGTTTAATCAGAGAAACTCACAACTCTAGACTGCAGGTCTTGATGGCTTTGGCCTCCTTAGGGAACTATTTACATGACATATTACCTGCTAGGTAAGACCAACCACTATTCTCCTGGGTCCTTCCCTCTTTTGTGGAATAGAATCCCTTTGGTACTCACATCACTGAAGCTATGTTAAGTTCTTTTAGTAAGTAGTCTTAAACATGGGATCCACAGATCTTCCCAGTTCTATTCTCTTGGCTGGAGGTGGAGGTAGTATTACATTCTTTTCAGTGAAAAATATTTCCCTTAAGCCTGGGATCAGCAAAGGGATTCAGGTCTAATCTCTGGCCAAAGCCAAAGTATTTCTCTCTTTCAAGCCTTAGAAGGCAAGTAAAGGTCAATAGAAGCAAGCTTCTGAGGCCTTTACACTTCCCTGTAAAAGTGTAGCTAGCTTTCTATAGTTCAAGGAAGCCTTTTCTAGTTAGTTTTTAATGGATCATTGAATTTGGTTTTCTCCAATCTGATCATAGCATCAGAAGTTTCCTCCTACTGTAACAGTTAAAATTTAGGAATATGGGGAGAATGAGGCAGGTAGAAATTAGTTTCTCTCTGCAAGGAGTATTATATTTTTTAGAGGTTTATTAAGGATTAAAGAATATACAAGTAAGAAACATGTGCCTAGGCCAGAGGCCTTAGACAAAATAACCTCACGTCATGGAAGAGATGCCTCTGCTTCAAAACGGAAGTCCAAAAAAGCCAAAAACTTTTGCCACCAGCTTAAATCCTTCCTCAATCTCGGCCTACCTCAGAATTCCTGTGAGATTACAAAGCATTTTGGGGAAGTGGAGCAAAGGCTTGTGGGGATTGTAGTCCTGTATTCGAGTCTATTTTTTACATTTCCCCCGTTTGATCCTCTGGGAAGAAGTTCTTCCCCAAAGGATCATAAAAACATAATCAATTTAAAGATTACAATAATTTGAGGATAAGAAAAAAAAGAACAAAACCAATAATTACTGGACGCATTGACAGAAAGCCAGTTAAGGGGCAGTCTCCTTTGGCATAAAAGTTTACATACAGATAAATGTTCAATCAACCATACCCAAAGTTCAATTTTGTGCAACTTGTGGTCTGGAGGCTTCTTCATGGTGGCTTCTCCAACAGTTCAGTTCTGGATTCAGAGAGGTAGCATCTTCTTTACCTAAAATTCTTCTCAAAAGGAATTTAAACTTTTCAATTTAAATAATGATATTTTTTACATTCCCCCTATTAAGAGGGTGATTGACAAATACAGGATCACTTAGGGATGCATGGCTGAGGTATGAGGTATATGAATCAATTGGCAAGAGATATTAAAAGACATCAGAAAAATCAAAAGAAAAAAAGAAAAATTTCTGGATGAAAATATAGACTAGCAAAGTCTTATGTGTAAAAATTCCAAGTGAAAGAAAAATAAATCTATAACAGGTCCTTGAATCAGGGCCCAATCAAAATGATCTAAGCAATGATGCATTTACCCAGTCAATAGCCAGGACTACAGAAAGGTACCACACTATGAGAGGCAGAAAAGAAAGGGATCAGATCATAAAAGCCAAGTGGGAGCCAAGTTTGGGGATACTCGTCTGTATCTTCAGAGTGAGTGTGGACACAAGGAAAGCCTATGTCTTAACACATGTTAAACATAGTAACCTCGAGTCTTCACACTAGGTTCAAGACCTTTGTATTGGCCTAGAAGGGCATCAATCCATCCTGGATTGGCCTTTCTTTGGCTCTGTGCAATGACTCTTTTGTGTATATCTTGTCCTGGAATCAGACAGAATCATTAAGCAAAGTCCCATAATTTATTTAAATAATTAGTGGCATCGTTTTTATAGTCACAAGTTTTTACAAACGTAGCAATCTTTCAACCTTGGTGATAAACATATTTTTAAAACAAAGTAAAACTCATCTTGGGTTTAGAACATAATCAAGAAATCTATATATCATTCTGGTACAAGTAAAGTAGTGAGCTGAAGAATATAAATAAGGGGGTGCTCCTTTTGGAGGCTTTTAGGGATACAAATACCCTGAGATTAACTGCCCAACTTCCATTCACATGGGGGAAGGTTGGGGTTTATAAAATACATTTCACTTCAGCTACTAGAATGGGCCTTACCTCGTAGTAGGGGCAGGCAAAAATAACCAGAGATTGTTAAAAAAAAATTCCAAAAATCATATTTAAAAAACCCTTAAAATCATTTGAGGTATTTAGCACATTAAATTTTTCCAAGGTTGTTATACTATTATAACCAGTCCTGAAGTCCATCTATGTGATAATTTACAAAGTCAAAATAGAAAGGCTGTTTTTTTTTTTTTTTCATATGGGCTTAATTACAATAATATTTGTTCAGCACAGTTATAGGGGAAAAATAACAGAATTTCAAAACTCAGTACATTCAAAATAAATTCAATCAACTTTCAGTTCAAGCAGAATAATATTGAATCCAGTAATATATGAACTTAAAATCACAAAGTTAAACCATAACAAAAAATGCAATAGAATACAGAGATTTTTATAAACCATTGGAGTCTGAAATGCCTTAGAATATAGCCTTTAGTCTCTTCAAAGTTCCTTGGGTTCTTATCCATTTAAATGTCTATTGTCAGAAGGCAGAGTGGTAAGGGCTAAGCAATGGGGTCTAAGGGGTCTGCTCAGGGCCCCACAGCTGGGAAGTATCTGAGGCCAGATTTTAACCCAGGACCTCATGTCCTCAGGTCTGGCTCCCAGTTCGTTGAGCCACCCATTTGCCCCTTCAAAGTTAAAGTTGAATCTTTGGGCTGAATCTGCTCCCTGACAGACAGGTAAAATCAATGAAATTACCAGAAGAGTCAAAAGGTATCCTTTTAAACAGCCCATTGCTTTTTAAGTTTCTGTTTGAAAAAAATCTGTTTCTTCTCCTCTCCCTTTTCTCTCTCCCCTGCTCTGATACTTCCTCCTGTCCCAGTCCACGGGGAGCCCAGGCCACCCAAGTGGAGCCAATACCACCGTCCACTCGAGGCTTAGCCTAAGGGAAAATTACCCGTTCTCCTTTCCCTCTCGTCTCTCCCCTCCGCCCACGTGGCCAATACTGTTACCAGCTGGTCGCAATGAGTCCTGAGCGATCTGCTCCAAGGATCTGGATGATGAGCCAGCTGGGGTCATGCTTGTGGGGCTGGGGTGATGAGCTGTCTGGGTCGGAGGCCAGATGGGTGAGAGACAGACCGCCCGGGTGGGTAGGGCCGGGAACTGGAGTGCAGACAAACAGGGCTGGGAGTTTGGGCACCAGGTGAGAGGCCAGGAGCAGGAGCAGAAGCAGGAGCCGGAGCTGGCCGCAGGCAGGAGCTGATCAAGATGTTTTTCTAAAAGGCATCTTGGAGATACGTGGCTTAAAAAAAATTCTCTAGGCTAAAAAATTTGAGTTCTCATCCAATCTAGTGGTCGCCATCTGTAACAGTTAAAATTTAGGAATATGGGGAGACTGAGGCAGGTAGAAATTAGTTTCTCTCTGCAAGGAGTATTATATTTTTTAGAGGTTTATTAAGGATTAAAGAATATACAAGTAAGAAACATGTGCCTAGGCCAGAGGCCTAGATAAAATAACCTCACATCATGGAAGAGATGCCTCTGCTCCAAAACGGAAGTCCAAAAAAGCCAAAAACCTTTGCCACCAGCTTAAATCCTTCCTCCATCTCGGCCCACCTCAGAATTCCTGTGAAATTACAAAGCATTTTGGGGAAATGGAGCAAAGGCTTGTGGGGATTGTAGTCCTGTATTCGAGTCTATTTTTTACACTACTAGGTTAGTTTTCCTCTTAATTGCAGTGCTTATCCATCTCTTGTCAGCTTGTCTTAGACCAAAGCAACTTCTATTATCTCCCCCCCCCCCAAGCTCTATTGACTTCTGTCTTTTGATTTCTGTATGTAGCTTCTAACATTAATTTCTAACATCTAATTGCTCTGCCTGTTATACTTCTCCCTCAGATCAAGGCTTCTTTCTTTATAGTAACCCACCTCTATCTTAGGTCAAGAAATCTAAAATCCATATTTTTGTTATGTATAACACAAGTTGTCAATATACAATTGTCTCATAGTCCCAAAACATTTTTTTTTATTTAGTATTTTCCAGTTGTCAATTTTATAGTCCTAAAAACAGGTAAAGTAGCTACTGGGAAATAATACACTGTAGTCATTCCTACCATCAGTCAGTACTTTTGTTTTTGAAGGGTACTGCTTTCAGTCAGGATCTCTCAGAATTCTGTTTCTCTTCAAACTTTCTTTCTCTGTGCTTTTCTGACTTGATTGCTCTTTTTCTGCTCCCTTTAGCAAATAAAGGATCTACAAAATGAAGGAATACTACCTTATATTTAGGATATCTTATTTTTAAATTTATAAATGAATGCAAGTAACATTAATATATGCAATATGGATATTTTACAGGTTATATTCTCCAGTATTCTAAATCAATTTTTTACTCCTTTCACTTCTCCCCACCTCCATGACAGGCAGGACACAAATGTAAAAAAAAAATTAGCTTTCCCTACCATGTCTCCACTCTCACATCACTGCCCTTTTATCTGTTTCCCCTTCAGGGGTAATGAGTGTCAGAATGTGAACTAGGAAGAATGATGAAGCTAGTGCAGGATCTCAAGGCTGTTACTGACCCATTACAGTAATCTTGGTACATTTCTTCTCTTCCTTTTTGGTTTAGAGCCATAAATTTAGAGCTTGAAAGGGTCATTTAGTTCAGACTCCTGGTTCTATAGATGAAGAAGCTTGCCTAAGAGTGGATAGCTTGTAAGTGGTAGAGGAGAATTTGAATCCATATTCTCTGACTCTAAATCCAACAGCCTGCTTTATCACTGCCTCTCTCATACACGGGGAGGTAGTATTCTTAGCAATGGGATATCTAGGTCAGAGGATATAAAAAATATTCTCAGTTGTCTTCCAGAATGGTTCAACCAGTTTATAGCTCTCCTAGCAGTGAATTATCAGGCTTATTGTCCCATAACCCCTCCAGCAATGTTATCTTATCTTTTAGTATCTCCTTTCTATCTTAATGGGAAATGATGGTCAACTTCCTAATTTTACAGAAGAGAGAACTGAGGAACACGAAGATGAGGTAAATGTGGTCCAAGACCACAGTGGCAGTGCTAGGATTTGAATTCATGTCTACTATACTAAGTATTGGTTCCAAGGAAGCAGAGCAGTAAGAACAAGGCAATGGGGATTAAGTGTCTTGCCCAGAGTAACACAGCTAGGAAGTGTCTGAGTCCAGATTTGAGCTTGGGACCTCCCATCTCTAGACCTGGCTCTCCATCCCCTGAACCACCCAGCTGCCTGATCTCATGTCTTCTTACTTCAAAGCTGGGAATCTTTCTCCAGTAACTCAGTGCCTTCTCCAGCCCTGTGCCAAATTTTCATACATTATATGATAACAAATTAGCTCTAGGAATCCTTCACAAAACAATATTCATATCTTTCAATCTAAAAATGTATTGTTCATTTATTTCTGAGTCTTTAGGACCCCACTTGGGGATTTCATAGTCAATGATACTAACGTAGTTTGTCATTTCCTTCTCCAGCTCATTTTACAGATAAGGAAACTGAGACTAACAGGGTTAAATGACTTGCTTAGGTCATACAGTAATGTCTGCGGCTGAATTTGAACTCAAGTCTTTCTTCTATCCATTGCACCATCTAGTTGACTTCAAAAAGTCTTAAATTATCATTTAGCTAAGAGAAATGTAGATATCTTTATGCTCTGAAATGACTTGTCAGCAGTTTTTGACTTACTGAGACAAAAGGAACTGAAGCAATAGTCAGGCTAGACTTGCCCAGCAGATGGCTCCATGGACCATCTTTTCCCAGCCTCCCAGCATCATCAGTGTTTTCCAGAAATAGGCAAGGAAACATTTGGATGCCTTTCCAGTTTATGCTCATACACATTGGTTAAATTTGCAAAAATGAAAAAAAAGAAAAGAAAAAAAGAAAGAAAGTTTTAAAAGAGAATTGAATTTTTAATGAAGGATGAGAGAAATTCAGGTCACAGGACCAGATATTCAAACTGAACTTGAACTTCTAGGCTGGCAGTTGGGAAGGAGTGGAGGCTCTGAGTGTTTGCTCACAACTTCCTGTTTGTAAGAAAAATAGGTCTGGGAAGGCTTCTAAGGAAGCTGAAAACCAATCCAAGGCTTCCTGCTGCCACTAGAGAAGCCAGCAATGGTGATTAAAATGCAGATTAGGAAAAAACAGATTGCTCTCTGCATTATATATTTGGATTCATGATACAGTATTTGGGTTTTAGCAGGAGAATTTAGGACAAAATATATCTACTATTTATAAAATAAAATAGCTGAATATAGCAAGATCTGATGCTAAGTATCATCAGAGTTTGTTGCTTCAATTTGTAACTGCTTATACCTGCTCTCTTCAGCCTGCTGAGATAAGATAGAAAGACTGTTGGATCTGGTTCTTATCTATCTATAACCTCTTCTGATTGTAAACATAGTAAGAATGAGGCTCATTAGTGAATTTTCTTTGCATATTTCCATGTGAATAACTTGATGATGACCTTGAAAATTTCCCATAGGCCTTTGCAGCCACAGCACATTATTTTCTCTGAAGAAGGTAAGAGTGGGACTGGAACATTATTTCTAAGGTCTATTTCTTTTCTTTTCTTTTTGTTTGATCTACACAGGGTGAGTAGGTTAGCACACAGTGTTGACAAATCAAGGCAAAAGGTTTGATCCACTTAGAAGTCAGTTGGTTCTACGAGAATTCTCTTACTTTTATCACTCCAATCTAGTCAGTTTTCTCACACACATTTATTGTTATTTAATAAAAGGAAAAGAGTGTGTGATTGGCTCAGTGGCTGTCACAGATAATAAATATTTGTTGCTAATATTCTTTCTGTCTCTCGTTTCTATCATTTAGCTCTATCTTAAGAAAAGAAGAAATGAGTTCAAACCAGCACTATTTTCTCTCTCTCTCTCTCTCTCTCTCTCTCTCTCTCTCTCTCTCTCTCTCTCTCTCTCTCTCTCTCTCTCTCTCTCTCTCTCTCTCTCTCTCTCTCTCTCTCTCTCTCTCTCTCTCTCTCTCTCTCTCTCTCTCTCTCTGTCTGTCTCTGCCTCTGCCTCTGTCTCTGTCTTCTCTCTCTCCTCTCTCCCACTGATTTTTTAGGGGTGATAAAGGAAGGGAGGAGTATTGGATCAATTTAGGGGACTCCCTATGGGGAAACTCCCCTCACTGATGCAGATAGACAACTCACAGTGAATTTTCTATGGTACAGAGTAGTTAATTGTCTCATCCATAGTCAAGTAGCTGGTATGTGTCAGACAAAGACCTTGAACCGAAGTCTTCATGATTCCCAGGCAGGTCTCCTATACACTATACCACACTTAAAGTCCAGATGCTAATGATGGAAGACCAATATCACTTTTACATGTGACAGGCAGCATATTGTCAAAGCTCAAAAGTTTGAACCCCACCTCCTGATTCAAGAGGGAGCAGCTCTTTGAAGTGACAGAAATTGAGATTAGGTTGAAAGAATTGGTAAAAAAAAAAGTAAGTTTAGAATACAAGTCCATGAAACTAAGAGTTCAGTTTATTAAGTAAGGCTGGGGAGTGCTGAACACAGGACAACAGGAGCCAGTTTCATCTATGAAAATACCCATCGTGTGCCACCTTATAAGACTCAATGGCTTCTAATGTCTTTTCAAGTTCTAAGTCTATGAATTTATTGACTAAGGAATATTTTAGGTTAGAAGTTGTTCTATTCTAAACTCTCTGATTTTGATGGTGGGAAAAATGAAGGCCAAAGAGGTAAGTGATTTACTTGGGCACTCAGCTAGTAAATGGTAGAACAAGCTTTTAAACTTGGGTCTTCTGACTTCCAAATTATATTCTTTATAAGATATGCTGGGACCTGTGAACTGTCATTGAGAAAAACAGAAACAGTTTTGTGTGGCTTTGGCTTGTACTTTTCTGGGCCTCAGTTTACTCATCAGCAAAATAAGGAGATTGAACTAGGAGACTTCTAAGGTCCATTCCAGCTCCTGATCCTATGTGATCTGACTAGAATACAAAGTAAATAGAGAGGGAAAAAATCAAGGTTTACACGTGACTTTTAGCATTCAGTTCTTCCTGAGTTGTTGCCTGGAATCTTTTCCACAGGAGGGCTCCATTGACTGTCAAATTGCCTGAAGAATCCCAGAGTCCAGTTCCTTGTTGCTTACCTTCTCCTGAGGCTCTCCTTCCAGATGAGGTCTTCCTGGGATTCATAGCTGTTTATTTGCAAAGTAAACTTTTATATGAATCAGGAAAAGGGCATTTCATACAAAGAGCAAGCATTTGCAAATCTGAGGGAGAAGGCCAGGCTAGTTAAAGAGGAGAGGTTCTGTGGCTGGTGTTTGAGGTTTGTTATTCAGCAGAGGCTCCCCAAGGTTTATTGCAGGTATTTGAATTCCTTTTAATTCAAATCCACTATCCTGAGCCAGGCACTCTAGTTCTTATGGATGCAATAAGGTAAAACCATAGAATAGTAGGCCTAGGAGGATCCTTTGAAGACCAGTTAGTTCATCCATCTGTCTTCCGGCATGATCACACCGAAACCACAGTGGATAGTGTCCAGCACTGGAGTCAGGAAGACTCCTCACTTAACCCTGTTTGCCTCAGTTTCCTCATCTGTTAAATGAGTTGGAGAAGGAAATGGCAAATCACTCTAGTATTTCTGCCAAGAAAATCTTAAATGGTATCATGAAGAGTTGGACACAACAGAACAGCCATAACACTCTAAACCATTTCAGACAGACAAGAATTGTTCCACTTTAGGAAAAAAACAACCACCAAACCTCTACTTTCTGTCTTAGAATATATACTGTTTATTAGTTCCCAGACAGAAGAGCAGTAAGGGTTAGGCAATGAGAGTTAAGTGACTTGCTCAGGATCACACAACTAGGGAATTTCTGAGGTCAAAATTGAATTCAAGCCTTTCTGTCTCTGAGTTTGGCTCCCAATCTGCTGAGCCATCTAGCTGCCCCTCTAATCTTGTTTTAAATAATTCTTGGTGAAAGATTCCCGGCTTCCTATAGTCACCCATGTGAGGGCCACTGGGTGAATCTGAGTACATCTGTTGTTGGCCTAATCAGAATCAAGACACTCATATGGGCTTCAGACGGGTCTCTGGCTGCAATTGCTAACATGTGAGTCTAGAATTTTCCATGTTCATCCGGATGCACAAAACAAAGTATAGAGAACCATTCTTGGCTTTAGGATTCAGTTCACTGGTTGGTGTCCCTCCTATTTCCTAATGCTGCTATTTTGAATCGCTGGATCATCAAGAGCAGGGGCTTTGCATCCTGACTTCTACAGTAACCCAAGCAGTCTGTGGATACCTCATGAGGCAGGACTGGGGAGAGGGCTGTGAGCTTGGATAGGAAAAATGAATCACATCTTCATTTTTATTAACCTCTAAATGAATTTTAGCATTGCCTTTGGTTAGGCATAGGCATTCTGAGAAGAGGACCATAGGTTTCACCAGACTTCCAAAGGGGACCATGACATAAGAAAGGTTGAGAATCCTGAATCTAGGCTGGGATCTTGCTTTTATTTATCTTTAATACCTTCTCAGTCATTGTGGAGTCATTTTTTTAAGTTGTGTCAGACTCTTTTATTCTCATTTGGCATTTTCTTGGTAAAGATACTGGGGTGGTTTGTCATTTACTTTTCCTGCTCATTTTATAGATGAGGAAATGGAGGAAAACAGGGTGAATGAAGTGACTTGTCCAAGGTCACACAGCTAGTCAGTGTCCGAGACCAAATTTGAATTTGCTTTGGAAGGTCTGTCAGAGCAGTTTCAGCTTTTGCTGTTACTAAGCCACCATCTTGCCTCCTCAGATTTGAATTTGGGAAAATGAGTCTTCCTGACTCCAGTTCTGATGCTCTGTCCATTGTGCCCCCCCCCCCAGCTGCCCGTGCTCAGCCATCAAATTATTATGATTATGATTATTGTATCATTAAATCAGGAAGTAGCACAAATCGGATATCAAGTTTGGGTGTTGATGGGGAGGTGGTTTGCCTTCTTGAGTTGAATGTCCTAGGAAGGAATTTTCCTTCATTGCTGGCTTCCAAGGCCAGTATTTTTATTAATTTCTCTGGACTATGGATTATAAGTATTTAGGTCTTAGTATGTAGCTTTCCAATATACCTGCTAGTAATATGAGGTTGATAGTAGGTAGGAAATATAAGATTGATGCAATTTGGCTGATGATAATGTAGGATTGTTCCACGGATTGGCTTCCAACTTAGATTAAGGTGAACAAGTTAGTGGTTAAAATTCAGAATAGTGTTTGGGATATAGGTTGGAATATAAGATTTTGTTGTGTGAATGTGCAGAGAAGGGGAATAATTAGATAGACTAAGATGGAGACTAGTAATGCCAACACGTGTCCTCATTTGTTAGGAATAGCACCAAAGATGGCATATGCAAAGAAGAAATATCATTCTAGTTTGATATGGGGTGGGGTGTTGAGTGAGTTTGCTGGTGAAAAATGTTCTGGGTGGCCTAATATATCTTGTGAGAACATGGATAGCTGTAGAAGTGCTAGGATAATTAGGACTAGGTCAAAAGCATCTTTGATAGTGTAGTATGGATGAAATGGAATTTTGTCTTCATTGGCGTTGATTCCTGATGGGTGGTTAGAACTTGCTTCAAGGTAGAATAATAGGTGAAAAATGACTAATGCTGGGATGACAAAAAGGATGATAAAGTGGAAGGTGAAAAATTGGGTTAAGGTGGCTTTGTCTCTAGAGAATCCACCTCAGACTCATTCTACCAAGGTAGTACCAACATATGGGATGACTGAAAGGAAGTTGGTTGATTATTATAGCACCTCAGAATGATGATATTTGTCCTCATGGGAGTACATATCTTATAAATGTGGTGACCAAAATGGTTAGAAGGAGGATAATACCAATGTTTCATCAATGTAGGAGCCATAGGATGTCTTGTCCTATATGGAGGAATAAGCATATGAAAAATACAGAGGCGCCATTAGCAGGTAGGTTTCTGACTAGTCAGTCATAGTTTACTTGGCAGATGTGGGCTACTGATGAGACAGCTATTAGGGTATCTGATATGTAGTGGATGGCTGAGAATAGTCCTGCTAGAATTTGGATTACCAGGCAGATTCCTAGTGGAAAGCCAAAGTCTCATTAGCCGTAAATGCTGGATGGCTCTGGAAGGTTGATGAAGGAGTGGTGGAGGATGTTTATAAGTGGGTGGGGTTTGTGTAAGTTGGTCATTAGGTTTTTGTAGTTGAAATGCAACAATGGTTTTTCATGCCACAGGTTATGGTTAGAGTTCATCCTAAAATAAGGAAAATAATGTTTGTTTTCTTCTTTTCTTTGTTAGTAATTTTTGGGTTTATAGCTTTTGCTTCTAAACTTTCTTCTATTAGAGCTGGTAGAAGGATTAAAGGTCAATTGTTTGTTCAAATATGTTCAAAATGTTATTTTTCAAATAAAGAAA
This sequence comes from Monodelphis domestica, assembly GCF_027887165.1. Classification (NCBI taxonomy): domain Eukaryota; kingdom Metazoa; phylum Chordata; class Mammalia; order Didelphimorphia; family Didelphidae; genus Monodelphis; species Monodelphis domestica. The sequence goes on from NC_077227.1 coordinate 199,673,904, forward strand.
TGGTGGCTCAATAAAGTAAATGATTTACCCAAGGTCATAATGCTAGTTGGTGTTTGAGCTTGAACTTGAACCTAGGATTTCTAGAGTTCTTTCTTTCCTTAAAGTCCTTTTTATTTTACCACTTACCTTCTGCCTGATCAATTCTAAGACAGAAGAACAGAAAAGATTAGGCAATCAGGATTAAGTGACTTGCTCAGGGTCACACAACTAGGGAGTGTCAGACCCTCTGACTCCAAGCCTGGCACTCTATTCACTGTGTTACTTAGCTGCCCTTTCCATCAAGTTTTACCTGTCTGATGATACATTCAGCTTATTTACTATCTGCTCTACCCTTTTATATCTGCCCAATTCTTCTAGCCTATATCCCAAACTCTTTCAGCTTTCATGCATTGGAAAGATCATAGAATTTATAGTAAGAGGACCTTGACCCAGCTTCTGACTTAACTCTGAAAAGAACACACTATCTCTGGAGCCAGAGATTCTGGATTCCAATTCCATTCCCCCCCCCTCCACCCCATTTCCTTTTTCAACAGACTCCAGTATAGTGCCCTATCTACTGAGATGCTTTCCATCTTGAGTAGGTTGTTTTGTGAGAAAACATTACAGACCTCAGTGTTCTTTCATTTTCATTCTCACTTTCCACTTTCCCTTTGTTCACTTCTCTACTCTCCACTTTCTCACTACTTCTTCTCCTTCCTCTTATATTTTTCTTAGCCTCTCTATTATTGTTTCTGTTCTGCCTTCCTTTCTCTTCTCTCTTTTAGTTAACTGGGCATACCAACCACCTCAACAGAATGCATCCTATAGTTCATCTTTTGCGAGAGACCTTTCCAGGTCCTTCACAGCTCCAGCATCTTCTTTTTGAGATCATCTTCCATTTATATTGCATATATCTTATGTTTACACATTTTTTGGCATTCCGTCTCCCCTATTAGAATCGGAACTTATTGAGGGCAAGGACCCTGCTTCTACCTCTTTTTCAATCCTTAGAACTTAGCACAGAATCTAGTATATTATAAACACTTAATTAATGCTTGGTGACTGATTGGAAAGGGAGGGGTCAAAGAATGCAAGATTTCAAGCCTATGGATAAGGGGAATAGTGGTTTCAGGAAAAGAATGGAGAATGTATCTATTTTGATGGGGAAGGTGCTGAAGTGCACATGGGTTTGTTGGGATATCCATGTTCCAACAGTAGGTGGAATGGGTATGAAGTTGGATTTGAAGATATCTGGGAATCAAAAGATAGTCTAAAGGTAAAGAATGGATAAAATCACTGGGGGTGGGGTGAGGGTTGAGAGAGAAGAGAGAACATCATAGTTATGAATCAGATGTTTTCACTCATCAAAAAGTGTTAAATTTTCCAAAAAAAGCTGACAACAGTTTTAAACATTTTCTCCTCTCCACTTTCTCTCCTGGAACTAAAAGAGTTTATTAAGCCCTTTTTATTCAAACTGCTGTCTCATTCTTGATCAGAGAGAATGCCTTGATGCAGGGTGAGGCTATAAAATGCCTGTCAATATGAGTAATGTGTCCGCTGACCCTAGAGAAAAGGTGTCAGGCTGTAATTATATTTTAAAAAATTCCTCCAGCCCATTGAGCTGGCACTGGAACCTTTTGTTGATTGGGTTTTCAATGGCTTGGATTCTTCCTTGCTATATAAGGCAGTTTGAATGAATTCTTAATCCTTTTCTTGTCAGCTCTGCTAGACTGAGGCCTCCACTGGTCACTGGATCATTTATTCAGATACTGAAGATTGGGCAATTGCACTCACAAGGCAAGAGAAGAGATGGCTAGTATGGCAGGAGGAGTACTGGCTCTGGAGTCAGAGACCTTGGGAGGGGTGTGTAACTTTGGATAAGTCACCGAACCTCGCTAGGACTCAGATTTCTGATTTGTAAATGAGAGGTTTAGGCTAAATGAGATCCCTTCTTATTCTGTTATGTGATTCTAGAAGTCAAAGGATCAACCTGGGATCTATAAATGTGCTGTTTAAAACATTTTTTAAAATTTATTATTTATTTTTTACACTAAAATTCCCAGATGTCTCCTTTATTTCCTCCCTACCCCACACTAAAGAAAGCATCATTTGACAAAAAAATACATATATGTCTTCCTTGTTTCTATTTATCAGTTCTTTCTCTGGAGGTGGACATATATGGGTCATTCTTCAAACAATATTTCTGTTGCTATATATAATATTCTCTTGGCTTTGTTTGTTTCACTCTTCATAATTTCATGTAGATCTTTCCACATTTCCCTCAAATTAACCTTCTCATCATTTCTTATGAAGCAATAATGTTCCATCACAATCAAATGCTATAACTTATCCATTCCCCAGTTGATGGGCATCTTGATGGCATCTCCTTGATTTTTAGTTCTCTGCTATCACAAAGAGAACTGCTAGAAATATTTTAGAACACATTTTTAAATTTGCTTTTTTAAAAATTCTTTTAACAATTGCACTCCAGTATAATGAATTTCCTTTGTAATCCTTTATAGTTGCATTTTTTAAGCTCTAGAGATGGGGCAGGAAAATGGAAAAAGGGAGAAGAATATAAAATGGTTTCTTCCCTTTTGCCCTTCACTGACTTCATTGAGTCTTATGAAATTGGTGACTGGATAAAGAAGAGAGTAAATCAGAATTCAGGACAGGTGAGCTCAAACTGGAAAAATTTGTGCGTGGGAGTATATGTCAATAGATGCCTGGCTTACTCTTAAAAGACTTGCTGCATACCACACAACTGTCAGACCAATAGTTCTTAAATGTCTGCTTCTATTATTCCTGGCATATAATAAATTATTAACAGATGTTCTTTCTGTATCTGTCTATCTGTCTGACTGTTGTCTATTGATTTGTCTGTCTGTCTGTCTTTCTGTACATCTGTCTATCATTACTTTCCTCAACACACTTCAGTGATTTGACAGAATTTTAATAAAATTAAAGAATTTGGAACTGAACATCAAATGGTTTTTTTTTGTGTGTGTGTTGTTTCTCCCCTTTATCCATCTTAACCCTAGGGGACCCTCAGTTTTTAAATGCATGAAGTAAAATATGTAAGATTGCATTTATTATTATTACAAAGAAAAACAATTATATCGAAACAGAGTTATCAGACTATTTAAAAAAATAAGTGCACAAATCCCAGGTCAGGAACCCTTAGTTAATTCTAGTCATTGTATAGATGAGAAAATTGAGATAGAGACTAGTGAAGTGATTTGACCTAGGTCACAGATTTCACAAGGAACAGATCTTATGCTAGAATGGAAATGTTGTGACTCTGTCTAAAAATCATCAGAATTGTCTGGTCTGTTGAGGCATTGGCCCCATTGTGTTGAGTGAGAGTTTGTCCAACGAGATGGTCAATTACAACTCTCTTTTTTTTTTGGTTGTTTTATTTTATATATTTGTTTAGATTGTATGTAGATATAACTTCAAAAATTGTTTTCTAACATTTTGGGATGCATATTCTCTCCCTCCCTTCCCACTCTTTTCCCCAAGATGGCAGGTAATTTGATACAGGTTGTTCATGTGCTATCAGGCAATGCATATTTCCATGTTTGTCATATTGTCAAAGAAAATACATATTACTTATATAAGGAAAAATCTCATGAGGGAAATAAGATGAAGAATGTCATGCTTCAGTCTGTATTCAAACTACCATTTCCTTCTTCAGTGGCAGATAGCCTCCTTCATCATTAGAATTGTCTTGGATTCTTGCACTGTTGATAATAGTTTGTCATTCACAGTTGATCATCATACATTATCTTTATGGTGTAAAATAGCATCTTGGTTCTGCTCATTTTATTTTTCTTCACTTTATAAAAGTCTTTCCAGGTTTTTTGGTGATCATCTTGTTCATCATGTCTTATGACACAGTAGTATTCCTTTATAATCATTTCTACTTTATAAAAATTTCTACTCTGAGTATGATATTAAGATGGCCCTTAATATCTCTGTTCATGAAATTATGATTCTATGGTCTCTGAATTATCTTCTGCAATTCATAACACAAGATAAATTTTCATCTGACTGGACTCTTTCCTGACCTGAGAATCAATATTCTGAATTTCTGCCTCTTGTTCTTTGTTCAGTTTGTGCCTTTCTCCTGGAGTGGCTTTCCTCTACCCCTATCAGATCCTACCCATCTTTAAAGGGTACTCTATAAAGCTTACATAGGCCTGCCTTTTCTGATTTCCTATTTATAACAATGCTTGCATTGTTGACCCATCAGTGATACATCATTTGTCTTAGTCTCATCTCCTCAAAATATTTGAACTACAAGAGATTTTAGGCCTCATCCTTTTCATTTTTTGAACTATTTCTCCCTATTTCACTTGGACTGGAAGTACATCAGTCTCTCATGGGCCCAATTCCTTTTTTTCCCCTTTCTTTTTTTTTTGGCAGCTTGGTGGACTACTGCTTGAAAATTCAATTAATCCACTAATCCAACCCAACTGAACTCACATTCATTTATTTATTTTTTAAAACCCTTACCTTCTGCCTTAGAATCAATATGACATATTGATTCCAAGGAAGAAGAGTCGTAGTAAGGGTTAGGTAATGTGGGTTAAGTCACTTGCTCAGGGAGACACAACTAGGAAGTAAACTCTAGACTTCCTGTCTCTAAATTAATGTTCTCATCTCTTTTCTAGGACCAATGTTGGACCTTATAATTATATATCATCTAGCTTTGCTTTATTGATCATTTGAATTTCTTTATTTTAGCTCTTGCATATATTGTTTTCATGGTTCTGTTTACTTCATTCTGTAGCAATTCAGATGTCTTCTTGTGTTTCTCTGAATTCTTCATATTTTTCATTTTTTAAAAATTTGTTTTATTTTCCTACTTATGGTATTTCCTAGAATGTTGGAAAGATGTGAGCTGATTTAACTAAATTGCCTTCTAAAGTTCTTTTTCACTCATTTTTGCATTACTTTCTTAAAATTTTTTTTCTGAATTATGTGTAAAATCATTTTTAACATTCATTCTTTAATTCTGAGTTTCAAATTATGTCTCTAACCCCCTCCCTTCTTCCCTGAGATAGTAAACAACATGACATAGATTTTACATGTACAATCATATAAAACGTTTTCTTCCATATTATTGACTCTAATTTTATGCTCTTATGTTTGCATTACATAGGCATTGGACCAGGTAGAAGAAAAGGATGATACGTCGAGGACTTCATTAAGACTGGATATTTTGAACTCATTGGGTTTAGTTCTCCTTGTGAAAAACAAAATCTCTCTACTCTCTCACTCTCTCTTCCCCTTTCTTTTCTCTCTTATACTGTAAATTGAAGCTGGATAACTATTTGTGTCAGTTGTAGCTTAAGCAAAAAGTTACTGGGGGCAATTATGTTTCCTAGAAGAGAACTTCTTGGAAGATGGGGAATAAAGGAAATTCAGAGGAAATTGGAAGGAAGAAGAATAGCCAGAAACATGCTAAGCCCAAAAGAAGAAATGTTGTAAGAGCATAAATAGGCAGGAGACTCTTCCAGATCTGTTGGACCACCAAAGACTAATACCTCTGAAGGAAAGTGAGGTAAAACAGCTTTGAAAGATAGAATGAAATTCATTCTAGACTAGCTAGTCTAATCACTGCCCCACCAGAGCTCTGACTATTTCTCTCTCTATGTTTTTGTTCATGCTATTCTCTTGCCTATATAGGTTTCACTTTCCTATCTAATATCTTACTCATCCTTTAAGACCAAACTCGATTCAAAAAAGTAGCAACTAGGACGGGATGACTGGGGCTTTGTCCTAGGACAATCATCTGCTTCTTTATTTTAGTAGTTACCAAACTTACCTTCCCCACTGCTACACTTTCCACTTTCTCTCTCTCCTATTTTACTCAAGGAACCTAAAGGTCTTAGACTATACTAAGAGAGCACTGTCTAGTCTCCTTTAATTTCAAAATGCCCATCTCTTGGCACCTTTGCAATTGACTAGGGTGGCCCATTTTTTTTTTGTTTTAACCCCTTAACTTCTGTCTTAAAAACAATACTCTAAATTAGTTCCAAGGCAGAAGAGTGGTCAGGGCTAGGCAATGGGGGTTAAGTGACTTGCCCAGGATCACACAACTAGGAAGTGTCTGAGGTCAAATTTGAACCCAGGATCTCCCATCTCTCTCAATTCAGTGAACCACCTAACCATCACTGGTCCATCTTCTTTATTACATGCCATGCTTCTGGCTTAAGGATCCATACCACACCAACTATCATCACACTGATCTCATGCCACAGTTTCAGGACTGCCTAGGCAAGAAATTGGCAAGCCCTCACTAAGCATTTCCTGTGTGCCAAACACTGGGAAAAACACTTTACAAATAGTATTTAATTTGATTATCACCACAACCTTGGGAGGTAGATGCTATTGTTATCCCCAGTTCACAGACGAAAGCACTGAGGTAGATAGAGATTAACTTGACTTGCTTAGGGTCACACAGCTAGTAAATATTTAATAATGAACTTGAACTTAGATCTTCCTAACTCCTGACCCAAGGATAGAAAAAGAAGAAACTTGTTCCCCTAATTCTCAGTAATTTTGTTCTGATTTTTCTTAGGCTCTGGACCTATGGACCAGGACAAGTTTTATGACAAAATACATCTATATGAAGATGCAGTGCCAACCTTTCATTCAGAATATGCCCTAGAAAATGAAGAGTGTGTATCAGTAGAGGGAGGAAGCAGGGATTATATGAGTTTATTGAGATCATGTGAGAAGCTAAACTCTTGAGGTTCAAAGCTTTTATCTAAAATATGTAGAAGAAAGCAGCTCTAACAGGACTCTGCTGAGGGTGAGAGAAAATTCATATGGGTCAAGTTTGGGATTTGTCAGAAAAACAGAACCATAGATTTAGATATGGAAGGAGTCTTAGACATATCTGGTCTCCCTCCCTCCCCTATTCTCTTTTAAAGAAGAGAACACTGAAAGTCAAGGCTGATTAGGCAATTTCCCCAAGATTATAAATGTCCTAAGTAGCAGAGATAGCATGTGAACCCCAAACCTCTTGACTCCAAATTGAAATTTAATTTTCTATTACATTTCATTATTTATTAAATATTTATTATAATATTACATATTACATCTCCCTCTTTTTTGGTTGCTGATACTGGCTGGAGATGGCTTTGTACCTTTCTAGGTAATTCTTTCCTTGTTCAAATTTCAATTAAATGCATAAAAAGCTTAAATTGATTCTACAACAGCAAATCAGTGTATTGATTGATTCTTTGGGGGAAAAGGAGGAAGATCAGATTTCAGGTATCTCTTTAACTCAATTCAACAATCAATCAGCCAGGGAACAAAAGTTTAAGTATTTATTGGGTATGTACACTGTGCTAGGTACATGGTGAATCAAAAAATTGTTAAGTGATTATTCTGTTTGGGGCACTCTGCTCAGCACTGGGTACAAGGACAAAAATCAGAGAATCCCTGCCTTCAAGGAGTTTCCATTAAATTGAGAGAAAAATAACATATACAAAGATAAGTAGTTACAAAATACCATATATAAAAATAGGTAGTTATTCAGTTATTTGGTCATTTTCACTTGTTTTCAACCATTTGTGACCCCATTTGACATTTTCTTGGCAAAGTGATTTGCCATTTCCTTCTTGAGTTCATTTTACAGGTGAGAAGCAAGGCAAACAGATTAAATGACTTGCCCGGGTCATACAACTAGTAAGTGTCTGAGGACAGACTTGAATTTAGACCTTCCTGACTTCAGGTCTGGTTCTCTGTCCACAGCTCTATCTACTGTCTGTGGTGGAGTAGTAATGTCAAATAAATCTAAAATAGGCTAGAGTTTGATTGTGAGGGCTATATTTTTCAGTCTCAGGTTTTTGCATTGTATCCTAGAAGTAATACAGAGCCACTGAAATTTCTTGAGCAGGGCAGCAAAACTGTCAGATCTGTACTTTAAGAATATCTATAAAGCTCTCCTTTCTTCCCTTTCTAAGGCAAGCAAAAATTGAGGCAGCTAAGTGACACCAGGGATAGATAGAGCCCTAGGGTGGGAGTCAGCAAGACTTGAGATCAAAGTCAGCCTTAGGTACTTACTGGCTGTGTGATCTTCAACAATCATTAACCTTTGTTTGCCTCAGTTTCTTTAACTGTAAAATGGAGATAATAACAGCACCTACCTCACAGGGTGGTTGAAAAGATTAAATGAATCAATTCTTGTAATGCACTTAGCACAGTACCTTGGCATTTAAGTGGGTGCTACATAAATGCTTATTTCCTTTCCATTCACACATATTTCCTTTCCCAGCTCCATATCCTAGAAATTTTCAAATAGGGAAAACCAATCATTGTCCATCTTGATGAGCAAATGCTTTGAAGAGGAACAGCTAGATCACATAGCAGATCTGGAGATGGGAGGTCCTCGGTTCAAATAAGATCTCAGGCACTTCTGAACTGTGTGACCCTGTTTCACAACTCCCACAACTCCCACTGCCTAACCCTTACTGCTCTACTGCCTTGGAACCAATCCTTGGGAAGAGAGAAGGTAAGGGTTAAACTTTTTTTTTTGAAAGAGGGGTGCTCTCCCTGAATCTGTTTATTTAAATCTTAATCAATTGTGTCCTTTGTTCATCTGGACCTTCTATCACTTCTATTTTTGTCCTACTGATTAGTTGGAATCATCTACTTATCCCATTTCTGCCTCTGTTTCTGTCTCATTTTCTCATTCTGTCTCTAATTCTCCTGCCCCTTCTCATTCTTTCTGTGCCTTCTCTTTGTTTCTCCTCTCCCATATAGGTATGTATGTGTGTGTTCCCATGGCCCCACGTCTCTGCCATGAACAGAAATGCTGTGTCCCTGTAGTGCTGGCACCAAGCCAGGACTCATGGACATGTTGGAAAATTTCTTGTGGTCAGAGGTGAAACCAACTGGTAAGGAAAGCCTGGGGCTCTTCTGCAGGCATGCATACAGGCTGTGGAGGTTCAGGAATGGGGAAGAGGGGTGATCAGAAGGAGTTTTGTGGCAGGAAGATAATCTTAGATATTCTTAATAGGTTCCGTTGCTGGATATGCACTTTATAGTAATAGTTTCTCTCTGGATCCCTAGAAAGATGTGGGAGGGCCAAGCAAACATGGGGTCCCTGGATACCATAGCAGAGCCCCAGAAGGGATAAAGTGCTCCCCTTTTAGACCTCCAACACACAGGGGTCCTACAGAATAAATATCTTCTTGCCCTCTGAGCCTATTTCATCCTGTAAAGCTGTGGGTATGCTGGTGTATTTTCATTAATTCATTAGAAAATTTCCAGGACTCCAGAAATGCTTGTGGGTAACCTGGCATTTCCTGAGAGCCCTGGCTGCTGAGAACACCTAACAGCTCCAGGAATCCAACCGTTCTTCTGAATGACAAAAGGACATTTGTGTAATTCATGTCCCTCAGGAAAGCCTTTGGAAGTCTTTTTTTTTTAATTGCAAAGTACCAGATTTCTTTATTCAATTAGAAGCAAAGATAGGTTCAGAGGATCATATATTTAACTTATAATTAACTAACTTGGTCACTAGTTTATCTTATATTTCTTTTCTTTTCTTTTTTTTTTTAATTTTAAACATTATTTTATTTGGTCATTTCCAAACATTATTCACTGGAAACAAAGATCATTTTCTTTTCCTCCCGGTCCCCCCTCCCACCACCTTTCCCTCTCCCATAGCCAATGCATGATTACACTGGTTATCACATGTGTTCTTGACTAGAACACATTTCCCTGTTGTTGGTATTTGCATTAGAGGGTTCATTTAGAGTCTCTCCTCAGTCATATCCCCTCCACCCCTATAGTCAAGCAGTTGCTTTTCATCGGTGTTTTTACTCCCACAGTTTATCCTCTGCTTGTGGATAGTATTTTTTAGATCCCTGCAGATTGTTCAGGGACATTGCATTGACACTAATGGAGAAGTCCATTACCTTCAATTGTACCACAGTGTATCAGTCTCTGCTCCTTTTGCTCTGCATCACTTCCTGGAGGTTGTTTCAGTCTCCATGGAATCCCTCTACTTTATTATTCCTTTTAGCACAATAGTATTCCATCACCAACATATACCACAATTTGTTCAGCCGTTCCCCAATTGATGGGCATCCCCTCGTTTTCCAATTTTTGTCCACCACAAAGAGCGCAGCTATGAATATTCTTGTACATGTCTTTTTCCTTATTATCTCTTTGGGGTACAAACCCAGCAGTGCTATAGCTGGATCAAAGGGCAGATAGTCTTTTATCACCCTTTGGGCATAGTTCCAAATTGCCCTCTAGAATGATTGGATCAATTCACAATTCCACCAGCAATGAATTAGTGTCCCCACTTTGCCACATCCCCTCTATCATTCATTACTTTCCATAGTTGTCGTGTTAACCAATCTGCTAGGTGTGAGGTGATACTTCAGAGTTGTTTTGATTTGCATCTCTCTGATTATAAGAGATGTAGAGCACTTTTTCATGTACTTATTAATAGTTTTGATTTCTTTGGCTGAGAACTGCCTGTTCATGTCCCTTGCCCATTTATCAATTGGAGAATGGCTTAATTTTTTTGTACAATTGATTTAGTTCTTTGTAAATTTCAGTAATTAAACTTTTGTCAGAGGTTTTTATGAAGATTGTTTCCCAATTTGTTGCTACCCTTCTGATTTTAGTTACATTGGTTTTGTTTGTACAAAACCTTTTTAATTTGATGTATTCCAGATTATTTATTTTGCATTTTGTAACTCTTTCTAAGTCTTGCTTGGTTTTGAAGTCTTTCCCTTCCCAAAGGTCTGACATGTATGCTATTCTGTGTTCGCCTAATTTTCTTATACTTTCCTTCTTTATGTTCAAGTCATTCACCCATTTTGAATTTATCTTGGTGTAGGGTGTGAGGTGTTGATCTAAACCTAATCTTTTCCACACTGTCCTCCAATTTTCCCAGCAGTTTTTATGAAATAGTGGATTTTTGTCCCAAAAGCTGGGATCTTTGGGTTTGTCATATACTGTCTTGCTGAGGTCGCTTGCCCCCAGTCTATTCCACTGATCCTCCTTTCTGTCTCTTAGCCAGTACCAGATTGTTTTGGTAACCGCTGCTTTATAATATAGTCTGAGATCTGGGACTGCAAGGCCCCCTTCCTTGGAAGTCTTTATAATATAAACACTCTATGAAAAACAGAGATGCCAACTATAAAAAGTCTGGGGGTATGATCTCGCCTTCCCTGAACTCCAAATATCTCAAAGGATATGGAAATCTCAATTGTACCAGATTATGTGGATGTGAGGAATATTCCAAGGCAAACACTTAAGATTAGCTTTCAAATATTTGTATAGACCTATGTGATTTATAGCATCAATTGTCCCTTCCTTGGAAATTAAAAAGTATGATGCTCCAAAATTGGTTAGTTAGAAAACAAATCATAGAAACAATTAATAACTTCATTGAAGAAAATGACAATGGTAAGATATCCTTTCAAACCTTATGGGATGTAGCCAAAGCAGTACTCAGAGGAAAATTCATGTCCCTGAGTGCATATATTAACAAATTAGGGAGGGCAGAGATTAATGAATTGGACATGCAAATAAAAAAAACGTGAAAGTGAACAAATTAAAACCCCCTAGAAGAAAACCAAAGTAGAAATCCTAAAATTTAAGGGAGAAATTAATAAAATTGAAAGTGATAGAACTATTGGACTAATAAATAAGACAAGAAGCTGGTACTTTGAAAAAACAAACAAAATAGGCAAAGTACTGGTCAATCTAATTTAAAAAATGAGAGAAGAAAAGCAAATTAACAGTATCATAGATGAAAAGGGAGACCTTACCTGCAATGAAGAGGAAATTAAGGCAATCATTAAAAACTTCTTTTCCCAATTATATGTCAATAAATATGCTGATCTAGGTGATATGGACAAATATTTTCAAAAATATAAATTGCCTAGACTAACAGAAGAAGAAATAGAATTCTTAAATAATCCCATATCAGAAAAAGAAATCCAACAGGCCATCAAAGAACTCCCTAAGAAAAAATCCCCAGGGCCTGATGGATTCACAAGTGAATTCTATCAAACATTCAAAGAACAGCTAATCCCAATACTATACAAATTATTTGACATAATAAGCAAAGAGGGAGTTCTACCAAATTTCTTTTATGACACAAACATGGTCCTGATTCCAAAGCCAGGCAGGTCAAAAACAGAGAAAGAAAACTACAGACCAATCTCCCTAATGAACATAGATGCAAAAATCTTAAACAGGATACTAGAAAAAAGACTCCAGCAAGTGATTAGGAGGGTCATTCACTATGATCAAGTAGGATTTATACCAGGAATGCAGGGCTGGTTCGATATAAGGAAAACCATCCACATAATTGACCATATCAACAAGCAAACCAACAAAAACCACATGATTATCTCAATAGATACAGAAAAAGCCTTTGATAAAATACAACACCCATTCCTTTTAAAAACATTAGAAAGCATAGGAATAGAAGGGTCTTTCCTAAAAATAATAAACAGTATATATCTAAGACCATCAGCTAACATCATCTGCAATGGGGATAAATTAGATGCATTCCCAATAAGATCAGGAGTGAAACAAGGATGCCCATTATCACCTCTATTATTTAACATTGTACTAGAAACACTAGCAGTAGCAATTAGAGAAGATAAAGGAATTGAAGGCATTAAAATAGGCAATGAGAAGACCAAGCTATTACTCTTTGTGGATGATATGATGGTCTACTTAAAGAATCCTAGAGAATCAACCAAAAAGCTAGTCAAAATAATCAACAACCTTAGCAAAGTTGCAGGATACAAAATATACCCACATAAGTCATCAGCATTTCTATATATTTCCAACACATCTCAGCAGCAAGAATTAGAAAGAGAAATCCTATTCAAAATCACCTTAGACAAAATAAAATACTTAGGAATCTATCTCCCAAGACAAACAGAGGAACTATATGAACACAACTATAAAACACTCTCCACACAACTAAAACTAGACTTGAGCAATTGGAAAAACATTAACTGCTCATGGGTAAGATGAGCTAATATAATAAAAATGACCATTCTACCCAAACTTATCTATTTAGTGCCATACCCATTGAACTTCCAAAATTTTTTTTTACTGAATTAGAAAAAAACATAACAAAGTTCATTTGGAAGAACAAAGGATCAAGGATATCAAGGGAAATAATGAAAAATAATACAAAGGAAGGCGGCCTTGCAGTCCCAGATCTCAAACTCTATTATAAAACAGTGGTCATCAAAACAATTTGGTACTGGCTAAGAGACAGAAAGGAAGATCAGTGGAATAGACTTGGGGTAAGTGACCTCAGCAAAATTGGCTATGATAAACCCAAAGACCCCAGCTTTTGGGACAAAAATCCACTATTTGACAAAAACTGCTGGGAAAACTGGAAGACTGTGTGAGATTAGGTGTAGATCAATACCTCACACCCTACACCAAGATAAACTCAGAATGGATGAATGACTTGAATATAAAGAAGGAAACTATACATAAATTAGGTGAACACAGAAGAGTATACATGTCAGACCTTTGAGAAGGGAAAGATTTTAAAACCAAGCAAGAAATAGAGTCATAAAATGTAAAATAAATAATTTTGATTACATCAAATTAAAAAGTTTTTGTACAAACAAAACCAATGTAACCAAAATTAGAAGGGAAGCAACAAATTGGGAAACAATCTTCATAACAAAAACCTCTGACAAAATCTAATTACTCAAATTTATAAAGAGCTAAATCAATTGTACAAAAAATCAAGCCATTCTCTGATTGATAAATGGGCAAGGGACATGAATAGGCAGTTTTCAGCTAACGAAATCAAAACTATTAATAAGCACATGAAAAAGTGTTCTAAATCTCTGATAACCAGAGAGATACAAATCAAAACAACTCTGAGGTATCACCTCACACCTAGCAGATTGGCTAACATGACAGCAAAGGAAAGTAATGAATGTTGGAGGGGATGTGGCAAAATTGGGACATTAATTCATTGCTGGTGGAGTTGTGAATTGATTCAACCATTCTGGAGGGCAATTTGGAACTATGCTCAAAGGACGATAAAAGACTGTCTGCCCTTTGACCCAGCCATAGCACTGCTGGGTTTGTACCCCAAAGAGATAATAAGGAAAAAGACTTGTACAAGAATATTCATAGCTGTGCTCTTTGTGGTGGCCAAAAATTAGAAAATGAGGAGATGCCCTTCAATTGGAGAATGGCTGAACAAATTGTGGTATATGTTGGTGATGGAATACTATTGTGTTCAAAAGAATAATAAAGTGGAGGAATTTCATGGTAATTGGAACAACCTCCAGGAATTGATACAGAGTGAGAGGAGCAGAACCAGGAGGACATTATACACAGCGACTGATACACTGTGGTACAATCGAATCTTATGAACTTCTGCATTAGTGGCAATGCAGTGATCCTGAACAACCCGGAGAGATCTATGAGAAAGAACACTATCCACATTCAGAGGAAAAATTGTGGGAGTAGAAACACTGAAGAAAAACAGCTGCTTGAATACATGGTTTGAGAGGATATGGCTGGGGATGTAGACTCTAAATGATCATCCTAATGCAAACATCAACAACATGGAAATAGGTTCTGATCAAGGACACATGTACTACCCAGTGGAATTATGCATTACTATTGGAGGGGTGGGGGAGAAGAGGGAGGAATAGAAAATGATTTTTGTAACCAAGGAATAATGTTTGAAACTGACCAAATAAAAAAAAATGTTTAAAGTATTGATTATATAGAGTAGGACTTGTTAACCTTGATATCTGTGAAATTTTTCTTTTTATTTTGATAACCGTGTTCCAAAATAAATGTTTTCTTTGTAATATGATGTATTTTGGGCATTTATAAACATCATTTTGAAAAGAGGTTCATAGGTTTTACTAGATTGTCAAAAATTACACAAAAAAGTTAAGAATCTTTTTTTGTTGTTCATTTGTTTTCAATAATGCCCAACTCTTTGTGATTCCATTAAGGATTTTCTTAGTAACGATACTGGAGTGGTTTGCTGTTTCCTTCTTCAGTAATTGAGGCAGTTAAGTGACTTGCCCAGGGTCACATAGCTAGAGATTAGATTTGAACTCGGGAAGGTGAGTCTTCCTGACTCCAGACCAGTTATTCTATCCGTTGCTGCCATTTAGCTGCCAAGAAGAAAGGATGGAGATGAGAAAAGGACCCTGGACAATTAGAATCAGAGATCTTGAGATAGAAGGGACCTCAGAGGCCATAGATTCCAATCTTATTATTTTACCAATGAGGAAAATGAGGGCATGTGCCTTGGGGCAGCTAGGTGCTGTATTTGATAGACTGTTGATCCTGGACTCAGGAAGATCTGAGTTCAAATCCAGTCTCAGATGCTTACTGGTTGTATGATTCTGGACAAAACCCTTAACCTTTATTTGCCTGTTTCCTGATCTGTAAAATGGAGATAATAGTCACATTTACCTCCCAGGGTTGTCTTGAGTATCAAATGAGATAAAAATTGTAAAGCGTTAGCACATATTAAGAATTATATAAATGTTAGTTATTATGACCTTATCTCATAGTAAATATCAGAGCAAGGCCATCAACTTAAGTCGTCTGACTCTAAGTCTAGCACTTTTCTTGTACCACAATGCCTTTCATCATGATAGTTTGTAATGGAGGGGGAGAAATGTAGTCACCCACTACTTAACTTAGGACTAGAGTGTGATAGAGATGGGATGTAGCTAAAAGTTGGAGAGGGAGGATAGATTGTTTCTCCTTTCTCTTTCCCTAGTAAAACCCACATGGGTTGTCTTTCAGAGTCACTTACTATATTTCTTTAGACACTGGGTTGAAACAAAGTTCAGGACTGAATTGTTCTCCCTCCCTGAGAAGGTATAGCTCTCCTCCCCAAGCTTCAGGTTTCTCTTCCTAGATATTATAAAGCAGGCACTTGATCTAATCAAACAGCTATTTATTCGTAAGGAACACACATAAGGTAGGGCAAGTAAGATGGTGGGATAAGGTAATGGGAAAGTGGGAAGTAGGAAGTCCCTAAAGGCTAACAACTGATCCCCTTCTCCCGAAATCCTGCAGAGTCAGGCTTTGTCTGCCTGACCCTCTGGGGTCAATTGTGAAGGCTGTCCTGATGTCTATCTGTCCTAGTTATGATATGAAGTTCAAGGACTTTTTTAGAGGGATAGAGAGGAAATCTTCCTGGGATGGATAGTTTTATCACAAAGTCCTATCCACTCCTGGTGTCTTCCACTTTCAGATTCAGGGATATGGATTCACAGAAGGGTGATCAAGACTCAGTGGTTCTCTCAGACCAACCTCTCTGAAGGGCCAAAGATAAGTGCATTAACTGCTTGGATTTTCTCAGTTCTTCAGTTCCTTCTCTGGAATTCTCTGTCCTTCTTGCCCTTCCCCCACTTGATTTGTTCTTCTGGCAGATTGAGTCTGGGTTTTCTCTTTTACATGTTCCACCATAACCTATTCCAACCAATATTCAACAAGGGAAAAATAAAGAGGAGTTGAACAAAAAAGACATTCTATTGGCATTTGCTATTGAAGTTTGACCAATGGGAAACAGTTGATCTAATGATGAGAGCCAGAAAGCCCAGATAAAGCCTTAGATGTCTAGCTCTTGAATTCTTTGTCAAGGCAAGAAACATGGCAATTGAGATGAGATTGGTTTGGAATTTAAACCAATCTGTACAATAACATGGACCAGATAAAGGAAGAACACAAGTAGCCTTGCATCCTAAAAAAATTGCAAAGTGGTGGAGGGGCAAACAATTAGCTGAAAGTTTAGTATAGAATTCAACTAAGCTAACTCTGCCCAAGAACATTTCCATACAACTGAATGAACAGAATCAAAATGGAGCAAATTCGCTTTGGGATTTGTTATATTACCAAAGTATTAAAGAACTTGAGACTTGGCCAGAGGCTGACTGAGATTCAATAATATGAAGTGGAAGGCCTGTTAGTAGAATCTGCAATAACTTGGTTAGCTTTGTTTAATTTTTTGAATTGTTTAATTGTTAAAAATTTTGACAATTTTAACAGTTTAATCCTGAATGCTGCTTCAACCAAATTAAGATGTAATTGAAAAATATTTACCCAAAATAATTAATTTGTTAAATTCTCACTTTTGTCTTAGTGTCAATTCTTTTTTTTAAAAGTTTCTTTATTTAATTACTTGATTTAGAATATTATTGCATAGTTATATGAATCTTAGTATCAATTCTAAGACAGACAAATGATAAGGGGAAGGCAATTTGTATTAAGTGACTTGTCCAGAGTCACATTGCTAGGAAGTGTCTGAGGCCAGATTTGAAACTGGGTCTTCCTACTTCTGGGTCCAGCATTCTATTCATTGTGCTGCCTAGCTAACTGATGTCATATAGCACTTCATAGTTTATGAAGCACTCTATACATATTATCTTCTGTGAGTTTCATAGTGACCTTGTTAGGCAACTAAAAAAACTAACATTTTACAGATGAAAAAAATTGAACTCATTCAAAGTTACATAGCTTGGAAATATCAGATTTGAACCCTGGTCTTGCTGTTTCCAAGTTCAATACTTTTGACATCATGCTACAATATATTGCTTTTTAATTGGAGTACCATTTACATTCACAAGCATGCCAACTTGAAGCTATGAGAGGGACCTATAGATGAAAAAATGCCAAACAAGTGGCATATAGGCCTCATGTGGCCGTCAGCACTCCTGAATTAATTAAGATGTAATTGGGAAATATTTAACAATAATAAAATATTATAAAATATACATAATATAGAAAACTAAGTCAATATATGACTGGCAGGAATCCTTATTTGTGCATTAGTGATCCCTATTTCTATTGAATTTCACACCAATTAATTGCCTGTTTACAGCTGAAAAAAGAGAAGTATAGTGACCATGAAAATATAAGCTAACTAAAGAATGTCTCCTGATTATGATAAGCCATAGAAGAAAAAGATTATGATAAAATCAGAATAAAGGTAAGCGACAGCAAAGATGAGATGGTAATTCAGTAACATTTGGGAAGGAGAGTGGAAGAGAAGTAACTATTTTGTTGTTCAGTCATTTATGTCATGCTTGATTTTCTGGGACCCCATTTGGAGTTTTCTTGCAGGAGATATTGGAGTGACTTTCCATTACCTTCTCCAGCTTATTTTATAGTGAGGAAACAGAGGCAAACAAGGTTAAATAACTTACCCAGGGTCACATAGTTACTAAGTATCTGAGGCCAGATTTGAGGAAGATGAGTCCTCTTGATTCCAAGCCAAGTCCTCTTATGTATTACCCTACTTTGCTGCCCCAAAGTGATGCTATGGAAGTATACTTAGTGACTGTAATTTAGTCAAACAGTTATATATAACTATATCCACGAGGAAAGAAAGCTGATAGAGTTTTGAGGCTGATCTCAAAGGAAGAGACCTTAGAGGCCATCCAACCCAAGTCCCTTGTTTCATGTCTTTAAGGTTCATGAATCATTGGAGTTGGTCAATATTCTTTATTGATTCAGGAGTTAGTGATGCAGTGGATTTGGGAGACCTAACCTTTGAGGCTTGCCACCATTTAGGTAATGAATAGGGTTCTTACAACCAGAATCAACCAATCCTTTGAATCTTTATTTTCCTTCACTATGTTTGCATATAATTGACAACATATAGAAGTTATTCCTGGTTCAAGGAACAGTAACAGGAGTAATTTTGTGTTATAAATGTTTCCCAGAGAACACATAAATGTTATTCTTTAGATTAGGAGCCCCCTGGGGAAAGGAGTATGGTGTCATGTGGATGAGTACAAGCAGCACCACTGTTGGTGCTCAGTGGGCATATCACATTTTGTAGCCATCTGAGACGAGAAGCATAGACCATGAGAGCTTGGGGGGACCTTAGAGGTCTTTAGATCCAGTTTTTCAGATAAAGGAATTAGATGCTTAGAAAGTTAATAGGATTTGCCCAAGGTTGGGCGGCTTGTAATTGGCAGAGCTGGAACATAGCTCAGGTCTTCTGACTCTTAAGACCAAAGTTTTTTCAGTGATACGTGTCCAGAAATTCATTTTAATTCTATAGTAACTTGTTCATTAACAACCGTGTTCCAGCCAAAGTGCTCAACTCTGGACAGGTAAAACAAACTAACAAACAAAGAACAGCAACAACCACAAAAAGCTTCTTTTTAGGGGAACTTATATTCAAACTGGAGACAGAAGATAATATACACATGGATAAATAAACACAACATGTCTCAACATTTATTGTTCAGTCATTTTCATTTTTGTCTCACTCTGTGGCCATGTTTTTTTTTCCTTTTCTTTAAAAAAAAACACTTACCTTGTGTCTTAGAATAAATATGATGTATTGGTTCTAAAGCACAAGAGTGGTAAGGGCTAGGCAATGGAGGTTAAGTGACTTACCCAGGGTCACACAGCTAGGAAATGTCTGAGGTCACATTTGAATCCAGAACCTCTAGTTCCCATGCCTGGCTCTCTATCCACTGAGTCACCTAATTGCTCCCCAAACCCCAGCCCCAATTTGGAGTTTTCTTACCAAAGATACTAGACTGGTTTGCCATTTCCTTATCCCACTCATTTTATAGAAGTGGAAACTGAGGTAAACAGGGTTAAGGAACTTGCCCTGGGTCATGCAGTTATTAAGTGTCTCAGGTAGATTTGAACTCTAGAAGATGAATCTTCTTAACCCCAGATCCAGTACTCTATTCACTTCACCACCTAGCTTCCCCACAAATTGATATAGAAAACCATACATTCTTATTATCTGTGTTGTATTTTTATTTATTTTGTTAAATATTTCCCAATTACATTTTAACCAGGTTCTGATCACACTCAGTGTTTTTTCAAGAGTCTGATAAAAACTAAGCTGTAGTTTTGTGCACAATACTCCTTTCCATTCTATTTTATATGTGAAAATATGAATTTTATTTGTCATTTAGTAAGTTTAGAGTGAAAAAGGTATTTCTGTGTATGTATTTTTCTTACAAGTAGAAAACATGTTGTATTTGGAGTCAGAGGACCTGAGTTCAAACCTCAACTTTACCATTTGATAGGTTTCTTATCTTAGGTGAATTTTAGCCTCTCTGGGGTCTTTGTTACCACATCCATAATACAAAGATGTAGGGCTAATTGACCTTCCAACTTTTGGTCTCTGATCTTATTTACTGTGTTGCTGGATCTAGCTGCCTGGTAAAAAGCCAGGAATGGTCTTAATAGTACCAAAAATGAATATCCTAAACCTTCTCTCTACTCTGAAAGTATGTTTTATCAGGAGTCTTCTATTTTCTAGTTCTTTAGGCTGGACTCTGAATCTAGTGAAGTTAAGTGTAGAACAGTGAGAAGACTCTAAGGAGGCCCACACTGAAGAAAATCCAGCACCCCAAACTGCATAAGGTATAAGATGAGCAAACCTTTTCTGGAAAAGCCGACGTGTAATTCAGACACATTTATCTTGATTTGGAATTGCTTTGCATCAGTTCCCAAGGAGATCCATTTGAAAAAGAGAGACATAAAGCCTGGAGTGATTTAATCACCATTGGAGACCAGGGAAAGGAATCATGAAAGCAGCAATGTCTTTAGGCTTTTCCTTATCTACCTTACTTAGGTCAGGGTCTTACTGAATGCAGCAACTGACTAAACAGCAAGGTAGCAATAACACAAGTTAAAAAAGACTTACTCTTCTCAAGAGACTTGTCATAAGTATCCTTTTTTTTTTTTTTGGATAATTAGTGTCAGGTTTTTATTCTTTAAAAGAAAATCCAGTGGGAGATGTACACAATAACCAAATCATTTCATGGTTCATTTCATAACACTAAAATACTTTTAGTTACTAAGATAATAATAACAATGCAGCAAGAATAGAAGTGAGCCTTTTTTTTTCTTTAAATATAAAATATCAGTAATTTTTGGGGACAGAACATATATTTTCACTTGGCTACTCTCAGCAAAGCAATGATCTGGGACAGTCCTGAAAGGCTTATGACAGAGAATGCTAGAGAAAGAACTGTTGGAGTTAGATGGATGCAGATGAAAGCATACTCTTTTTTTTTTTTACATCAGTCTATTTATGATTTTATTTAGAGTTTTGGCTTTGTATGAGTTAGCTCTTGTAACAATGACTGATATGAAATTGGGTTTTGCAAGATAAAAATAAAATAAAAACCCCAGAAATTTCCTAATTAGCATTCAAACTAATCCCTGTCCAAACTACAATGCACTTGTCCCCAGGAGTATTTTGAGTACAAGAAAGGGTAGATGTGTCCTTTAACTTGGACAGTATAGTACTAACATTATTACATTTGATTGAATTTTTTTGCTTTTCCCATTTTTATTTTATTTATATAGTTCTTTTAAATTCAATTCAAAATTCAATTCAAGAATTTAATTCAATAAGCATTTATTATATAATTACTATGAGCCATGCACTATGTTTGGCACTGCGGATACAAAATCAAAAATGAAATTTCTTATTTTCAAGGAAACACCTAGATACACCAAGGAAACACCTAGATAGGTACAGTGGATGGAGCAATGGGTTCAATTCAGGAAGATCTGAAGTCAAATCCATCCTCAGACACTAACTAGCTGTATGATCCTAGATAAGTTACCTAACCTCTGTCTGGTTCATTTTCCTCAATTGTAACATCTGAGTAATAATAATAACACCTCCCTCTCAGGGTTATTGTATAGGTCAAATGAGATAATATTTGTGAAGTGCTTTGCACAGAGTCTGGTATACAGAAGGCATTTTTAAAATGCTTGCTCCCTTTCTTTCCCTTTAAAGAGTCTACATTTGACTAGTAGGGGAAATGAACAAAATGGATAAGATAAATCTATGCTAAACACATACAGAGTAAATGCAAGGTAATTTTGTTTAGGGGAAGAAAAAACACAAACAATTGGGAGGTGGGGATGAAGACAGGTTTTTTGTAGAGGGTGATAGGTTTTAAAGGAAGCTAAGGATTCATTAATGTAGAACTCAAGAGTAAGCTCATTCTAGATGAAGAGGAAAGCTTGAACACAAATACAGAGGAGGAAGAGAGAACATTTGTATATGGGGAAGAGTAAGAAGAACAGTCTGTTGGAAGCATAGCATGTATGAGAAGGAATAATGGAAAATTTGTCCTGGTCTTTTGGCTGTTTCCTTTAATCGATTTAATTTCATAAAAAATTTCTTTCTTGCTGATGTGTTTTCTTCTTTTGTTATAATAAAAATTATTTCAAAAGACTGGCTTTGGGTAAGAATATAAGCTTATTGATTAGGCTGGTATTATAATCAATAAAGTAATATGTCAATGGCCCCCCACAAATGACCAGACTTGGAAACTCTATCAGGAAGATCTATTAACAAAGTTTTGGGAGTTCATTATTCAGCTCCTCCCTTGAACATCTCCAAATATCTTGAATTGCTAAAGAGTTAATTAGGAGGTGGTCTATGAGAATTTCAACCCCTTCTCATTCCCATGTGATGGGGGTCATATAGAGAGGAAGAAGAGAATCCTTGTCTCACTTTTCTATTAGTCAGGTTTTATTAAAAGGAAGACATTCATTGGGATTCCTAAACACAAAGAAAATGTAAGAAAAAGCAGTCTCTGATCAAGAACCCAGACACAGGAATACACAAAAATTCTCTCTAATCCACGACCCTTAAATAGAAGTTAGTAGAATATTTGAAAAATAAATTCTCATGCTTTTAAGCCCCAAATCAGGTACCTCTTCCTCTAAGAAGCTTCCACTGATCATCCTAGACGAGAATAATCTTCTTCAAATTTCTCATAGCTCTTTGCACGATCAATCAACATTTACAAACAGTGGCAGGCACTGTTAAGTGCTGGGGAAACAAAACAACAAAAAAGACAAAAGATAATGCCCTGTCTTCAAGGAGTTTTCAATCCAGTCTTGTAATGAATGCAAACATCTTTGATAACAACCAAAGATAGTTTTCAACCAAGAACTCAGTGGAGATGAAGCTGGGAACTGCTGGAATCCATCAGACCATGACACCTTGACAGAGTCATGCATGGTAGCTAAGGAGGCCACAGAGTGGCCCTTGGCAAGATGTGATTGCCCACTCAGTCCCCCTTGCATAACCTCTCTCATCAATGTCCCTTACCTATGGAATTGACATGATTACTATTCCCCCTATTCTCAGAAGGAATAATGCAAGAGCAAAATACCTGTACCCTAATTCCCCAAAACATCACCAAAAGATCGGATCCTCAAACCCAATCCCAAAAGACTACCATGGGTTAACTTTTACTTAGGTACATAATTCCCAGCAAAACTGTAGCTACAGGCCAAGCCCAAACCTTTCCCACCCACAGAACCTTATTCTCATGAATCCAGCACACAAATCAATCATAAAGGCCCATATAATATGTACAGGTATACTACAGGTACACTAAGCTTCAACATGCCTCAGTGACTGGATTTCACAAGCCAGTAACTCAGAAAATCCCCAGTAAACCCTGAGAAATGACAAGTCTAATATTAAATCTGAATTGTGTTCCCAGTACCTCTCAACCTCAGTGATATGGTTGTTGAATTGTCTTTTAAGAACTTTTGATGATTTCTTTTTATTAAAAATAATAAGTAATTTCCCTTGATTATTTGTAAGCTCAAAACTTCTTATAGGGTAAAATGAGAAAATTAAGCTACCTGTGATAAAATAATTTATCTTGTGTGAAACCTTTGTTCTGTCAAGAATCAGTAATCACAATACAAGAATATAGAATATTAATTAAGTGATTTGTTAAAAGTTAATATATCACTTTTCCAATTATCTCCATTTAGACATGTGTGTTAGGTAATGTATCTGTGTGCCAAGAAAATGGGGATAAAAATAAACATCAAGCCTGGGGATGGTGGAGCAGCTATCAGATGCAAAGCATTCCCATGGCCATAAAGATACAGCTGTCTTCTGTTTGTTATTTTCTTGACTGATCATTCACCACCTGTCCGGAACCCCTGGAGTTGCGAGTGAAGCTGGACCTTGCCAGTGGCAGGAAACATAACTCTTTTTGCCTGGAGCTCAGGAAAAATCCTGAAGGAGAATGGTATCTGGAGGAAAGAGGGGCATGACTTGTGGAGAAGTGGAAGGAAACTGATACACAACTTTGCAGTTTTGCCAGGAGTAATTTTTACTGAAGGAAAAAATGTTCAGACTGATATAATCTAACAATCTGAAGATTGCCCCAGTATTCTCACTTGCCATATATCTCTGCAATCTGAGATTCCCTTATTCATTTGGAACCATCATAAAACTCTTAATATCTGTAGATATTAATATCTACATGTTGAAAAGCACCAGCTGTCAGTCTCATTTTTTTCATAGCTCCCTTCCTTGAATTTCCTCTATTACCCTTTATTATGTGTCCTGCTGCCATGACATGTCTTTTCACCAGATCACAGAATCTCAGAGTTGGAAGGGACCTCATAGGTCAACAGTGAGCTCACACCCTCATGTGAGAGTCAATCATTACATTTTCATCATGAGCAGTTACAGCTTGGAAACTGGAAAAGTCTTCTAATCAGGACTTGATTTATATTGTTGATGTCTAGACTTAAGAAAGTAATGGAGAAAAATTTAAGAAAACTTCAAAGTGTGTCATGAATACTTTTTTTTTTGAGAGCAGGTTGTTAAAAACATTTACCAGTATATGACTATTCTGACAAATGATTGTCCAGCTATTTTGCTTGAAGTGTTCAAGTAACATGGAACTGATTATATATTGAGGCAGCCTCATTCACTTTTAGATAGTTTTAATTGTAAAGAAGTTAAAACAATTCTTTTCCCTTAGATACCAATGCTAAACATGCCTCTCTCTGTTTTCTACACATTGATTTTAGTTTTGGCCTTTGAGGTCATATAACAAATCTAATTTCTCTTCCAGGTCACTAGTCTTCAGACACTATCTATTATGCCCCTCTCCTGCTTTCTCTTCAGTTCCTACTTCTGATCTTCTTGGCATGGGCTTCTCACCATTTTGGTCCTTGTCCTCTGAATCTGCTCTACTTTGTCAATGAACATACTAAAATGTTCTGCTAAGAAGTGAACACAATAGGCAGGCATGATCTAACCAGAACAGATTACTTTGGGATAACCTGTGGAAGGCATGTAGTAAATATTTAATAAATGCACCATGGCTAGCACATAAAAAAGCTTAATAAATGGTGACTATCTCTCTTCTTGTTTATCACTCCACTTGAATGAAACAGTACCCTCCTCTGGTAAACTCACTTTGCACAAGCAGGGCTCAACAGGTTAAGGAAGAGGGAAGATACTGAAGGCTATTTTTTTTTTAAATCAATTTTTTCAATTACATGTAGAAATAATTTTCTCTCTCTTTTATCCCTCCCTCTCCCCCAAGAAGGCAGTTAATAAGATAGTTTGTACATATATTATCACATAATACATATTTTTCTGTTCATGTTGTGAAACGAGACACATTACTGGCAACAGAGAAAAATTCATGGAGGAAATAAAGTGAAGAATGGTATGTGTTGATCTCCATTTGGACTCTGTTTACTCCTTCTATGGAGATTGATGTCCTTTTTCATCTTGAGCCACTTGGAGTTGTCATGGATCCTTGCCTTGTTGATAACAGTTAAGTCATTCACAGTTGATCATCATACATTATTAATGTTACTTTGTGCAATTCTCTAAGTTCTGCTCAGTTCACTTTGCATCACTTTTATGTGTCTTTTTTGGGACTACAGATCCCAGGTAATCATTCACAAAGTCACCTTCTTGTCCTTTAACTAGTTAGAAGGATTTCAGGAGAATAGGCTGCCAAATGAAACCTGGAAGAGAAGCAGGATGAGAAAGGGATCTCAGGGTTTATAATTTATGGGATAAACTGACATCAATTTCCCAAACTTGTCCTGGACCAGGCATTTCTCCCAAGTCACCAAAGACAAAACACTTTCTTTTTTAAATGTTTCTTCTTCATGTAACTTCAATACAAAGGCTGTGAGGAACAGATGTTCTATTGGTGAGCTTAAGACTGGCAATTTGTGCAGGGTCTTGTGACATGGCATAAATGAAGGCAGCTAACTTGGCTTCCTATCCTTTCACATGGCTGGAAAATGGACTATGTGGAAGTAAGCAAAGACTTCATGACACCAAGTCTGGCTTGGGGAAAAACTTGGGGGAGTTCTCTAGGGTGGGCCAACATTTTGGCATTTATTGTCATCTCCTTGAGTCCTTTATTAATGACGTTCGGAGTGAGTAAACAGCCTGATAATGAAATTTACAGATGATCTTAAATGGAGAGATGGGACAGACACCAGCAAAACTAGAAGAATAACATAAAGGAGTTGGGGATACAGGAAGGGAAGATGAAAGGCAGATACAAAGGGCGAATCATCTTGGAAAAATGCAAACTAATCCATATGGGAAGAAATGATCTGAAAACTAGACACCTATTGGGCTACTCAGGCTTGAAGAGCAGTACCAATCATGACTTCTCTTTTGATCTTATTTTATGTTTGGATATTTGTTTATTCTATGAATCTAGTATAGGCCAAAGAGCCAGGATTATGGAAGGGGAGAGAAAGATGCTGGTTGTTAGGGTATGGATATGGTTTGACTCTGTTTAGAACATTTCTTTCCCAACTTTCCCCTCCCACAACCTGGATACATGCACCCAATACATACACTTCCCCATCGTTGCTTTAAGATGCCACGAGAGACAGCTTGATGTAGAGGGTAGGGCACTAGATTTGGTATCAAGAAAAGCTGAGTTTAAATTCCAATTCAGAGACTATTTGTGTGATTCTAAACAAATCAATTAAACCCATTTGATTAACCAAACTCAGATTTCCCATCTGAAAAATAAAGTAGTTGAATTAAGATGTTAAGCTTCCTTCCAGCTCTAAACCTATGTATTCATGAGGATAGAATTACATATGTTACTACAGATTGCAAAAACAAGTGTCTAGTGTGACACAAGTAACATACTAATAATAAGAAACCTCCTCAGGTAAAAAAAATATCCATTATTCAATTGGTCTTTTCACGTTTTAAACTAATTGGCCCCTGATATGTCAAAGAAAACATTCTATTCTTTGGTCAGGGGTGACATGGGATGAGGAGAATTCTATAAATGATTAAAGCATGCACTGTTTATATGATGCAAAATAACAAATTCTGTATAAATTTGATACTATTTGTTATTTTGTTCTATGAACCTTATCATGGACACAGTTCCTTTTAATGTCGCTTGTTAAATCTTTATAATTATGACCTGATGATGATCAGAGAGTCTAACATTTTCCAAAATGCTCTGGGAGCTGACATTTTTATAAGTTTGGAAAGTGCTCTATTTTGGAAATTCCTGTGTGAGACCCCATTGAAACATCCTTGATGTTACAATACCATTAACTTGAAACATTCTGAAAAAAAACAGACTTGTTGGCTCCTGTTATCCTGGAATAAAAACCACTATGACATGTGCGTGCTTAGTTTTCCTAAAAGTTCATAATTTTGTTTCGAGCTGCCTCTTTAGTTTGAAAACATAGGCCAGAAAGCAAGATCCTATAAGTGCTGAATGAATGAATGAATGAAAAAAATGTAAAAGCACCTACTATGTACCAGGGAAACAAATACAAAAGTGATACAATCCTTTACCTCAAAAATCTTTCATTCTAACAAGGAAAGACAGTTCTAAAACCATTTATAAAGTGCCTAAATATCAGATTTGACTGCTGGGAAGTTCATTTTACTTTTGTATAGATTATTCAACTGTACCCATTTGTAAACAAGAAAAAAAATCACCTAAATCATTACTTGTAATTACTTGATCTGTCTTTGATCATTACTTGATCTTTCTTAATATGGGAATATTGTCTTCCTCATTGTAACCGTAGTCTATCAAGTTCCTTTTCACTGACCTTTGTTGGATTATCTAAAGATGGGAGGCTCTGAAAATGGAAGCAAATCTGCAATGGTACCACAAACTCCCACACTGAAAGGTCAAAAAGACAACCCCAACACAAGGAAAATAAAATTACTTTTGTGATAACCTTCACATCCTTTCCTAAACCTTTTCAGTGATTGGCACAGTGCCAATATGTATTAAGTGTTTAATAAATGCTTATCAGCTTGACTTTAAGCTACTTGCCCATCTAGACAGAGCAGGGGAAAAAAGTCATAGGAACCAAGATTCTGGGTTTGTAAGATAATGAGTATGGAGGTGATGGGATCATAGAGGAGACTTCTCACATGTCAGGCCTTCTAAGTGAGAACTTCATTTTTATGGCAAGCAATCAATTAATGAATCAATTAAGACCTCTTGGGGAGGTTTACTATGAGGGAAAGGTGATGTCTAGAGAAATGTAAGACATGATCCCAGACCTCCAGAATTATAAAGCTTCTTGGGAAGGCAAAATCCACACACATAAAAGGTTTAGAGTGACACATTGCAGCATGTGCTGGAGCATATGTTAATAGCTCAGATTATAACATGTTTAAGAGTTCACAATAATAACAATTCTTATTTATTCAAGTGCGTTCCCCCAACTTTTTAAGGGAAATGTTCAATTTGTTTTCCCGGTTTTCTTACTCTTTCTCTTTGGCAAATTTAGGGAAAGGTATGTGAGGGGTGGTGGAGCTCGACATTTGCATCAAATGCTGCAATGTTCTCTTTTTTATCAAGAAATTTTCTTTTCTTAAAAGCCCATAGATTTAGTACTATAAGAGACATAGATGCCATCAAGCCTCTCCTTCCAATTCAACTTTCTCATTTTACTGTAATCCAGAGAAATTAAGAGATTTGCCAGCCAGCACACAGTAAATATTTGAAATAGAATTCCAACTCAGTTCTTCATTCAAAGGGCAGTATCATACCCATGATACCATTTAGTTACCCTCTTTTCTCTTCTGTTTAAACAATAGGGTAAAAATTCCTATTTACTTTAAGTATTAGAAATTAATCATGATCAAAGGTTCTTAGCATCCCTAAAAACTTATATGTTGCTAGAGAGAGTATTATTAAAACTTTTTGAGTAGCCTGGACTGTGATTTAGTTGGCATAAAGAGCTCCTGGTGAGGAAATTCCCTCTATCAATGCAGATTGGATTCTGCTCTTTAAATTTTAGACAATTTTAGACACTTGCTTTGGAGCCAAGAGCTAAGTGATTTTCTTGTATTGGATTGTTTAGACTAATCAAATAACTCAGCAGCTCAACTGAGGTATTGTTTTTCATAGTTACCATTTGTTATTTCTTGGTCATTTATCTGTAAGTTCCTTAGATTTCCAAGACCTTGGCTGATAGGCACCAAATTCCAGAAATGATCACTGTAGCAAGTTTAGTATGTGATTCAGTTAACCATTTTGAAAGAGAATGAGAGTCAGGGTGCCATTAGGGATAGATCCTTGGATACAGAGTAAGGAAGAACTGTGTTTAAACCTCATCTCTTAAACTCATGATCCGTGTGACTGTGGCCAAGTTATCAATCTTTCTAGACCCTGTTTTCCTCATCTGTAAAATGGTGGTGAATAACACCACTGACCTCATATGATTTCTCTAAGAGTTTAATGAGCCAAGGTATCTAAAGGGCTTCATGAATCTTAGATTGCTATATAAGTGAGGCAACGTGATGGATAAACAACAGGGAGAATGTACATAGAATGGTAGATAGAATTCTGGGCTTAGACTAAGGAAGAATAATTACTAGATATATGAAAATAACTCACTCACTTCATTTCCCTGATAATCTGTTCCCTAATTGGGAAACAGGAATGACAATGATAACAGTATCTACCTCAGTTTTGAGCCTCAAATGAGATGATCTATGTAAAGGACTATATAAATGTTGTTTGTCATTATTTTTTATTTTATTGGCATCTTTTGTTTTTACACCACTTTTGTTCTTTACATATCCTCCCCGGTTCTCCTATCCATTGAGCTGTCCCTTGTAACAAAGATTTAAATAGAAAGAAAAAAATAAGTAAAAAACAATCAATACTTCAACCATGACACATGGTATATGCAATATTCTGCACCTATAGACCTCCACCACTGCAAAGATGAGAGGAGGAAGCATCTTTTCAAATCTTCTCCAAAGCTAAGCTTAGTCTTTATAGATTTGGAGTGTTCAGTTGTCATTTAAAAATCATTTTACTTTATTTTAATTATGCATATTGTTTTCCTGGTTCTACTTATCATTTCAGTTTATATGTCTTTCAGATTTATATGAACTAAGTAGCATCATCAGAATTATTCATATTCATTTTTTCTTATGGCACGGTAATACTCTACTACATTCTTGTACCAAATTTGTCTGGCCATTTCTTAGTTAATAGGAATTGCCTTTGCTTTTTTTCTTTTTTGGTTATTATTTAATAGCAGCTAATTAAAAGATTCATATGCTTTTCTTTTGTACATTTGGGATGCGTTTTAGTTTTATTTAGTACCTAGAAGATTTTTTAAAGATAAGTGCTTATAATCTGTAATTCACAGAACCATTTGATAATTTTATTTACTAAAAATAGATTTAAAAGCTTATCTATGGAGGTAGGTTGGCTCAGTTGCCACAGAGCCAGGCCTAGAGGCAGGGGGTCTTGGATTCAAATGTAGTTACAGATACTTCCTAGCTGTGAAATCCTGGACAAGTCACTTAACTCTCATTTCCTAGTCCTTACTACTTTTATGTCTTGTGACTGATACTTACTGTTGATTATAAGATAGAAAGTAAGAGTTTAAAAAAATTAAAAAATTATTTTGTTTTGGCTCTGTGGAGTCTTACATTAGTTGAGAACCAAGATCTCCAAAAGATAGGTAAATATATGGTTGGGTTTAATGAAGGTAGACTGTGTGGAATACAAGTAAGCCAGGCTTTCTCTAGATTTGGTATTCAACTTTCTTTTTCTCAGAGAATTTAGGATTCCAAATGCTAAAGATTCCTCAAGATTTTTTTTTTTACCAAAGTGAGCAAAGCCTTTTCTTTGATTTGAGAAGAGGAACATGACCTGTACCAACTTGGAGCAGCCTTGAC
The DNA here is from genome assembly GCF_027887165.1 of Monodelphis domestica. Taxonomy (NCBI): domain Eukaryota; kingdom Metazoa; phylum Chordata; class Mammalia; order Didelphimorphia; family Didelphidae; genus Monodelphis; species Monodelphis domestica. The sequence goes on from NC_077227.1 coordinate 199,704,907, forward strand.
AACTAGAAATAACTAAACAAGTCCTTTCTGCTAAAACACAAAGATGCTTATGAATCAAAATATCAGTAAGTATTTGTTGGCTTGTTTCCACTAAATTGAATATCTTAGAATGTAAAACAGAGATATCTTAAGAATTAGAACAACAACAAAAAAAGAATTTCAGAATGCACATCCATGGCATTTTCCCATTATTGCTGAAATCATTTTACATATTTATACTCATTATAAATTTTAGTGACATGCATTTAGGGAATAGTACTTCAAGAAAATCAGATTGTTTCCCCTTTTTAAAAATAAGTCAATACGCGTCGGCTATGGGGGGTGGGGGGGAGGAAAAGAAAATGATCTATGTCTTTAACGAATAATGCTTGGAAATGATCAAATAAAATATATTAAAAAAAAAATAAGTCAAATATTTCTTAGCTTATATGATTGTATCTAGAGCTCTCTCCCTACCTCCCATTTCTCTCTCTCGCTCTCTCTCTCTCTCTCTCTTTCTCTCTCTCTCTCTCTCTCTCTCTCTCTCTCTCTCTCTCTCTCTCTCTCTCTCGATAAAGGATTGTAAATTTCCTGAGGACAATATCTAGGACTAATAATAATTATTCTCACTTGTAATAGTTTATAAAGCACTTTCACATATGTAATCTTATCTGCATTTTATAATAATGTTGAAGTAGGCATTTATAGATGAAAAAATGAGAATCTATGAGCTTCAATGACTTGTTAAAGATCACAGAGGACTCAAACCCAAGCCTTCTGAATTTGAATCCAGTACACTTTCCTCTAGCATTTTAGCTAAAGTATTTATTTCATGATGCCCTCTTTACCACATAGGATACTCCTGAGTACCAATGAGTCCATACCAGTGTTGTATGGATTTGTAGTTCTTTACAACTGCTAGGAGTTCTGGCTTACGCTTGGCCCTTTGTCAAATCACAGTCCTATTCAGGTCACTAATTCCAGAAATCTCATACAGACCAGCTTTGTGCCCCTTCCATCATGCTGAAAAAGAAATGTACCATTTATGGCCTTTCTTGGCCACATTTCCTGGCATTTCATGACTCTTTTCACTGGAGACAGGTAACATGTGGCTGCAGATGTAAAGGGCCTCTCATTTTCTATCCTAATCCATATAGGAGAGCCATTGGGAGTAAAAATGAATTGAATGAGGCTTCTGTATATGTGCGTGTATGCATACACATTTTTCTCTAGTTAGAAACCTGCTGTTTGTTAAATAAAAGTGTCCTTTAGCATTGGAAAATTCTTAATTTAAAAATTACCCAGGAAAAATTGGCACTTGAAACAGAGGATGAGGAAATTAGTAATTTTCTCCTATTTTCTGCTCTCAGTTGCTTATGGTGTTGGCAGTGATGGGCAGAGGGCCATTTTGAAAGCAATTTTCTCCTGTAAGAAAGTTCTACTTAGAGCCATGGAAGTACCTGCTGGGTGAGTCTCCTGCTTAGAATGTTGGGACTCCCACTGGAGGATAAATCACTGATGCAGTGGGGGTCTTCCTCTTTTAGGTTCTCCCAACTCCCTTCTATCCCTTTACAAGCCACACTCACTTCCCTCCCCTTGCCTTTGCACATGCTGTTTACTCAGTTTGGTAAGCCCTATTTCCTTTTATCTCTTTATCCAAGGCTTGTCAGTTTTACAAGCTCCAACTGAAATCCCAATCTTTCCATGAAGGATTCCTCTACTACAACATTAATCCTTACTTTCTCGGATCTAAGTCATAAAAATTAGTGTTTAAATCTTTATGTAGATTTTGAATCTTTTTGCCTACATTATCTATATAAGCATGCATTAAAATTTAGCCTTTCTGAGACTCCCTTAATTTTTAGAATAATAATAAACAATAAAAAAATAGCATTTATCTAGGTTTAAAATATTTTAAAATGTTTTCCAAATATTCTCATTTGACCCTATCAGGTAGTTGCTATTATTTTTTTCCATGTTACAGATGAAGAAATAGAGGCTGAGACAAGTTAGGTGAATTGCCCAGGTCATGCAGCCAGGAAGTGTGGTCTCAAATCAGAGACCAAATTTGAACTCAGGTCTTCTTATTCCAAGTCCAACTCTCTTTTTGCCTTCTCAGCCAGAATGCTCCTTGATTATGGAATCCTTGTGCCTGGAATCACAAAATTACAGAATCAGAGATCTGGGAGGAACCTCAGAAGATGTCTAGTCCAATCCGTACATGAGTAGAATGCCCACTATAATACAGTCTTGTCTTGAAGACCTCTAATGAGGGGAACTAAACCACCTCCCTAAATAGCCCACTCCACTATTTGATGTCTCAAATTATCAGGAAAGTTTTCTTAACATTGAACTTGTTGGTTTCTTTGCAACCTCTATCCATTACTCTTGTTCTGTCCTCTGGGTCCAAACATAACAAGTCTAAGCCCTCTGTGGCCACCTATGGGACAGTCTTTAAATACTTGAAGACAAGTTCTTGTGTCCCACCCCTGAGTCTTTTCTTCTCTAGGTTAAATATCCTGAGAATAGTGCCAAAGATGTCAATGCTCAATAAATGCTTGATGAATTAACAATGAATGAAAGAATCCAGAGGGGCTTACTCTGAATCAAAATCCATTAAGATTGCCCAACTCCTAGCAGGGAAAAAGTAAAGAGAGAAGGGGTGGGGGAAGGCTGACCGTTACTCCTCTCTCGCTGCAAGAGTAGCTTTCTTTTTCCTGGTGCCTAAGAGAAAGGAGAGTAGAGGAATCAGAAGGAGCTGACTTTGAATCCTGAATCATCCACTTACATTATGTTGTTTAGTCCATTTCAGTCATGTCTGACTCTGTGCCCCCATTTGGGGTTTTCTTGGCAAAGATACTGAAGTGGTTTGCCATTTCTTTCTCTAGCTAATTTTGCAGATGAAGAACCCCAGGCAAGTAGAGTTAAATGACTTGTCCAGGTTCACACTGCTAGTAAGTATGCAAAGATAGATTTGAAGTCATGAACATGAATCTCCATGACTCTAAACCCAGTGCTCTATTCTCTGTACCATTTAACTGCACTTACTAGCTGTGTAACCCTTAAGAAATTCCTTAATCACTCTAAGCCTCAGTTTCCTCAGCTGCAAAATGGGAATAATAGTACCTTGTGGAGTTGTTATAAAGCTCAATTAAGATGATGTATATAAAGTGCTTTGAAAGTCTTTTTTTTTTAAACACTTACCTTTTTGCCATGGAATCAATACTAAATATCAGTTCCAAATCAGAGGAGTGGTAAGGGCTAGGCAATGGGATTAAGTGACTTGCTCAGAGTCACACAGGTAGGAAATGTCTGAGGCCAGGTTTGAACCCAGGACCTCCCATCTGCAGTTCTGGCTCTCTATCCCCTGAGCTATCTAACTTTCCCTTTGTAAATCTTTTAAAATATTTATGTAAATGTGAACTAATAGTAGTAATAAGAATAAAACCCAAGAAAAGAATGAGAGAACAAGACAAAACCCAGGACTATTTAACAAATTCACATATGTGTCTTTAAACAAAATTTGTTTCCCAACACAGCTTCTAAAAAGAAATGAAATCCAAAGGCCTGTTTTGTTTTATGTTTTGTTTTGTTTTAAGTAGGTCTGGCTTAAATCATTATCATTCTTGAGATGGGGACCAAATAGCCATCTGCATGCCTGGTTTGCAAATTGGCCTTGGAATAAGGCGATTTGTCAGTGTTGTTTGTGATATCTCTCCAGAAAGACTTTTTGGAGAATCAGGAGTCTCTTGTAGTGTTTTCACTGAGTCATTTGATGATTCATGGAATGCTCCAGTCTGCTCTTGACAGGGGCTTAGTGGTATTCACTCCGCTGGCACATAATAGGCATCAAGGTCAGAGTGTCTTAGAGGGCAGCAGCCTGGTGTCCTGTGGGCAAATTTGGTTTTAGTTTTTAGTTTCCTCAGCCTACTGGTCTGACATCTGAAGAATTTTCCCAGCCTTCTTTGTGGAGACTATCTTCCCTCAATGGGTACTTAAATACTTCTTATTGTCCAGTGCCAACACAGGGAAATCTCTGTGAAGGCAATAGGTAAATATCAAATAAGAGGATCCAATAATTAATTGCTTGTAAAATCTGTGGATTCATAGTTTGAAAACTACTTCCAGAGATGTATTACATATGGAGAAGAACCCTGACTTTGAAGCCATAAAGGAGATATATTTGGATCCTGCTTCTGGCACTTACACTTGTGTAATGAAGTGTAAATAATTTAACCTCTTCTCTGTTCTTCAATTTATTTTGCTTGTGGAAATTAAAATTTCTACTACCTATCTCACTAGGGGTCAAGCGAGATGATTTAAATGTTTTGTAAGTCTGTTTAAAAAAAACCAAAATAAAACACTTACCTTCTTAGAATCAATGTAGAGTCTAAGGCAGAAGAGCAGTAAGGGCTAGGCAATTGGAATTAAGTGGCTTGCCCAGAGTCACATAGCTAGAAAGTGTCTGAGGCCACATTTGAACTCAGGACCTCTTGTCTCCAGGTCTGATTCCTTACCCACTAACCCATCTAGCTGCCCCTGTTAATACTATAGATTTAGAGCTGGAAAGGACTTAGAAGTCATCTATCACCATAATACTCTAAAATATTTTCATATTTTCAATTAACTAACATTTATTTTCTCTTCTTCCCTCCCATTAAAATATGCAAACTCATATAATAAATAATTATAGTCAAGCAAAACAAATCCTCAACCCCACATTGGCCATGTCTAGGAATTTGCCTCATTTCTCAGTTGTATTTTGAGTCTATAATCTCTCTGTTAGGAGGCAGATAGAATGAGGTTAGGGTTGGACTGAAAAATGGTTGATCATTGCAAATATAGAAAAATCACTGAATAAATTATTCAGACTTGTTAATTTTTGAAATATTGTCTTTGCTGTATAATTTTTTCTCATGGCTCTGTTCATTCTTCATCAGATGATCAATAAACATTGACTAAGTGCCTACTATGTGCCAAAAATGTGATAAACCCTGCTTATACAAAGAGGCAAAATATAATTCTTGTTTTTAAGGAGCTCACAATTTATTAGGAGAGATAACAAGCAAACTAAGCTATATACAGGATAAACAGGAAATAATTGAGAAAGGGAAGACAGTAGAGTTCAAAGGGTTTGAGAAAAGTCTTCCTGGAGAAGATGAGATTGTGGGACCTAAAGGAAGTCAGGGAAGCCATTAGGAAGAAATGAGGAGGGAAAACATTGCAGATGTGAAGGAGAGTGAGAGAAAATGCCTGGAACCAAGAGATGGAGTATCTTTTTTTTGGCACAGCAAGGAGGTTGGTGTCACTGGATCAAAGTGTATACAGCAGGGAGTAAGATGTAAGAAGACAGAAAAGGTAGAAGGAGGCTAGTTATGAAGGGTGGGATCTTGTCTTTGATCCCTGGAAGTGACCTTACCTTCCATCTTAGAATCAATAATGTGTATTGGTTCCAGGGCAGGAGAGTGTTAGTAAGGGCTGGGCAAGAGGGGTTAAGTGACTTGCCCAGGGTCACACAGCTAGGAAGTATTTGAGTTCATATTTGAATCCAGGACCTCCTCACTCTAGGCCTGGCTCTCAATCCACTCAGCAACCCAACTGCCCCAGATCCTGGAAGTGATAGGGAGACAGTGGAGTTTATTGAGTAGGAGAGTGACATGTCATACCTGCACATTAGGAAAAATCATCTTGGTGACTGAATGGAGAAGATTGGAATGGGTAGACACTTGAGGCAGGAAGACCCACAAATAGCTATTATTATTGTTCAGGTGGTGCCAGAGGAAAGAAGGGAATATATATATATAAATATAAATTAATTTATTTTCATTCATTAATTAATTTAGACTATTATTCCATGGTTACATGATTTATGTTCTTTCCCTCCTCTCTTCCTTCTCCCTCTCCAAAGAACAATTCACTGGGTTATAAATGTATCATTGTTCAAAATCTATTTCCACATTATTAATATTTGCAATAGAGTGATCATTTAAAGTAAAAATGCACAATCATATACCCATTGAACCATGTGCTCAATCATGTTTTTCTTCTGTGTTTCTACTTCCACAGTTTTTCCTCTGAATGTGGATAGCATTCTTTCTCCTAATTTCCTCTGGATTGTCCTGGATCATTGCATTGCTGCTAGTAGAAAAAGTAGTAGAAAATTCTGTTACATTGGACTGTGCCTCAGTGAATCAATCTCTGTGTACAATGTTCTCCTGGTTCTGCTCTTTTTGCTCTGCATCACTTCCTGGAGGTTGTTCTAGTCCCCATGGAATTCCTCCACTTTGTAAATCTTAAAATTTCACAGACTTATGAATGTTAAAAATTTTACTCCACATTGAGAAATCCTCCAATTCCCTACTTGAAATAATTCCCTACCAGATAGTGAGAACTCTACTTGAATGTGAAAACTCCTTGCTATGGGAGTATCCCTACTCCACCCCTACTTAAGACCGCTTTAGGGCAGAAAACTCCTTGCTAAACAATGAAAGTACTTGAAAACCATACTTATAAAGGAAAGGAGTTCTTTGTGCCATGCCTGTTTTTGGAATTGATACAATGGGATGCTAGGTGCCTATAAAGGTGGGGCAACTTGTAAACTACTTAGACCTAAAAGGTGAAAACTTACTCAGAGGTTTTATCTTAATGAAATTAGTTGACACAGCACCATTTTTTTCTGACTTACTAAAGAGATTAATCTACTCAGCTGTGAATTCAAAATGGGCTGTCTTTTGGAAAACATCTACAGTGATTGGTAGATGGAAGAACTTAGGGGAGGTGACATAGGAGATTTTGCCCTTAAAAATAAGAGCTCAGAGAAGAGCTGGAGGTCATTCTGAAACATTCAGATTGAGGAAGGACTGATTCTGAAACATTCAGATGGAGGAGGGAGCTGGTGAAAGCAGCTGAGATGATGCTGGCCTGGTGTCATAGAATCCTTGCTTAGGCATACCTTGTGGTGAGTGTTAAAAGACTGACTGACTGATCTCTCTCTCTTAAGACTCAGGTCTAGGCCATGTTGGCTTAAGGCCCTTCATACTTATTTCCTTTTTCTCTCTTTCTCTCTTTTCTTTAATTCCACATTTGTATTAATTAAAATCTCTATAAAACCCAGTTGACTTGGGTATTTGAATAATTGGGAATATTTCCCTGGTGACCACCTTATATTTGATTTTAAAACCAAGGCACTGTAGTGAAACATATTTTCTGCGGTCAAATTTACTCACCCTCTCTTATAGCTATCACAATTTATATCTTCCACCATTTTAACTCACTACAGTTTATGGGCTTCACTATTTTAAATCTCACAGCTTTATTATTCCTTTGAGCATAATAGTATTCCATCACCAGCAGATACAACAATTTGTTCAGCCATTCCCCAATTGAAGGGCATCCCCTCATTTTCCAATATTTGGCCACCACAAACAGCAGGGCTATGAATATTCTTGTACATGTATTTTTCTTTATTATCTCTTTGGGGTACAAACCCAGAAGTGGTACTGCTGGATCAAAGGGCAGGCAATCTTTTAAAGCCTTTGTGCATAGTTCCAAATTGCCCTTCAGAATGGTTGGATCAATTCACAACTCCACCGGCAGCACATTAGTGTCCCGATTTTGCCACAACCCCAGGAAAGGAGTATATTTGAAAGATGTTGTGAAGGTGAAATCAATAGACTTTGGCAACAGATTAAATACAGATGGTATGAAATAGTCAAGAGTTGAGGATGACAGCTGGCCTGAGGGGTTAGTAGGATAATATTACCCTCTATAGTAATAACGATGGTAGAAAGTGAGGAGGAAAGGATAAGGAGTTCTGGTTTGGATATGTTGAGTTTCAGAAGTCTAAGGGACATCCAGTTCAAGATATCTGAAAGGTAGATGGAGATGCAAGAATGAAAGTAAGTAGAGAAATTGAAACAGGATAAGTTAGGGTTATATGTCTTCTCAGCATTCTCCAAAATTGTCACGTTCATAATTTTTCATGGCACAATGGTAAACCATCACATTCATAAATAATTTACTTAGTCAATGCCCAATTGAAGGTTACTCCCTTAGATTCACCACTATCAAAAATGCTGCTCTAAATATCTTTTGTATATATGAGTCCTTTTCTGCTTTCTTTGATCTCTTTAGTGTAAAGTAGTGATATGGTTCGATCAAAGTGTAGAAAGAGAATAACAGTTTTGGGGGGCATATCTCCAAATTGCTTTCTAGGATAGTTAGACCAATTTACAGCTCCACCAACAATGCATTAATGTGTTTGTTTTCCTTCAATCCTTCTTCTTCTACTTCCTTTTACAAGATGACAAAACTGAGGTCCAGAGATATTAACTGATTAGGCCACTCAAGTAACAAGTATTTGAATCCTAGACCACTGGAATTCCCCAGAGTTCTAACACTTCACATTAGAAGTTCTATATAAATGGCAGCTATTATCTTGTCCTCCATTTCCATTGTAAAGACAACTTTTAGACCTAGAAATCCCCTAGGAATGTGGTAACCACTTGGAGTGCCCTAATTCAGCCCTTTGGTAGGCATTTCATATGTATGATCTGACTTTACCTGAGTTCATTTTGATAGTAAAATTTTTTTTATTTAAAAAAATTATAAATATTGTACTCAGGTATTCAAATGAATCTGATATTGTTGATTTGCAAATTTCCTCCAGTGATACAGATTGTGGTCTGCCCATTATATATGACTTTTGCTATTCTTCCTCCATAAATTTCCCACAGGGAGCTCCACTCATGATACTTCTTCATTTTCTCTTGACATTGGGAGCATATCAATGGAAGGAATACATTCATTTTTTAAAAATGAAGTCTTTGGAAATAAATGTTCTGCTATTGTTACATGGAAGCTTGATCCTCTCTTACTAGACTTTTGACCTTTTTTCACAAAAAACTTTGGTGGTGAAGATTCAATCCATGAAGGAGGAATTCCTGGATGAAGAAGCTCCTATCGATATAGGTCAATATCTTCCTCTCTAATGAGTAGTAGTTAATATGCATATGTCACCTTAAAGTTTACAAAGCACTTTCCATATATTATCTGATTTGATTCGATATAACAACCCTTGAGGAAGATGCTATTATTATCTCCATTTTATGGTTGGAGAAACTAAGGCTAGGGGAATTTAAGTGCTTTACCAGGGTCACATAATCAGCATGTGTCAGAGTTGGGACTTGAACCCAGGTCTTTTTGGTTCCTAGTCCAGCTTTCTGTCAACTATGTGACACTTCCCACAGTGAACATTTCCTCCAGACATTTTTTTCCCAAGAGTTGAAGAATCCAATTGTGAATTTTAAAACTACTCCACCCTACTAACAATGCAGATACAGTGGTTTAACAGAATCAGGTCTTGGGAACTCCATATTGCTCCACACTACTTAGTTTAACAAGGTCAAAAATGTCTGCACCATACTGAAGGATTAAGTATCTGAGGAAATGACCTTCAACAGACATGTGCCGAAATAGCAGACAGACCCCTGGGCTGTTCTAAGTCAAGCTAAGCTATCATTGGTACAGATGAGACACAGGAAAGTGTTGTAAAACCTTCTATATAAGGCACATCACTTCCTTTGCTCTCTCTTTTTCCCCAGAGAGGCGACTCTGGCTGGCAGCATGCTAAGCGTTCTGACATCTTGGTGGGGTGGCAGCTATTTTTCTGGGTTTGGTGGTGAGTTTGCCCTTGAGCTGATTTATATTCAGGCATCTTGGCTGAGCCCTTCTTGGAATTCAGGCTGATTCCTTCTTCCTTACTCTCCAAACCCTTACCTTCCTAGAGCCTCTGGTCTTCTTCCTGGCACTAGCCAGGTGGGAGAAATCCTACACCCTTTCCATCTTCCTTCTTCTTAATTTCTTTCCACTATAGCAATTAAATCAACATAAATTTCCAGCTGACTTGGTTATATATATATATATATATATATATATATATATATATATATATTTTAATTTGGGATATCCATGGCAACCAAATAATTAGCATAAGTTTAGGTCACAGTGCTAAAATTATCCTTTACACAATGCAGCCACCAACAATAAAAGAACAATTACAAAGCACAAACCTCCTATTTTCTTCTCTGGTTTCCCCCTCTGAGGATAGAGGTATTATGGTTGTGCAGGGTAGAGGGAAGGTGCCATCTCAACTTTCTTCCAGCAGCCAACCAATCTCCCCAGTGAAGTGTTAAGCAACCTTAAGGATAGAAACTGCACAGACAAATAGCCAATGGACTGTCCTTTAAAGTTCTCATCTCCTTAATTTGTCCTTTTTCCTCAGAAGACTGACTTAATGCTCCAACTTGGGTAACAGAAGTGTGGATTCCTTTTAAAAATTTTGGAGCTTAGCTTCTCTAAGAAATTTAGCTTGGTCAGAAATCACTTGAACAGATCCTTTTCTGATACTGGCTAAAGATGTTAGATGATTTATTCTGCTCTGATTATATGGATGAATTAAGAGTTTTCCCTTGAACTAATGGAAATGTCTTAGCTATGGGACTTTCACATGATAGTAGAAAAATACTTTAAAGAAAATAATATAGCAACAATGGGTGCTACCAAGTGGGACATTGCTCTTGCTCCTGGAACTACCCATAAATAAATAAAAAAAATTATTAAATATTTACCATATTCAAAGTCAAAGCAGTTTGGTAGTGCAGTGGATAGGATGCTTGCCCTGGAGTGAGGAAGACTCATCATCTTATGATCAAATATAGCCTCAGGAACTTACCAGCTGTGTGACCCTGGGCAAGTCACTTAACCCTCATTGCCTAGTCCTTTCCACTCTTCTGCCTTGGAACCAATACATAGTATTCATTCCAAGATGGAAGGTAAGTGTTTAAAGAAAAAGAAATCTAAAAAAACTAAATAGCAAACTCCAATGGACATAACTGAGGCAGAACAGAGTTCTGAAAATTATATTCTTGCCATAAAGGGGAGAAGTGAGAATTAAAAAGATCAGTTATATAGTGGTTACCATGTTTAGTCTGTAAAGAAGAGTTAGGGAGAATGAGGAGATAATTTCTGACTCAGAAGCTAATTGGAGGTCTGGGATTTGTCATGTTTCCATCATGCTCCTTAGCAATGCAGTAAGAGAAGAGTGACATAGGAATACTTAATTTTTCTGCTTTACTGTAGAGTAATTCCCTTCCTGGAGAAGGGAGAGGTAGCAAAGTGAAAAAATCAATTTCCTTATCATTGGAGGACTGGGTTTTAAACCCTGCCTCTGATGCTTACTATCTGGGTGACCATGGGAAAGTCACAACCAATTTGGTCCTTGATTTCCTCACCTGCAAATAGGAATAATAATACTTGTATTACCTACAGAGTTGCTGTGTGAAAGTGCTTTGTAAAATGCCTGTTATTGTCATCAAAGAAACAGTTTTGCCACCATCATTTTTTCCCAGAAGACAGAAAATGAAGAGACTATGTTCTTTTGGAAGTTCAGGGGATAATGAGGTCATAGACTCAGAGCTGCAAAGGGCTATTTATTCTAACATCCTCCTTCCCGATCCCATTTCACACATAAGAAACTGAGGACCAGAGAAGTTAATTTGCCCAAGGTCACACAGGTAATAAATTAAAGAAATAGGGATTAAATCCAGATTTTCTAACTCCAAATCTCATTTTCTTTCTATTGCATCATGCCTTCCTGAGCAGTCTTTCCTAAGATTGGCATCTTCAGCCATATAGATTAGTGTTTGAAGCTGTAGAGGTCTTCTGGCTTATGAGAATACAGAAAAAAAAATACAAATTTCCTTATCCAAGGGTTTGGTTACAGTTTGCTAGATGAGAAAATTTTAGTTCTTTATTTGGGGATCCAAAGACTTATAAAAGTGTGTATGTGTTAAGTCAGGTGAGGAGGAAACCCCTCAACACATCTCCGATATTTACAGTGATTCCTCATTTGGAGGCAATATCTGATGTGAATTTAAACATTCCCTCTCCTTCCTTTCTCTGCCTCTCCCCCAACCACCCACTTCCAGTCCAGAGCCTGAATTACACAACCAAGAATATCTCTGGGCAATGATGCCAAAGTGCTGATCTTACTCATATTTCCCAGGCACAACAAGTGGTGAGAATGAAACTGGTTCTGGGTCTAAGCCATGAACCTCACTTGTGGTATAGCTCCATAGGGAATTTTCTTTACCAGAGACCCCTCTGGACCTGGTTACATGCTGCAGATGTCCTGTCCTTTCCCTTTTGAATTAGTGTTTTCTTTACCCTCTTGCTTCACAACTTGTCTCTATGCAGGGGGGAATCAAGCTCATGAATTTGCAAGGGACCAGGGGAGTAGCTGTAAATCACTATGAGAATTCAAATTGTCCAACAGCTTCCATTTTGGAAAACCCTGGGGGCTACTAGGCTCCAGTTCCTGAAGCAGGAGCAGACAGTCATGCCAAAGGGGCCTTTGGTGAGATTCCATTCACACCCCTTAATGCCCCAGTAGCTGGGGAATGCTGGGGAAATATTTATTTGTCCTGCTTTGCTAGAGAGAAGGAGTTAGTTTGGCTATCCTAGAGAAAGTTCTGGAAATCTACAGTGATCAGAACTCAAACCCAACACAAGCCATGTGATGCTACAAAATCTTAAATAAATTACTAACATATGCTCCTTCTCCACCTCTGGCCTTTAGACCAGGGGCTCTTCTTGACCTTTTTTTTTTGTGTCATGGACATCTTTGGAAATCTGATGAAGCTTATGGACCCCTTTGGGGCAGGACAAGAGCTATAACTTGGCAAGTGATCTGAATATTAATTAGTAATAATTAATTACTAATAGTAAGGCTTGTTGTTAACATTCACAATCTAAGTAAATGATAAATTCCTTAACTACAGGTTAGTGAAGGCAAATATTATCTTCTTCCTATGTTCACATCCAAGTTCACAGATCTTCTTGGAATCTGGCCATTTAGGGTCCATGGATCCCCGATCAAGATTTTTAACCTGCTTTCCTTAAACATTTTATCAGCAATTTATCTTTCTTTGTTCACATAAGTTTTCACTTAATCCTGAACCTCAGTAGCCCAATGCCACCATCTGGTTATTCTTGTCATATGGAAGTGGTTGTTAGCATTACTTGAAACTGATCCTTGTATTAATTTTTACTGGCTATTGCTGGTGGTTTTGGATTGTTTTTGGATAGATTGTCTGAAATGAATTCTATTTGGTTTCTGCCCAGCAGGGCTCCACTTGATTTTAGACATGATGGACAGAGTCACCCAGAATGTTAAGTGAGTCACCCAAATTCACCCTAAAAATGTGGCAGGGCTGAGAATATGATCATCTTTGGGTCATAATCTAATCTAATTTACATTTCCAAGAAAAAAGTGTATGGTGGTGTACTCATGGAAGAGAGAACCTCTTCAAATTTCTATGATCAGATTATGACAGTAACTGGGCAGCTGACTTTGAGATTGTGTCAAGATGCCTTTCCTTACTCATCACTTTAGAGAAGACTTTTCATTTTTTTTTCCTCAGCAGTCCCCAAAATGGCAATACTGAGGGATGGACTGCATTCCTAAAAGGAAGTATATAAAAGTTGCCTGGCCAAAGCAACACTTTGCCTTAGTTATTCAACTTAGTTATTCAAGTCATTTTTTTATTACTGCTTCATCTATTTTCCTGTCTACAGTCTATCTCCAACATCTATAGATCTCATGGTTCCCAACTATGCATCTCAATTGTTGGGCTTTGCCCTTAGACTCTTCTTGAGTGTTTTCTTTAAATAAACCCGTACCTTCTGTCTTAGAATGCTATTAGTTCCAAGGCAGAAGAGTGCTAAGGGCGAGGCAACTGGAGTTCAATGACTTGCCCAGGGTCACACAGCTAGGGAGTGTCTGGTGAGAGATTCAAACCCAGGTCCTTTTAACTCTAGGACTGCCACTGTTCCCACTCTGCTACCTGGCTTCCCCTCTTCCTCCAGTTCTAATTTCCTTCATGGGATGTGCCAAGAGCAAAAGTACTATACCTAAAAATCCCCAGTCCTATCTCAAAATGTTCCATTGTTTTCCATTTATGATCCATTTCATGTTTTTAGAAGTGACTTCTAATCTAAAGTTTTATAGCCTGCTTATTTTATTTTTGTGTATGAGTCCATCTTAACTGATTACAATAAGCCACTGTATCCTAGTGATTTTCTTTTGTAATGCTTCTCTTTGTTTTGTTCAGTTTTTACTGCCACTACTATAGTTTAATTTCTTATTACTGAAATAGCCTCTAGACCCATGATGGTGAGCCTTTGGCATGCATTCCAGAAAGGGCACACAGAGACCTCTCTGTGGGCATGTACTTATTGCCCACCAGAGTTCTTTACTAGAAAGGCAGGCGGAAACTGGAGGAGCTGCTCCCTTCCCACTCTTCACTGGCTTGAGGACATTTTTTCACTTGACCTGCCCCTCTGCCCAGCAGCCCAATGGGAGTATTTACTCCTTCCCTTGTCTAGGATAAGGTGGGTAGGTCACAGAGGGGAAGAGCTGAAGGGGAGAGGAGCACTCAGGCTACTCTTCTCCCTAACCCTAACCCCAAATTCATTTCCAACCCTAACCATAAATTCATTTCTAACCCTAGTCCTAATCCTGAGGACATTTTTTTTTCACTTCACCCACCCCTCTGGCTAGCAGATTAATGGGAGTGCTTCCTCCCTCCCCTGTATGGGGGTAAGTGGGGGCATGGCACAGAGTCTGTATATGGGGGTTGGGTAGGGCATGACACATGGTGTCTAAAAGATTCACCATCACTGCTCTAGAATAATATTCTTGCCTCCACTCTCTCACTACTCCAACTCATTATTCACTCATTATTTAGTAGAGGCTGGGAGATAAAGGCAGTGACAGCCATGAGGTTTGGCCTCTCATCTCTTTTCAGTGTATTACCTTTGTGATATGCTGAAGAATTGACATTTGTCTGGATTGGTGGAGATTCATGGTTTGTATTATGTGAACACTCCTACAAAATTTGTATCAGAACTAATGATGAAGCCTATGAAGTAAAATCTAGGCTATAACTGCTTATTTGAATTTTATCAGGTTAGCTTGATTTTGGTTTCTTGTATCTAGATATGTGTTCTCAGAATCATTGGACAACAAAATGAGTTCCAAATTACCCATGATTCACTCAGCAAGCATTAATTAAATAGCCACCGTGCTGTAGATAATAATAGAACTTATAATCTTACAGGATTTCTGTGAAAATCAAATTTTATTTTACATATGTATACATCTATATGTAAACCTGGTAAATTATAAAGCTTATAAATGTTAACTATTGTCATCATTATCAGTCTTATGCCTATAGAATAAAATTAAAAATTTTAACTTGACATTGCAGATCTTACAAAATTTGTTCACAAGCCAACTTTTTGTCAGTACCAAGACCAGTAAATTTAAAGTTATAGATACAAGGCAAAGAAGCAGCATCTTAAAAACAAAGAATCTGCCAGGTTTGGCATCTGAGATAGGTATGATGGGGGAATAAAGTGAGTGATCAGGGACCAAGAAATATTCATAAGTTGAAAGTCAGGGAAAAGCTGCCAATCAGTGATCATGGAAGAAAGCAGAAACCAGGATTTTCACAGTGCTCTTGTTCTAGGCTAGGAAATGTTGTTGGAAAATCTAGATGCTGAGAGACTGGACTTGAAGATTTAGACAAAAGATAAAATGATAGGCCAAGTGAGGCGGATTAAGAAGAGTCCATCAATTTCTGAACTCTAGTTGGGAATCAGACAATGACCAAAGTCAGAAAAGTTTGGTTGGCAAGGTTCAAGATAGTATGTGGGCATATGGGATAGTATTTGGCTAAGCCTTACAGAGTATATTAATAAGGCTTAGTGCAGAAGCAGACAATTGACAAGACTCAAATCTGGCCAGTCATAATGGTTAGTGAGTTCAAACTGTGGCAATCACAGGACCATGGATAGCTCCATACAAACTGTTCTCATAGCAACTGCTGAGATTCTCTTTCTACATGCTGGAGATACCCTGGTGCTCTAACCTCTTAGGTGGAGTTCTTTGTTTGGATATTCAAGTCTTTGATGTCAGCATCTTGAGGTTTTCTTTACTCATTCAGAAGCCTTGGTAAGATAATCAAATCACATTGGGTTGAGTCCAACTATTGATTGTATTTATATCTATATCATCTATATCTGTATCTTTGTATTATAAATTCACTTTCACTCATCTAAGTTGGGGAGTTTCTGGATTTTGTTTAACTAATATTCTGTTTCACCCGATCCTAGTATTCTTGATTTGTAAGATGATAGGATGATATATCACATTATTGATTTAAAACTTTTATTTTATAGAGAAACTGAGTCCCAGATATGAAATAACTTGTCCAAGACCCAATAAGGAATAAGTGGTAGAGCCAGGTCTTGAGTTCAGGGCCTCTGACCTTGAATCCAATTTTCTTTGTACTGAACCATGGCACCATTTAACCAAATTGCCTATTATGCCATCTGATTCCTCATGTCACTTTCCCAAGTGACCTGTATTGATGATAAGCCTGGTTCACTTCGATTCAGTTTAGCTCAGTTCAATTCAGTGTGGTTACTTAAGTGAAGTTCAGTCTAATTCATTTCAATCCATTGATTTAAATTTAACAAACATGCATAAAGGATCTACTATACACAAGTTACTGTATTTGACATGTCAACAAGAATACATTACCCATTCCTGAGAGGTTTATAAACTTGCAAGGAAAATAACAATAAGAGCTGGCATTTATATAGTGCTTGAAGTTTACAGAGTATTTTGCACATATTTCTCATTTGGTACTCATGCTGGCCATGTGATATAGGTAGAAAAGGTTTTGGTAGCCTTGTTTTCTATGGCACGAAATCAAGGATCAAAAAAAAATGAAGTGATTTGCTTGTTCTTCCTTCATTTTGAAGAGAGCCAATGACATCACAGAGTGATGTCTTGATGGCATGTGAATTGAATTCAAGTGAGAAAGAATTGTACAAAATCACCAACCTCAGACTCTCTTTCCAGTCACCAAAATCCAGTAGCAAGACAAGAGTCAAGATGACTGTCAGTGACCCAGGATGTGGTGGATGACCTTGGCATCTTTGATGTCTGACCAAGGCCTAAGTGCTCCACAGTTTCTGCTGCCTTTGTGGCTATGAAACAAATTATTCTCATCTGTCCATTCCACCAGGGGAAGTTATCACATGTGGGTAGATATCCACCTAACTCACTGATGGGCTTGAGGCTTGTGAGTTACCCTCAGTCAGTAAGCCCATTCACCAAGATGATTTTACTGGGGTGTGGCCACTGTACATGCTATAGCTTCTTGGAGCCACAAGTGAGAGTTAAGTGACAGGTGGATACCAAAGGCAGATGGATAGCATTGAAAAAGGCTGGGCAAGCCCTCACACCAGAGTTTCTAGTCCTCTCTGTGTACCTCCACAGACTCCATTTTGCTTATAATCACACAACTAATACATATAGATATATATCAGAATGAGATTTGAACCCATATCTTTCTTGACTCTAAGTGCAGTGTTTCCACCCTGCCATTCATATAGCAAGTATGTAAAACAAATATTAGAAAACAGAAAGTCAAGCTTCAGTAATAAATTACTTGAGGGCTGAGGTAGTTCAAAGTAGATTTTTTAGAGGATGCAGCTTCAAAATCAGCATATGAACAGTGAATAGGATTTCAATAAACAATTATTAAGGAAGGAAAAAAGATAATCTTACAAGCAAAAAGAGCATCAAGACCAAAGGCATAGTCTTTCTGGCAGAAATTGAAGAGTATATTCAGGGGCAGCTGGGTATCCCAGTGGGTAGAGAGTCAGGACTAGAGATGGGAAGTCCTGGATTCAAATGTGGCCTCAGACATTTCCTAACTATATGAACCTGGTCAAGTCACTTAATTCCAATTGCCTAACCCTTACTGCTCTTCTGCCTTGGAATTGATACATAGTATGGAGTCTAATACAGAAGGTAAGGGTATTTTTTAAAAGAAGAAGAGTATATTTAGCAAATAACTAAAAGTCCAGATAATAGCTGGAATATAGAACTGTGAGAAATAATGCTGGGAAATTTGTATATTGGAGCCTTGTCTTGTCCTATTCTCTGACCTATCCTATATATCCTATATCTGGTTTACTTGACAAAGCTCTACAACTACAAATTTACTGCAAAATCTGCTGTCTATGTATTTACTGCTCTGCTGCAATCAGAATATCATAGCTCTATCACTAGAAAAGACCTCAAAGGTTCATCTAATCCAACACTCCCTTATTTTATAGATCATAAAATAGGAGCTTCTGAACCTTAAACAATTTGCCCATATACAGATAGCTAGTAAATATTTGGAAGAGGTGGGATTTGAACTAAGATCATCTGACTTGATTAGTGCTCTTACTACTGACCCATGACTCTGAAATCAAGATAACTGCCATTATTCGATGATTTGACCATAGGGAGGTCTCACCTAATCCAACCAAGGCATATGTGTCATTTTAGAATGTAAGTTCCATGAGTAGAGAGCATGTTTCAGCTATTGGGTTAGTATCTCCAATACCTAGCACAGTACATGAGGCATATGATTATATTATACATTATAAAGGATAAGTAAAGGACATTTTGCATATTAGATCAAGCCCTGTTCAAAAATTAGAAAATAGGAAGAGGATGGGGGTGGGTGGGCAGCTGGGTGGCTCGGTAGATTGATAGCTAGTCTCAGAGAGATGGGAGATCCTCAGTTCAAATCTGTCCTCAGATACTTCCTAGCTATATGACCCTGGGAAAATCATTTAATCCCCAGTGTCTAGTCCCTTACTGCTTTTCTGTCTTAGAACCAATACACAGTATTGATTCTAAGATGGAGGTAAGGGTTTATTAAAAAAAATAATGAGGAAATCCAGGATCTCATATCTCAGCAAATACTTCATCTATTCAATGAATGTTTATTAACTTTTATATTCAAGGAATTGTACTGGAATATGAAGATAAAAATGATATAGTTCCTATTCTTAAGGAACTTTCTGCTGGGGAACACATTGTGTACACAGACAAATAAATACAATATGTATATAATAATACAAAATATTGACTGAAAACATCAATAGATGGCACAATTAGGAATATCTTGAGTAGGAGGTAGTGCCTAATTGTGTTTTGAAGGAAACTAATAATTCCAAGAGGCAGGAGTGAGGGAAGAGTGCATGTCAGCACTATGTTTGCAAAATCAAAAAGATTGAGTATAGAAAGTTAAATTCAATCTAGGAGGAGCAGCTAATTGCTAGTTTGTCCAATGCCTCATTAAGCAAAGGTAGCCTAAAATCTCTATATTTTTTATCCTCTGCTGTTATCAAAAGAGGACATCCATGGTTAGAATATATCAATTAAGATATGAAATGATCCCACTTTTCTTCAAGGACTGAGGAAGAGGACACAGTCCAGCAGTGAGTTATTCTCACCTTAGATTTGCCACACACTGGTTCTGTCAATGAGAAGGATGGAGATTCCAAGAATGAAACGTGCTGATGGGAAAAAAAAAGAAATCTCAACTCAAGGAAAAAGGGGTCTGGTCAAGTTTATTTGCTATTAGAAGGAATGTGAAAACGATTGAGGCAATCTAGAAACACACTTGCACATGTGAAAAATCAACCTCTTTCCAAAGGTTCATTAAATCAAGCATGCCCTCCTATGTGGTGGTCTGCTACCTGACCCAGATTTTCTTTTCTTTCAGACCAATTGAGAGACAAAGGGCAAGGCCACCCAGATGGTTAATGGGAGATCTGGCATTAACATAAAAGCCCCCAGGCTCCTCACCTCCATGAGTTCAAGTTGGTGGGCTTCAGGCATGAGAACTCCCAGCATCTGATTTCAGTTGATGGTGGTTTACAGGTTTTCTTTTTGTTGGAATCACCTGGGGCTAAAACAACAAAGACCATGTGCAATTGCAAACCTATGTAATTGATCTGAGTGGAACCCACAAGGCCGGGAAATCCAAGGGTTTTGGCACAAATGTTGTTTTGTTACGTTCCTGAACCAGGCTGGGTAATTCAGAGGGTTTTGAACAGCCAGCAACCTTGAGTACTATGTGTTCTGCAATTAGCCTGGTGGGATTGGGTTGAGGCCATAGTGGGGCAAGATCCCACCCTGCCCACAACTCTTAGGCAGCTATTTTGTGGCTTTGTCACATTCATTGACGGGGGACACCCAAAGATGCTTTTCCATGCTGCTTTTGAGTCAGTCTCCATTCTTCACCGGCACCAATTTTCATGTTTTCTTGTTTGATCTACTGACTATTCTAAGCCACACACACTGGGATAAATAGATCTTAACTGTCTTAATATTTTCTGGAGCCACTTATTGATTGGCCTCTCTTTTGAAGGGTACTCATTGAATCATCCAGTTAAACTTGAAATATTCCAAGGTGGAGATGGGGATGATCCATCAAGTCTCAATTTCCAGCATCTCATCTTCTTGTCCTAAATCAAGGCCACACCTCTGACTTCCTTCTTTTTGCTCATGGTATCATAATTTTTCTCAGTCACTTAGAAGCAAAGCCCTTGAGCCATCTTTGACTCTTTCATTTCCCCTAAGATTCAGTCAATAAATATCTATTAAAGATTTATTGTGTGTCTGGTACTGCACCAAGTTTTGAGGATGCAAAAAGAGACAGAATACAGCCCTTGCCCTCATGGAGCTCACAATCTAATGGAGTAGACAATAAGCAAACACATATGTACAAACAAGTTATATACAGGAAAAGATCTCTTATATTTATTTCTTTCTTCCTTCTCCCACTGCTACCACCTAAAGTCAGGCCCTTAATCTCTCCTTACTTCTGTCATCTCCTGATTTCTTGAGCAGTTCATAGTTATCAATCCTTCTTCTGTCTTTGTCCAGTCATTTCAGTTGTGTCCAAATCTCCATAACTCCATTTTGCAGTTTTATTGGCAGACACTGAAGTGATTTGCCATTTCCTTCTCCAGCTCATTCTACAGATAAGGAAACTGAGGTGACTTACTCAGGGTCACATGGCTAGTAAATATCTGAGACTGGATTTGAACTCAGGTTTTCCTGACTATAGACTCAATACTCTATCCACTGAGCCACTTAGCTGCCTTGCTGTATTATAGTTAGTCTCATGAATGATATTTATACTGTATCATATCATTATTGAACTTGTGCCATGTTTGTTTATAAGAACATTGTAAACAACTTAATAGTAGAGATTGAATACAGTTAGTTTTCTTATAATAGAATTTGCATTCTTAAACATCACAAGATTAAGAGCACAAAACTCAAAAATGTTGTGATACACAAGACAGGAAACCAATGAAAATGAATAACATAGTTTTATACACATCAAATGGCAAAAAATACATAAATACTATCACAAAAGATGGTTGTATCTGTAGCCTTAGGCTACTAATCAGCCTGTACCTGAGTTTCTGAGGGACTTGGACTATCGATGTTGATGACCATGGGTGAGAGGAATGCCTCAGTTGGTGCAACTAGGGGTGAGTTGAAGCCAGCATCAAGAATATGGTTAAAGGTGGGGGGTTGGAGACCAACTCACCTGTGCTCAGAACTTCTGCTACATCAGAAAATGTGCAATAAATCTGGTATTATATCTTGATGAAGACCTGAAGTTTGCTCATGGAAGTGAATGTTGGTAGGGTTGTAGCTTGTGAATTATTGTGAAGTGATGCAATTTTCTGTATTCCTGATGTTTCTGGATGATGAATTATTTTCTATTAATTAATTTACTAATTAATTTTTATATTAATTAATTAGTTAAAATTCCCAAATATCTCACCCTCTCCCTACTCTCCACACACCATGGAAGATATCATCCAACTAAAAATATGTATGTATAAATTATTTTTCAGGTTTCTATTTATTAGTTCTTTCTCTAGAGGCAAATATTCATGTTATTCTCAAATATTAACCATGTAGCTACATATAGTGTCCTTTTAGTTCTACTTGTTTTACTCTTAATTCTCCCATATAGTCCTTCTCAAATTTTTAAAAAATTAATCTGCTCATTGTTTCTTCCTGGTACAGTAGTATTCCATCACAATCATATACCACAGTTTATTCAGTCATTCCCCTCTTGATTTCTAGTTCTTCACCATCACTAAGAGAGCTGCTATAAATTTTTAGAACATATAGATTTTTTTCCTTTTCTTCTGATCTCCTTGGGAAACATCCAACAGTGGCATTGATAGGTCTAAGGGTAGACATATTTTTATAACTCTCTGAGTATAATTTCAAATTGTTCTCCAAAATGGTAGGATCAGTTCACAATCACACTAAGAGTGTATTAGTGTCCCCATTTTTCCACACCCTCTTCAACACTGGCCATTTTGCCCTTTTATCATTTTAGGCAAACTGATAAGTCCAAGATAATATCTCAGAGTTGTTTTGGCTTATATTTCTCTAATCAATAATGATCTAGAGCATTTTTATACAGTTATATGTAGCTTTGATTTCTTAATCCAAAAACTATTTATATCTTTTGACAATTTATCAATTGGGGAAAGACTCATATTCCTACATATTTGAAAACATTTTCTATTGCCATTGACTCTCTATCGCAATGTCATTACAGATAAGAAATAACAATGAAGATGCAAAATGAATCTGAAATAATTATAGGAAGTAAAAAATTCTGACCATAAGGAAGTTGAGGAAAGCTTTATGGAGGACCTCCCACTTGAGCTGAATCTTGAAGGAAATTAAGCTTGGGAGGGATTCTAAGAGACAGAGAGGAGGAAGTACTGTATTGTAGTCTGTGCAAAGGTATATAGTTGTTTTTGTCATTGTTTTAGTCATTTCCCACCATGTCTGAGTCTTCATGACCCCAGTCCTAGTATTCTTGGCAAAGATACTGGAGTGATTTCCATTCATTTTAGCTGATTTTACAGATAAGGAAACTGAGGGGGAAAGGGTTGTATGACTTGTCAAGGGTCATACAGTTAATATGTGTCTAAGACCAAATTTGAACTCAAGAAGCTTCCAAGACCAACTCTCTATCCCCTCTGCCATTTGGCTGCCCTAAAGGACCTTGTACTTGACCTGAATCTTGAAGGAGACTAAGAGACAAGAAAAGAGAAGGGATTATAATAAAGGCAAGGGGGGACAGTCTGTGCAAAGGTGTATATATATATATATATATTTATATATATATATATATATGTAGTAAGAGGATGAGATGTCATATAAGCAAAGAAGCTAGACAGTCAATCTGATTAGAAAAGTGAATACCTAAGAGGGAATAGTAAGAAATACAATTAGAAAATAAGATGGAAGGCATATTATGGAGGGTTTCAAAGGCCAGACTGAGGATAAATGTATTTTATCCTAGAGAAAATTGGGAGACACCAAAGATTTTTAAGTTATCTCTATTTTATCTTACCTTATTGTAGGCTTTGTGGGTTCAGGGACCCTATTTTCTCTATTTTTTATCTAAAAAACAAACAAACATTATTTTCTGTCAGTAACAAATCTAAGACAGAAAGGCAAGGGCTAGGCAATCAAGCTTAAGTGACTTACCCAATATTACACATCTAGGAAGTGTCTGAAGCCAGATTTAAACTCAAGTTCTCTCTCGCTTCAGGCCTGGTTCTCTATTCAATGTGCTATCTAGTTGCCCCACTTTTCCTATTTTAAAAAATCTTCCCCTCCACCAGTACCTAGCATAGTCCTCTGAACACAGTACATAATCATAGGATCATAGATCTCTAGTGCAAAGGAACCTTAGAGGTCATCTTATTCAACACTTTCATTTTACAGATGAGAAAATGGGTACATAGTCAAAGAATTACATAAAAAAAAATTTCTGTGGGTATATTAAGTGACTTGCCCAAGGTGACATAGACATTAAGTACCAGAGATAAATTTAAACCCAAGTCTTTTGACTCTAGAACTATTTTTTTTCATGCTGAAATAAGCTGCTTCATAACTGTTGGCTGAATGAATACATGAATCACCTCAACTTGCCTGGCCAATGGCCCAGACAGGTATGGAGTAGAGATGGAAGAAGTAGAAAATTTAGGAATGAAGAATACTGGAGAGTGCCCTAGAACCTGCTGGGACGCTCCAGACTGGGGTGAACAGGGTTTCAGGGAAATCTTTTTTCCTGGTAACCATCCAGCTGAAATACAGCCAATTTAGCTGTGAAGAGACAGTATAGCTTAATGCTTGACTTGGAATCAGAAGACTCAGATGTGAACCCTACCTCTGTGACATTCCAGGTGACACTAAGGCACTTAACTTTTTAGAAATTCCATTTCCTTATTTGTAGAATGAGGAGATTAGATGAGGTGGTCTCCAACATCCTTTTCAGATAGAAACAGGATCCTATGATTCTTCAGGCACACCTGGGACCCAGATATCCCTGAAAATATTGGGATGGGAGACTACTGTGGGAGATGAAGGTGGAAAGGAAATTCTCACATGGGACAGTATGTCATTGACCTCCCTGAAGATGGTAAGGAATCACTGAACAAGATACATATTTCTGAGGATCAAAGGAATTATGGGCTTGAACAAAGTTATTGGGTCTTTGGAAAATCTCTAATCAACCAAGAAACATTATTAAGTATTTACTGTGTGAGAGGCAACATCACATCAATGGTAGAAAATCATGGTCTAAAATACTGCTTCTGACATAGATAGGTTATGGGTCCTTATGCAAGTCCCCTAATCTGAGTGTAGGCAAGTTTTAAATTTCAAATTTCAGAAAAGATACCCACCTGCATTATGTAGTAAGAGTTTCCTATACAAGTAAAACCACAACTTCATCCTCTATTTCCTACTAGGTATCCTTTAAAATACTAGGTGCTGGAAGAAAAACATATGACATCGCTTATTACTTGTGTATATGGATATATGAGTTGGAGTTTTGGTTTTAAAAGTTTCCTCTATTGCAAAAAAACCCAACATGGAAATAGATATCAAGTGATAACATTGGTATAAACCAATGGATTTGCTTGTTGGCTCTGAGAGGTGAGAGGGAAAAGGGGAGGGAAAGAAAATTATTCATGTAAAAATGGAAAAATATTCTTAAAAAACTATAAAAAACAAAATAAAAAATAAAATACTAGGTGCTGGTGATATGAATCCAAATTTTTTTAAAGGAGAAATCCTTTTTCACAAGGTATTTATATTCTATCAAAGCCAAAGTATAGCTCTAGACATTGTTTATCAACACCTAAGGCTCTTTTCAGAATGTGAAGTATTATTGAGGATTTTGAAATTTGATTGTCAGTTTTCAAAAGCAAATTTCAGAGTTTTCTTTGACATTACATTCTTCACTGAACTCTTCCCAAACCAAACTCAAGTTTTACCAAATTGCATCAGCCGTTGTTAAACACTCAACTCAGTGTTTTCCAATGGAGACTTAGGAAGTCCAAGAACCCTGCCCTGCTATTAGGAAACGGTGTCAACACGCAACTTTCCTTAATAAATTGAACCGGGCTGCCAAATCAATTAAGGCCTCTTTCTTTGGGAAACCAAGGGAACTGATAGACTTCCAATATGGAATTCTGGTCCATTAGAGTCTTATCACTCTTTGTAATCAACCAACCATTCAATCAATCAAAAAGCATTATTAATCTCCTAGTCTGGACAAAGATACACCAGTGCCTGCTCTCAAGAAACCTATGTTCTATTGGGGAGAAATAATATGTATATAAAATAACTCTATATAAACCATATAGAAAGTAAATATAAGTTCATTTGGGGAGAGAGGGCACTAATAACTGGTGGATCAGGAAAGGCTTCTTGTAGAAAGGAAGGAGTCTTAACTAAGTCTGGAAGGAAGTAATGGAATCTAAGAAGTAGAGGGTGAAAAGAGAATGAATTCTAAGCCTTGGGGTTATCTTCTAGAGTGGCTAGAAACATTGATTGTACAAGAAAGGGATGTCTTTTTTTTTTCCTAAAGAGATAGGTGGGATATGGAAGAAAAAAGGAAAGAAAGTGCTTCTATCTCGTACCTTATTCATTTTTTTCTGTTTATTCTTCTCCCTTAATAATAACCATTCACATTTTTAAACCCTAACTTTCTGTCTTAGTAACAACTCTAAGACAGAAAGAAAAAGGAAAAAGAGGGGCAAGGGTTAGTCAATCAGCATTAAGTGACTTACCCAGGGTCATATAACTAGGAAGTATCTGAGGCTAGATTTGAGCTCAGACTCTCCCAACTTCAGACTTGACTGCCATAACTATTCACATTTCCATATTGCTGTGAGATTTGCAGAATATTTTTCCTATAACAATACTGTGAGATGGGTAGTTCAATTAAGAAAAATCAATTATTTATTTATTTTTATAGCACTTATCTTCCATCTTAGAATCAATACTGTATATTTGTTCCAAGGCAGAAGAGTGGTAAGGGCTAGGCAATGGAGGTTAAGTGATTTAACCAGGAGCACACAAGTAGGAAATATCTGAGGTCAAATTGAATCCAGATCATCTTGTCTTCAGGTCTGATCCACTGAGCCACCTACCTGCCCCAAATTATCCTCTTAATGGGATAGTTCCCTCACTGTCCTGTTTGTTCTCCTTTGGGAGCTTTCCAATTTGTCAATATCCTATTTTACAAATGTGTTGCTCAGGCTCTGGTTCAGTACTGTAGATTCATTATAAACAGGGCAGAGTAGCAAGGACAACAGCCTCCTTTGTTCTGAACACCAACCACCTTTCCAGAAAGTCCAAATGTGTACTAACTTTTCAACTTCTGTGTCACATTGTTGACCAATACTGAGCTTGTAGTTCATTAACCTCCAAAGCCTTTTTCACAAAAATTATTGACTTCTCATAGCTTGTCCTTCCAATACTCATAGTGTCAACTTTTTGAATCTATGTGGGACACTATTTATCCCCATTAAATTGCCTGCTATGAGATTTCAGTCCATTATTCTAGCTTGTAGAGATATTTTCAGGTGCTGTTTTTGTCATCTGATATTTTATCCATTCCTGCTAGCTTTCTGTCATCTGAAAATTGATATTTATGCCACTTATAACTTCATCTAAATTTTTGAAAAAACATTTTTGACAGAATAGAACCAAGAATAGATTCCATAATCGAGGTGATAGAGGATGATATACACAGGGTCACACAGATAGTTAATGTCTAAGGTTGGATTTGAACTCAGTTTTAACTGACCGAGTCTAGTGTTCTATCTATCCCTTGTGTGACCTGGCTGCCTGTTAGTTTAAAGGGATATGTAAAATGCATTTTTATTATCAGTAATTTTGTCAAAAGTGAACATAATATTAGTTTATTGTAACTTTTTTTGTGAAGTTTTTTACTTCACATTTGGTATCTTCATACAAAAACTTCATCTTTTGTTACCTTCCTTTGTACAGTCCCTTGTAACAAAGAAATCATTTGAATAAAACTGGCCGACAAGCTTCTGATGACACACACAACATTCTATTCCCATCAATTCCTCTACAAAGAGAAATGAAGTATGTTTTATCCCTTTTCCAGGACCAAGTATGATCATGACTTGTTCTTGGAGAAATTGTGTCAGCTTATTATTCATAATAAGGCTCACAAATCATGCCTTTAAATACATTCTAGAAATTTTTATTAAAAATTCATTCTTTCATTCATCTATGAATCTATTCATTCATTTACTTATTTATCTGCCTCCACTACCTCCTGCCACCCTTACCAACTGAGTAAATTTTTAGAAAGATAAAAATTGGATGCAATAAACAAACCTCTGAGAAAATGGCCTTACAAACTGACAAAACAAATTATTATATTGACCATACCCGAAAATGCATGTTCTACATTTGAAATTCATCACCTCTTTAGTAAGAAGTAAGTGGCATGTGTTCCCCTCACTCTTTTGGACTTGAGGTTTGTAACTGTGTTGCTCAGGGTTCCAAAATCTTTCAAAGTTGTTTTTCTCTGTGATGTTATCATTGTATAAAATGTTCTGCTCTCTTTGTTCTGTTTTGTTTCATAGAGTCCTTCTAGTTTTCTCTGAAACTATTCCATCATTTCTTATGACACAATAATCCGTTACATTCCTACACCACAATTTATTTAACCATTCCCAAATAAGGAGGGCAGACAGCCCCCTAAGTTTTTTATTTGGGGCCACCACAAAAATGCTGCTATAAATATTTTTGCATATAGATCCTTTTCCTCTCTCCTTGATTTCTATGGAATGTGGGTTTAGTAGTGGTGAAAATTATATCAAAGGGTATACACATTTTATCAACTTTTTGGATATTGTTCCAAATTGTTTCACAGAAAAACTGGACAAAATTTTATGTTACCAGAAATTTAAGGCAAGTTCATTGGCCTATATGCAGTAAGAATCCACCTTTTTCTATGTTTTGGAAAACTGGGACCTATATGTCTCCTCTAAAGAGATTGCAAGATTTTTTAGAGCAGGAGTTATGTTTATTTTTTCTTTCTTTCCCAAAGGTGTTTAATATTGTGTTCTTTATATAGTGAATATGGAGAAAATGCTAATTAAATAGCTACATTTTTTCAGTCATTCCATACATCAATCATATGGCGACAGGGACTCATGGGGACATACCATTTTTTGCAACATTTTTGTACCATTTCCATTTTTATGGCAATGTTATATTCCCACTTTTAGACCATTTATACCATTACCTCCTTTGTTTTAGCCTTTGAGGACTTTAGTTAGCATGGACAACTTGTGGCTCTTTATCAAGACCCTTTTTGCTGGGACTCTGAAATCTAGGAGGTGTTGCTTCATTTCTAGAAGGATCCACAAAGAGAAGTAAGTTCCATAAGCAGAGTCCTTTCAGCTATCCTTGTGGGGAAAATATTGTACCCTGCTGAATACCACTAGAAAACATGGATAAAAAGAAGAGAACATTCTAGGAGAGAAAAGAGGCAAAATAAGGCAAGAGCCAGCTGGGAGGATTCGGAGACAAGCCATCAGAGATGCTTACATTTTCTCCCCAATGAACTTTAGCCAATTGTGGGCTTTGTGGCGTGGAGAAGGGTGTATTCTCTGGCTCTGGAGTGAAACTAAGCTCTTGCTCTGTGGCTACTGGTGCCTGCAGTAGCTAGATGGAGTGGGGGCCTGGAATTTCACTTGGCATCGCAGGTGGGTACCTCCCTGGGCTGTTAGTTCCTGTATAGGCAGCAGCTCTAGGTAAAGGCAGCAAAGGCTGCCTCCTACATGTGGAATGATTGTGTTCCTGGCATAGAAAGATGATGGATATATTTGGATCGAAGTAGTCATTTTTCTTATGACCTATAATGTGAATCAGCCCCCTCAGACAACTTCTGGGATGGTACAAGCTCTTCCCATTTAAGCAATAAAATGTCCCATCCATGTGCCTTCCTTTTTAGTAACCTTCTACTTTCTCCAACCAGTGATCCCAAAGAAAATTTGGAGGTAGGGATTCTATATTTTTATTTTTTGATAAATATTTATTTAATTATTTTTTATTCTGAACTTAATAGATACAAAATAAAAAGGGCATTTCCATATACATGTTATTATTGTTGTTTAGTAATTTTTCAATTTAGTCTAACTTTTTATGGCCCCGTTTGGAGTTTTATTGGCAAAAATACTGGAGTGTTTGTCATTTTCTTATTTTTACAGATGAGGAAAGTGAGGCAAATAGGGTGAAGTGACTTGCTCAGTGTCAGAGCTAGAGCTAGCAAGTGTCTAAGGCCAGATTTAAATTTAAAAAGTTGTCTTCTTAACTCCAGATCTGGCACTATATACACTCTGCCACCCAAATGCATATACATAATAGAACATATTATGTATCATCTTTTAAACTCTTTATACATTATCATTTTTATAGTAGTGTTACATTGCCATGTAATCATAATATACATATTACCATTTTTAAATCCTTTATAGAATTACCTCCTTGGTTTGAACTTTTAGGGACTTTAGTTAACTTAGATAACTTGTTGCTCTCTGACTAGACCCCTTTTGCTGGAGCCCAGAAAGCTAAGAGGTGTTATCTCACTTCTAGAAGGGCCTACAGAGGGAAGTAAGTTTCATAAGTAGAGGCCTCCACAAAGAAGTCAATGTTAAAAGTAGGCTTCTATTATATGTAGCTTGCTTTTAACAAAATTCATTATGTAACTTTCAAAATTATATGTTTCATCTCCAATCTCATTATTTAATGGAAATTCAAGTCCAATAAATATTTAAAGCTCTGATAGGTGAAAGGTCTTGGGCTAGGTGTTAGGGATAAGATGATAGCTACAACATAGGTCTGATTCTATGAGAGATTCTAAGAATCTTAGAATGGAATGAGGTGAAGGACAGGCATAGAAATACAAAGAATAGATGGGAAAGTGAGATAAACACGAAGGAGAGATCCCTGCAAAATCCTTGAGGAAGTGGAGACTTTTCTTGAGTCTTGAGAGTTAGGAAAGCTCTGAAAATAAAGTGACATTTGAGTTAGGTCTTAAAGGAAGAGATGGACTTCCAGAGATGAAGATGGCAGGTACTGAGGCCCATTTTTGATTTGTGAAAGAGTGTAAGCAAAGGCTTCTGAAAGTGAGAAAGAGAAGTTTGGAATTTCAGAGGTAAAATAATTCAATGAGGCTAACATGTAGGTCACATGAAAGGGAATCTTATAAAAGGGAACTGAAATGCCAAGTGGGAGATAATACTTTAATTGAAAGTAAGGGAGAGCCTTTGAATATTTTTGAACAAAGTTGGTGACACAACAATAGCAGTCTATGAAAAGATCACTCAAGTGGCAGTGTAAAGGATGTATTGGGTAAGGGCGAAGATAGAGGCAGGAAGAACAGGTAAGAAATGATAACATTACTCTAGGAGTGAAGAAAAAAGGGTGAAGGATTTTCACAATCAATAAAAAGCTAAAGTACAGAAGATGTAATTTTGTTTTGTTTTTTTTAGGAGGCAATGTGATTTGGGAGAACAAGTTGTTAAAATAGGAATAGTTATCTTTTCTCTTATCTACTCCTTTGTATTATAGGCAGGATGAATGAAATAAACTATGAAATATTTCAAGCTAATTGGAGGAAAGATATCACATCACAAATTGTAGTAAATAATAAGGGACTGTATTTGATTGGTAATTGATAACTAAAGATCAGGCAGTTATCTTCTTTTTGTCTACCCTCCCTTCCTCCTATTTCCTCCCTCTTCCAGCCTCCCTCTTGCCTCCCCCCTTTTGGTGATTCTCCTTCTGGTTTCTCTAAATCAACTCGGGGTGAGTGTATGATGTTTCAAATGAAATACTCTTTCTCCTCTTTATCTTAAGTAAGGAGTTTATTTGGGGAAGACAGGAAAGGATAGAGAATGGAGGTAAGAGGGTTGGGGATTTCCCTAATGCTACAGTGAGCCTTAGGTTTGGAGTATGTTGGGATATTCTTCAAATTGAGAGAAATGTCTGATAGGTCTGGAGGTTTGTTCACTATCATCAACAGAGTAAGTTAGAAGGACTTTTGTCCTTTTTTCGTCTGCCTTCAAAGTCACCAGACCACCTTCTATCTGTCTTCCAGGTTAAAACACATAACCCTTCAGTTTGTCTCTTCCTTTCCTTCCAACTGCTCTTCCTGGAAACATTACAAATAGAACATTGACAAGTCATCAGCCTCCACTGCTTCTGTCTTTTGCATGCTTCCCAATTTCTCTCTTTCACAAAACCAAAGCTGACTATGGACTTAGTGGCAGAAGTTGTTTTGATTTTTGCTGAACCTGAAGGAACATTTTTATATTAGACTAACATCTGAGATGGAGCCAAGTGAGTCTGGCATTTGGAGCATCAGCTGAACTATAGATGTATGAGATACTTAGAGGGGAAACTAATATGCCATGTGCTCTTCTGGAAATCTGCTTATAAGGACTAATATACAAGGGTGGTATATTGGTACGCAGTTTGGGGACTTCAAATTGTCATACCTTTGCTGCCTAACACCAGAATCTTTCCTTTCCCTACCTAATTTCCATACATGTGTACTTCTTTACTCTAGCAGGATTGTAAGAAGTCAGAATTCCAGACACTGGTAAAGACTGACTGCCTTTCCTGCTTGAAAAAGGTCTCTAAACACAATTATATCTAAACAAAAATACCACAGCAGTCTTGTTATATAAATAGTCTTGTTAGACAAAAAAGGAGCATATTAGAAAAGTATGGAATAACTTACTTGTCAGATTTATGGATAAGACAAGAATTTATGATCAAACAAGAAATAGAGAGCATTAAGGTATGTAAAATGGATAATTTTGATTACATCAGATTAAAAAAATTTCCCAAACAAAATCAATTCAGCCAATATTAGAAGGAAAGCAGTAAATGGAGGGAAATTTTTTTTTACATTAACTTTCTCTGATGAACATGTTGTTCTCAAATATATTGAGAGCAGAGTCAAATTTAGAAAAATACAGGTCATTCTCCACTTGATATGGTCAAAGGATATGAACAAACAGTTTTCAGAAGTAGTCCAAGCTATCATAGTGATATGAAAAAATGGTCTAAATCAGTATTGATTAGAGGAATGCAAATTAAAACAACTAAGTTACCCACCTCACACCTACCATATTGGCTAATATGATGGAAAAGCATATTGGAGGGAGTGTGGAAAAATAGGGACACTAATTCACAGTTAGTAGAGTTGTAAACTGGCCCAATCATTTTGAAAAACTATATGGAACTATGCCCAAGGGGCTATAAAACTGTGCATATAATTTGACTCAGCTACTAGGTCTGTCCCCAAAAGAGATCAAAGAAAAATTAAAAGGACCTATTTGTGTGTATATATATATATATATGTATATATATATACATACATACATATATATTTATAATAGCCCTTTTGTGGTAGCAAAGAACTAGAAACTAAGGGATGCTCATCAATTGGGGAATGGTTGAACAAGTTATGATACATGAATATGGTGGAATATTGTTATGCCATAAGAAATGACAAGCAGAATAGCCTCAGAAAAATCTTGGACTTTTGCATGAATTGATCCAAAGTGAGATGAATAGAAACAGAACACTATAACAATAACAGCAGTACTATATACAATGATCAACTATGAACGACAGTTATTCTCAACATTACCATGATCTAAGAAAATTTCAAAGGACTTTTGATGAAAAATGTTATCCACCTCCAGGGAAAGAACATAGATTCTAAATAGAGATTGAAGCATACTTTTTAAACTTTACTATTGTTTTTGTTTTTTCTTTTGCAACACAGCTAATGTGGAAATGTTTTGTATTTTGGCACATGTATGTTGCTCATCTTCTCAAGAAAGAGAGAGGGGGAGAGAATTTGGAATTCAGAATTTTTAAAAAAGGTAAAAATGTTTTTGGTTATATAATTGAGAAAAATAAAAAATAAACATGAAAATTTTAAACATATATAATATATTAACATATATTATATAAATATATAAAAATAATCATGCCTCCTCCCAACTTGTCCTATCTTATCCACTCTACTACATTGCCTATATACATACTTCAAATCAATTTAAATAATGATCAATTCAGTAACAAATTCAAAAGACATTCATAAATTGCTAGGTTCCAATTACTAAATTCCCCACCACTTAACGCTAGGCAAATTTTTCCTTAAATGGCAATGAAAGAGTTCTCAATATTCACCTGGTCCAAGAGAATAAAGTCTGCACAGTTGATGTAGCTTCCTGGTCCATAATGTCGCATGGTCCGTGAGGATGTGAGGGCTCCTTAGGCTTGACACAGACTTCTGATGGGACATGCCAGCCTGGTACATTTAGAGGTAGGGGAGCTGCTCTTAATGGAATCAATGCTGTATCCTTGCTGAATATTCCTTCCTTTATATTGTTAAGTAAACCTCCTTTTGTTAGATGATAGACTGTCTACTAGTGTTTTATGCCTTTCTAGTACTAAATTTGAACTATAAGATTAGCCTGAATAAGACCTGACTCAGAAAATAAAACTGTCCTCACCTTCCATGACCTTAGAGATCTGCTATGTAAAAGGCAGGGAGGCTAGGTGCTGTGGAGAGGAGGTGGGGATATTTAAGAAAGATGACATAGTCCTTCCTTTGAAGGACATTATACCTTTAATAGTTCTTTAAGAAGACCTACATTGAGACAGATAGATAGAGTTCTGGACTTGGGACCAGAAAGATCTGAATTCAAATCTTGCCTTAAATATTTACTAGCTATATGTCCTTAGGCAAGTAATTTAACTTTTAGCTGTCTCAGTGGTTTCTTCCACACTAAAATAGAGATAATAATGGACCCTGTCTCCCAGAGCTGTGAAGATCAAATGAGACAATATTTTTAAAGTGTTTTGCAAACCTTAAAGCTCTGCACAAATGTTAGGTATTATTAGTATTTTATATATTATTTAAAGTATATATACATATTATTTTATAGTATTTTAAGATAGGTATCTATAAAATTAATAATGCAAAGTAGAGTGTGTGTAAGTGCTTAGAAAGCTATGAGAGTTCAAAGAAAACTACTGGCAGGGGGAAATGTACCTTGTTTTTGCCTGCTAACTGATAACTAGCCTCTGGTTAAATGGTCATCATTTTAATGAATTGGGTATGATTTGGGGAACAGGGAAAGAAAAATTTGGGTTACAAAGTACATCCAAAGTCCCTTCTTCCATCTCCAATCTGCAGAGGAACTAGGTGTTAAAGGCTAATCTTTGCATGGTGTCATGTCAGGAACTATATGGATGTCCTTATAATTCATGGAGGTGAAAAGCAGATTCCTGAGATACTTGCAAATTGGGAAATCCCTAAGTATTAAGATTATCATCATTGAAAATCTCTTCCACCTCTCCCCTTCTCTTTTAGCCTCTTAATCACTAATTGAACTTTCATTGTAATAGTGGTATGAGGCAGGATCAAGTACACTGAGTACAGGAGAGTAGACTTTTGACTGAAAGACCGGAGAGCAAGTTACAAGTCACTGACTTCTCAGTGGATTTGGAGAGCTGGAACATCTCATTTACAAAGGCCACATGGCAGCCATGAATAACCCTGTCTCCTCCATCCTCTCCCCTTGCACCATCTCACAAGTAGGGCTTATGAGCAGCCTCAGTACTGCCATTTAGAACTGGCCCTGGTCAGAGGAGACAGTCATGGAAATGGTGTGAGCTGAAGAATATCCAAGGACCCACCTTCCCCTGAACATAATTGACCTTATAGTTTTGGATTGGTAACTGGATGAGCTGTAACCAGCATGGTGTTAATGGGGATTTGTTTGAACATGCTGATAACTGAGGATGGCACTCTTCTTGCAACAACTGCTATTCCTATATCCAGACTCAGTTTTCTGTTGTGGCTCTCACCAGTAAGCATTTCACCTGTCCAGGGCCTTTCCTCCAGGGTTTTTCAGCTGGGGTTAGCTTTCCTGGGTCACATCTTTCCCTTCAACTCTCTTCTGTACTCTCTAGAATATGGGTTCTCTTCATGGTGTTGACAGCTTTGGCTATTATTTCCTATATAATCTTGGGCAAGTTCCTTAACTTCTAGGTTTCACTTTCTTCATCTGTAAAAAGAAGTAATTGGTTCAGATTACCTCCAAGGTCCTTTCCAGCTTTATATCTATGGTTCTAAGACCTGAGGTCTGACTGTCCTCTTTACTACATCTATTCCCCCACCTCCAACTGTTTTTGCCACAGATGAATAAAATTCCCAATTATGGATCTAAAAGTAGGTCATGAATCTTTCTATATTCTTGTTATGGGATGCAGAGACACAAGAAAGCTGAGCCTAAAATCATTCTGGGAGAGTAGCCAGAGTAAATAAAGATCATTGACTCTACCAGTTATTGACCCAAGACCATATGAGTGCTAAACTGGTTTTTACATAAAACCTATAAGCCTTTGGGAGAATTCAGAGATGCCAGCTATGGGAGAGAAGGGACATCTCATGCAGAGCTAGTAGGAATAAATAAAGAGAAAAGTCAGAGTAAAGCTCATAGGAAGTAATTACAATTAGTCATAACTTTTGGAAAAGACTCCTACTCGAGATAGTGCTATATAGCAGTCATAGGTGCACTCAGGAGAAGTGTAGGGGTTAAGTGAAATAGACTGATATCCAAAATCTTAACAAAAGCTCAAATATTGAAGCTGGCCCCATAAGAGAACTGGCACATTTAGACATCATAGTCGCTAATCAAAAGATGGTAACTTGTTTCAGATGGGGCAGATGGTATTTCCTCAAAGAATGATGATGCCAGATAATAGTGCCTGTATTTGAAAGTTGATAACTGATGACATCTGATATTGGATGCTTAAATTGGTGGCTGGGTTAGAAATGGTACCTCACTCTGTCATCTATCAAGATCAGTTCCCAAGCCAGGAAGAAAATGAACAACAGCAGCAGGGAGCCAGAATGAGCTTCCCACATTCAGAAATATAACCATCGGGAGGAGATCTCGAGTTAATATTTCCTGAAATAAAAGAACAAAACCACAGAGCACTTTAACACTCACCCAAACCCCCAAACCCAATGCTAACCACACAAGAACTTGACTGGTCTTGAAATTCATGGATGTGTATATATAGCAACAGAATGATTGCTAGAAAAATGGTATTGGTTGGATTATGAATGTGTTTACAAACTATTTCCCAAAAGAAAGTAGGAAACAAGCCCCAAAGGTATGTATGTACATGGCAGAAGAATTTAATGGTTGGAAGGGAGAATTTATTTCTCTGCTTTGTGTTAATGAAGCTTAAAGTATCCTTGAAAATATGTACTTGTCTGTATTCAGAAGGCTGGTAAGAATTAGTTTTGCTTTTCCACTTAATCTCTGTGGACCATTTTGCATTCACTTTATCTACTATGACTGTACTTTCCTCATTTGTAGAATGAGAACAATAGAATTGGCATCCTAGGAGACAGGATTATGGTTTAGTGGCTAACATGCTGTACTTGGGATGAAGAAAATCTGGATTCAAACACTACCTCTTGCACTTTACTTATTTATATCTATGGGTAAGTTTCCGACCCTCAGTTTTTGCATCTGTTAAATAAGGATAATATCTTTCATCTAAGGGCTCTTCTGGTAAATGTTTAACAATCAACTATGACAATGCACCATGCCTGTTTCAGTTTAATATATATTATTAAGATTTTATCTTTTACTTTTCCAAGTCTAGACAATCAACAAAGCAATAAATCAAGCCTTGATTTTCAGCATTTTCCTGATCTCCCGAGGTGGAAATGCTCACACTGAAAATTTTCCAAATGGTTTTCAAGAACTTGTATGACTACAGCCCATTTCAGCTTACCCCAGGCTCAAAAAGATTATGTGGGCAAATATGCACACTTCATAAGCTATATAAAGAGCTGAATGAATGTTAGTTATCATCTTTATTGTCTTTCCTGAGAAGCAGTGTATGTAATAGATAAAGAAGTGACCTGAGAATCAGGAAGACCTGATTTTTTTTTCATAGTTTTTGAATTCATTTATTCAGTCATGTCCAGTTCATTGTGAATCCTTTTGGGATTTTTGTGGCAAAGGTACTGGAATACTTTGCCACTTTATTTTCCAGCTCATTTTACAGATGAGGAAACTGAGGTGAAGAAGATCAAGTGACTTGCCTAGGGTCATACAGCTAGTAGAAATCTGAGGCCAGATTTGATCTCATGAATTTTGTCTAAAATATCTTGGGCAAATGCTTATTTGGCCTTTCTTTGAGTAAAACTAGTGATGGGGAATATTTTACTAACAAGGGCAAACTGTTGTAACCTTTGGCACATCTAGAATTAGGAAGTTTTTCATTTAATTGAATAGAAGTCTGCCTCTATCACTTCTACTCATTGCTCTGAGTTCTACCTTCTGGGTACAAATGAGACACATCAAGGCATGTGCTAAAGTCAACTCACCCCTTCTCCTACTCCCAATCAATTGTTAAATTTCAGTGCAAAATTTATACTTTAGAAATCTAATCCAATATAATAAGTATTTATTAAGTGCCTACTGAGTGTCAGGCACTGTGCTAAGTGCTAGAGATACAATGAATAAAAAGACAGTACTTATGCTCAAGAAGCTCACATTCTAAAGGATAGGGGGAGATGACATAAAAAAAAAGCAGGAAAGAGAGAGGAGTGAAGGGAGCATGATGGGATCCAAGCAGGGCATCAGATACAGAATGGAATGAGCCCATTGGCCACTTTCTGCCCTCTATAAAGGACTCCTCCTTGGGAGGAGTTTTGGTACTCCTTCACCCCTCCAAGCAGTGGGGAAAGGAGGGTGTGGGAGGAGCTGTACTCAAGGCTTGAATGAGCTAGGTGAATCAGCAAATGCTAAAAAATCAAGGCTTGACTTATTATTTTGTTGGTTGTCTAGACTTAAGAAAGGGTTAATAAGGTAGATAATAATAGCTTAAAAGTATACTGTGTGTACATTTTTTGACCGAAGATTTTTAAACATTTCCCAGAACACACCTAGTCTAATTCTTAACAGTTCCATTGTGACAGCCCAAGGAATACTCAATGAATATATATCCCATAACCATTTTCTTCTTCATCTCTAGCAACCTCAGTTTCTTCAACCTATCCTTGGATAGTATGGTTTTGAATCCCTTTACCATTCTGGTTGTTTTCTAGTGGTGCAGTGGGAAGAAGGTCAAATCAGCTCTTTATTCATTATTCCATGTTAGCTCTATAAAATATCATTTTAATAGTTTTTTACTATTACTATTTATTTTTTGCTCCTATAAATTTTATTGTTTATGCATTAAATTATGAAGTTTATTATTTTTTAGATGAGGACTATAGCTCAGAGAGATGAACTAACTTGCCCATGTTCCAGAGCTAGTGAATTTTAGAGCTAGAATTTGAACCTGGGTTTTATGATTCAAAATTTACTTCACTTTCCAGGATGCCACATTCACAGTGTTACCAAGTTAGCAAGCATGGCAGGGACCACTACTTAGTTTTATAGAACTTACTGAATATATATGTATGTATTCAGTAATATATATATATATATATATATATATATATATATATATATATATATATATATATACCCTCCAGATGGGCTTTAACAAATTTCTTCATAACCAAGTTCTTGTACAATTCTCACAGTTCTCTTGGGCTCATGCAGTATTTTCTTGAAAATGCAAGATCTGAAAGTTGGAACCATCTATTTGAGGTTATCTACCTGCTGGTAACTTTTCAAGGAACTTATGCATAGAGTAACATCTTCCTATTGACTCAATGGATGAAGAGAATCAGTTTATATGTAGGGCAGTCTGTGCCCCAAACATTACTTTAGGAGCAAATGGCATCAATTTGGGCTTGAGAAAGACCTTGGTAAACTTGAGGGCCTCTTCCTTTTCATATTTGTCTGATGTTCTCTGATTTACTTATGGGATTAGGTGGCACAGTGGATAGAGTGCTAGACTTAGAATCAGGAAGATTCATATTCCTGAGTTAAAATCTTGCCTCAGATAGTAGCTATGAGATCCTGGGCAGGTCACTTAATCCTGCTTGCCTCAGTTTCCTCATCTGTAAAATGATCTGGAGAAGAAAATGGCAAACCATTCAGGTATTTTTGCCAAGAAAATCCCAAGTGGAGTCAGGAAGAGCTGGACAAGACCAAAACTACTGAACAACAACAAGAACCAAGGCAAATAGGGTAAAGTACTAGTCTGGAACTTCAGAATAGAGTAGTAACTGGTGCTGTTGTTTTTGTAAAGAGTTTTCCATGAGGTGTCCAGTAGCTGTTCCCCAGGAGCTGGCCAGGGAGCCAGCTGGAGACATTTACTGGAAAAGAGATGACTCGAGTTTTAACAATGCAATTAAAACCATCATGTTGTGACAGCAAAACAGGGGAGGGATAGGAATCAAAGTTTTTCCTAGTTTTAATAAGGGGATATTCTAGTTTCCCTGATGAAAATGAACCTCTAGTGATGGTAAACAACTCTCTCCTCCTGTGGGATGATTGTTTCAGAAGAATGTGGCCATCAGCCATAAACCAATACCTCTTTGATAGCAAACTGTTAATCTGTCATGATAAAATATTTACAGAGCTTCTTTGGGATTAAGTCAGGAAATGAGTCAGATGCAAAGTGTAGGTCATCATTGGCTATTCTCTACTGTCTCCATTCTTTCAGTGGCAGAGGTGAGGTGCCATAGTCTAATGGACCATGACCTGGATATTCATTAGTGGACTCAAAATTTTCTTCGTTTGTTCAACATATCTAATGAAAAATTCCTCTAAATAGAAAAAATTGGAAGGAAAGGCACTTATAAACTTCTTAGAAAATTGGGAGGCAGGTGAAATCAGACTGGTCTTCCTTCCTTTTTTGGTGTCCTTTTATTGTCTTTTCTTTCACTCTAGGAGTCCTTACATTTTTTCTTAGTTACTTAAGAAGCCCCTTTGTGAGAGTCAGTCTGGTTTAGGCATTCTCTTAAAGCAGTGTCCCATGTTGGGATATTTTCTGACCTCCTGTTATCTGTATGGTGTTCCTTTTTCATAAATAGCACTTTCTGTTTTGGCCATTAACTGCCTTGTCTAATAAAATACCCCATGATGGTGTGATAATCGGTACATTAATTAGAAAGAAAATAACAATTAAGCCTTCTTTATGCTTTATAACCTGTATGCTGTTGGTATTTGGAGATGCCTTGTTATGTCAGTGAAAACAGTCATAACAGTAATTCAATGTAAAATAAAAACTTCAGGTTCTAGGTTAACAATGTGGGTTTATAATCTATTTTTTCTCCCTCTCTTCCTTCCCTGTCTGGACCAGACCTGCCATCATAAAAGGACTTCTTAATTAACTAAGCAGAAAGAAGAGACAATGAAATTAGAAAAGGGAAAACAAATAAAAAAAGACAAACCAGTCAGATTTTGCCTGCTTCCCAATTTACAAAGAAGTTTACAGTATTCCTTTCCTTCCAGGTTTTCCTATTTTTTTTCATTGAAAATGTTAAATGAATTAAGAAAAAATTTAGACCTGATCTTATGAACTAAGACCTGAGACCAATGAAATTTACAGACAACTTTTTGGTGGAGAAAAAAGGGGTGAAATCTCTTCCTCTCCTCTAGGATGCTCTCCTAAAAAGGTAAAGGATAATGGTGAAAAGGTAATACTGGAAAGCAAGAGCTCAAGGGAGTACATCCAGTTTTCATTTATTGGGCATTAAGAAGGGGAGAAGATTCTGTCAGTCAGTCATCAGTAGGAGCCAGTGCCCTTCAGCTGTCTCCAAACAATGGCTAATGCCTTATAGTCTCATTAAGTCAATTGAAGGAATTACTTAGATTAATTAGGGACTCCTCTCACCATCTCTTTAAATAAGTTTATATTTTATCCTATATCCCTCAATTAGATTGTGAACCCCTTGAGGATAGAAACCATTTTGATTTTTAGCTTTTCATCTGCCTCAGTTCTAAGCACAGGATGTTGCACAGAATAGACACTTGAAACATGTTTGTGGAATTATTTCCCTGGCCACTGGTCCACTGGGTAATTCCTGGATGCATCCTCAACCATAAGGACTACTTTCTTTCAATGCCCCAGAGGGGAGTTGCATCTATAGGAAGTTGATTTTATATAATCAGAGTTGTAGTTCAGTGAAGTTCCATTTAATTCAACAGATTAACAACAACATTAATCACTAGCATTTTTTAAATGCTTTACATATAATTTCATTTTGAAATCCCATAATGCTAGGATGGAGATGCTATTATTTTTTTTAAACCCTTACCTTCCATCTTAGAGTCAATACTGTGTATTGGCTCCAAGGCAGAAGAGTGGTAAGGGCTAGGCAATGGGGGTCAAGTGACTTGCCCAGGGTCACACAACTGGGAAGTGTCTGAGGCCAGATTTGAACCTAGGACCTCCTGTCTCTAGGCCTGGTTCTCAATCCACTGAGCTACCCAGCTGCCCCCTTGGAGATGCTATTATTGTTCCCATTTTACACCTGAGGTAACTGAGGTAGAGGCTAAGTGATTTGCTTAAGTGACAACTGGGAAAATTGTCTGAAGCTGGATTTGAGTTCAGGTATTCCTGAGTCCAAATCCAATGTTCTATTATTAAGCACCTATTGTTCACAAGGTACTGTGTTATGAGGCTGAAATACTACAAGGAAACAGCAAAGGTTGTAGTTATCGTGACCAAATATAGAATGCAATGGACACAGGTTCATTTGCCCCTGAGATGAGTTTTGCTTGAACACTAAGATGATCCTCCTTTGGCCTCCAGTTACTGGTTACATGTACTTCCTTCCAACTCCTGTGCTCTGGGTTAAAGTCTGACCCAGTCTTTCCATTCAGCATCATGCTTGGCATTTTCACTGTCAGAGCATGTGAAATTGGGCATCATCTCTTGGCCGGTACTGGGCACCATTTCCAAGGATGTTCCCTCAGAGAACAGTTTAGTGTTGAACTTGGTCTTAGGCAATGGTTTTGACAGCTGCAGGAGGCTATGCTGGAAAGGAATTGGAAATAAATGTCTGATAAATACAGTCTGCCTAGAATTTAGCACTAAGAAAAGGGACGTTGGAAGTCCTCTGATCTAACCCTTCATTTCCAGATGAAGAAAGAGACCTACTAAGTTGAAATGGCTTGTCCAAATTCCTGAGATGTGCCTCTTAGGATTCTCAAAGTCCTTCAAGACTCAGCTCCAATTCAAAGCTTTTTCTGATCCTTTTGTTTAGTGTTTTCTGCCTCTTTAAATTATCTTATGTTAACGTCTCTGTTTCTATTTTCTACCTCTGATGCATACAGTTTGTGTGAGCCTGGGCAAGTCACTTAGTTTCAGTGCTCTGGGCAAATCTCTAAGGCTCTAAGTTTTGAGAAGGTGATGCCCTGCGTTAATCGAAGGAGTTTCCTGTACCAGTGAAGCCCCAAGTTCCATTCTTATCCCTATCCCCTTACATATTGGACACACCTAGGAAAATGTGAGAATTTGGAGGTAAAGAATTATTTCGTTGTTGCTGTTAATGCTACTAT
The DNA here is from genome assembly GCF_027887165.1 of Monodelphis domestica. NCBI lineage: Eukaryota > Metazoa > Chordata > Mammalia > Didelphimorphia > Didelphidae > Monodelphis > Monodelphis domestica. The sequence continues at coordinate 199,747,783 of NC_077227.1, forward strand.
TGTTTGATAACCTCTGTGCTTCACACATATAGGCACATCAAATGTTTGTTGAACTCACTTGAATATCACGCAGTGCCTGTCACAGAGAACCCCTGACCTCACTCCTTTGAGGACAGCCCAATGTTCTTTCCATTAAGCCATATTAATATGAGGGCTACAAAAATTTCAGGGTGGAGATTTTGGGGAATATAGAGCTAGATAAATAAAAACGGAGTCAACTGGAACAGTGAAAAAAAAAAGCTTGAGTAACCTTATTTTTGGTAATCTGTAGCCTTGAGACTATATTTTCCTAAGAAAGTTGGTTGGCTCTCTCATCAGGGGTGTTTCTCTATCCTAATATTCATGTTAATAATAACAACATTTATATAGCATGGTGTACTTGTAATGTACTTCATGTACATCATCTCATATGACCTTTGCATCCTTTTAAATGGTTCTTTGAGTTCTCCAGAAAAAGTAGAGATGTAGGGTAAGGGTGGGACTACTTCCACTAATCAGGCCAGGAAAATTCCCATGATGTCAGATCATTAGACAGAGTTTCCAAGAATTCAGGCTTCTCTTCTGTTCCTTCCCTGCTCCAGAAAACTGTAAAAATTGGTGCATAGTCTACAGGCCAGACAAATGATTAATTGTAGCAGAATGGGGCTGGGATTCAGTAAATCTGGGGTTTAGCCCTCCTGCTCTGCCACTAGCTAGATAAGGAACTTTGGCTAAGCAAATTTATTTCTGAGCCTTAATTCCTTCACCTGTGACACATGGAGGTTGAAGCTAGATCACATCTCAGATCTATCTCTAATATTCTTTGATTCTATGTCTTTACTAATGCTAGAATTTTAAATGGGATATCACATCCAGGACTTTGTGGTAGGACATTAACAGTTAGGGAGCTAAAAAAGTTCAAAGAATAACTTTATATAATGAGGGAAACTTAAAATTAGTTATATTTACATTTTGGTAATACTTTTGTATTGTATCAATGTAGAAATCAGCTGGGTAGTATGATAGATAGGGAACTAGTTTTGGATTCAGGAAATCCTGGGCTCAACTACTGCCAGATATTTACCAGCTGTGTGACTCTGAACAAATCACTCAGCCTTAGTTTCCTCATCTGTAAAATGGGGACAATAAGAATATGAATCTGGCTTGATCCAAGCATCCTTATATCTCCCCCTCCAAGCTAAATCTCAACCTTCATCCAAATAAAGCTAAAAATAGCTATCATTTATAGAGCTCCTCAGTATTTTTGAAGAACTTTACATATATTGTCTCACCTTATCCTCACAATAAATTAGGTACAAGGTAGGGAGGTATGTCCAATTTTTAGCCATTTTATAGATGAGCATGTAGAGGTTAAGTGACTTGTCTAGGATCACAAAATTAGTAAGTATATAAGACTGAATGTGAATTCAGGTAGACTTTCAAAATTTTGCAGTTTATAGTTATTTTTAAAAGAATGTGTACTGGGTTTTGTTGATAATATATGAAAATGATGATGAATTGAGATTGATTTTATATGCTTCGTGTAGATTTATTTTATATTTTATAACTGCTGAAGTTAATTTTAATTAACTAAGATATTCAAGATCATCAGATATCTGCAAAATGGATAGTTTTGTTCCTCTTTGCCGATGCTTATTCCTTAAATTTCTGTTTTTCTTGTCTTATTGATAGAGTTAGCAGTTCTAGTACTCTATCAATTAATATTGTTCTTAATGAGCATCCTTCTTTACCCTTAATCATTTTGGATACATTTCTAGTTTATTACCACTACATATTATGCCAGCTTTTAGTTATAGATATATACTACTTGTCACATTTAGGAAAAGCCCATTCATTCCTATACTTTTTAGTGTTTTTAATAGAATTGGGTATTGTATTTTCCAACCATCTTTTCAGCATGCAACTCTGAGTCACAGTTGTGACTGGACTGACATTTTCCCAAACCCTCCTAATTCTCCTTATAGATTGGGGTTACTACTATCCCTCTTACCTCAATCCTCATCCTGTTGTTCGCAATAAACCCTTTTACTTGAGAAAGGAAGAGTGAAGAATATTTCTCTGAAATCTCATAGTTCCCCTGAGTTACTTAGAAGGTGGCTGACTAAGACTGGGGGAGAGGAAAGGGAGCCAGAAAGCTGTGGGTGGAAAGTGGGAGGTGAAGGGAGGAGAAAGGTTAGGAAATAATCTTGATCTATTTACCATTAGTGATCTATAGGCAACCCCAGAATACCCCAGAGTAGTCCCCTCTAGCAGCATCTCTCTATCTCTCAGAAATACTTCTATCACCATAACAAATAAGCATTCCTGAAGGTTCCCCTTAGCAGCTCTCTAGTCACAAGCCAGAGTATATCCTTTACCACAACCAGAAATAGTTCAACACAGATTATCTACTTTTAATACATATATCTAATTTTTGAATGTTATATTACAATCACTAACATGATTTGTATTTTGGTTAAACTTGTCTAAATACATTCAGATCCCTAACTATTAGTTTTACTGTCTATTGCTTCCTATGAATTAATATACTTTCCCTTTTAAATTTCATGCTATGGGAGGCATCTAGGTGGCTCAGTAGATTGAGAGCCAGGTCAGAGTTGATACCTAGCTGTGTGACCCTGGGCAAGTCACTTAACCTTCATTACCTATCCCTTACCACTCTTCTGCTTTAGAATCAATACTCAGTATTGATTCTGAGAGAAGGTAAGTTTATAAAACCAATTAGATGCTATGCCATTCATTTTACATATGTTAAATATTTAAATTAAATTCCTACGATACTTTTGAATAAAATGTCCCTTCCCTCATTGTTTCTTTTAATTATATCTATTTTCATTATTGTGAGGAGCTGGGTGGTGCAGTAGATAGAACACCAGGTTTGGTCATGAAGACTTATCTTCCTAAGTTCAAATCTGGCCTCAGACACTTCTTAGTTGTGTGACTCTGGGCAAATCATTTAACCTTGTTTGCCTCAATTTCCTCATCAATAAAATGAGCTGTAGAGGGAAATGGCACACCACTCCAATATCTTTGCCAAGAAAACCCCAAATGGGGTTACAAAGAGTTGGAAATGATTGAATCAACTGATCAACAACAGCACCAACTACAAATTTTTGGAAAGTTCTTTTGAAACTTAATATATTTTATTCCATCCATTTATTGTAACTTTGTGCAAATTTTTCTACTTTATGTATATTTTGTTAAAAATTTAATTTTTGGATTATGTTTTTTTAATCCATTCTGCTTTCCTCTTTCCTTTCATGATGATTAATTATGTTTCCTTCTATCACATCGCCATGTCCTTTTCCATCTTTTTGCTGCTTCCTTTACTTTTTATAAAGATCATGTAAGGAAAGCAGGGTGATAAAGAGGGTCCTAGAGGTGAAGTGATCTACTTTAACTTCTTTTTCCCTCAATCACTGCTTTTTTTCTCTTTCTTTTAAAAAATTCTCTCTATCCTCCAACAATGGAATTTATTTCCTATATAACAAATCTTTTACCAGTTCTGCCCTACTTTTAAACCCCATTTTCCCTCTTTCTGTGTTTCTCTTTCCATGTTGCGGTTAATATATTTTCCACACAAAATTATGTATTTATATGTCTATGTGTCTATGTGTACAAGCGAATTCAGCCCTTTTTTCAGTTCAGATAAAGTTTGTGTGTTTTCTGTTTCTCCTACTTTCTCCTAAATGTTTCTATATTTTTCATATGCAATCAGATTATATGAGATAGCAAGTTCTATCTCCTTCCTCTCCTAATATATATATTCTCCTGCCTTCCATTTTCTTAAGTTTACCAAAGTTGAAATCTCTTTTGGTGACTCTTGAAACTTTTAGTTTTCTGAAAGAGCCCTGCTTTCTTCAACCCTTTCTACAAAGTAAGGACTTTGCCACAGCACAGTGCTTCCAAATGCTCAAATAGTTTATTTTCTCCTGATTCATATATTTGCATTTCAAAGCTTCTAATCATCTTGGGTATTCTCATCAAGAATACTTGAAAGTTCCCTAGTCTATTAAAGGCCTGTTTTTTCCTTTGTAAGTATCTGATCAGTTTTGGTGATTGCTATTCTTGGTTTTGATTCTTTATCTTCTGCCTTTTGGAACTTTATATTTCAGGATCTCCTTTCTTTTTTAAGGAGTAGCTGTCAAATCACGTGTGATTCTCTCTGTGGTTATTTTGTACTTTTTTTCCCCCTGAGCTCTTTCTTTCTGGCTCCTGGTAATATTCTTTTCTTTGACCTGTAAGCACTGGATTTTGACTCTAATACTCCTGCGAGGTTTTAGGTTTTGTTTTATTTTTATTTTTTGGAGATGAACAATAGATTCTTTCAATTGATTTCTTGAAATATAATACCCTTACCCTTTTGTTTCCTACTGTTGTTATGATTTTTATGTAGTTTGATGATTTTGACCCATTTTCCAGACCAGCTTTTTTTTTGTAGTATATGCATTATATTTTTTAAGAGTTTTTTTGATTTTGTTTTTAATAATTTTTATCAAAGTCATTGCTTTCTGTTTGTTTCATTTTATTTTTAGGAAATCCAATTCATGGGTAATTTTTTTGTTGTTCTAAGGTATTAATTCTCCTCCCCATATTTTTTTCCTCCCTAGTTCTCACTTTATTTCCTTTCTCTTGATTCATTTCTTTCAGATATTCCCTAACCTTTATGGCCTTTTAAAAATATGAAATTCTGCTTAGAACTATTGTGATGCATCTCTTTCTGTCCATAATATTTCTTCATTGTGTACAGCATTTCCTTGGATTTGCTTAAGCAAATAATTTATCTTTTGTTGATAGATGAGGCTCTGCTTTTTCCCATGTTCTTGAATAGTGAGGAAAAACAGTTTGATTCTGGAGATGGTAACAAAGATGAGGTCCTATCCTCTGTTGGAATTCCTGTGTTTTGGTTAGTTCTCTGGCAGCTTGCCTTAGGATTTTGCCTAGTATCCTTCTCTATTTACTTCTTGCATAGTACAAACATGGAGTCAGCTCCTCTCCTACAAGTCCCAAACAGATGTTGTTTGTTGATTGATCTGGTAGCTTTTGAGATGTTGGTCTGACCTTTTCTCCAGATATGGCTCCTGGTGTCCTGCCTGAGCACTGAGTTAGCTGAGTGCTGGTCTGGCCCCCTCTCCTATTATGGTTCTTCTGTGGACTCTCTGATCTCTGTTGGTCATGAGTTGCCTGGATGCTGGGCTGATTCTGTCTAGTGCTTTGGTTTAGGCATTGACTGCCTGGGTGATGTGTTGACTACTTGGTGTGCTTCATTGAGAATGGTCTGGCTCTTTATCATCCCTGATTTCTGTTGTTATTTGAGTGGACTCCCTGAGATCTGTATTGGGTTTTGGGCTAGTCCTGTCTCTTACTGAGATTCTGGGCTATTTGTGCTCTATGGCTTCCACCTACACTGAACTGGTTTCCATTCAGAGCCTCCCAAGGTTCCTGGGAGCCTTCTCATAAATTCCTGGCTGGAGGGATGAGCCCAGGGCCATTTTCCTTTATCCTTATGATATGTATTTTGATTGTATTGGAGTATTTGGTGGTAGTGGTGGATCTTGCCTTCTCTAGGTCCTAAAAGTCTGACATTTTAGCCAGAAGTCGCAATATTTCAAATGATAGCTTGTCCAAATATTTACATAATAGCTTTCACTTGTTTGTGTAGTATATTGTGGATTTCCAAGAATGTGTTTGGTGGAAGAGAGAAGGAGAGCAGGATTTAATAGACCAATTGTAGGAAATAAACTTGTAAGGCAGAGAAATATGATCTCGGCACTTTTTAACAAAACACACTTAGGGTCATATGAAACTATAAATATCTCTGGGAGCATGTGGATTTCATTAGACTCGAGACTCACTCAGTGCACCTTTTGGAAGGCAACTGAGAGAGCAGACACATTTCAATATGTGCCCTTCTCCTCAAAGACTACCAAGATGTCAAAAGTTTCCAAGGGCGCGGGTCTGTCTCTGTCTGATGGTGCAAGTGGTGCCACACCTCACTCTCCCTCTTGCCAGGTTCATGGCAACTGTTCTTTAGAGGAAAAAGAAATCATTTGTTTAATGCTTCTAGCAGAGAGAGGTGGAGTAGATGGCCATGTCTTTCCAGTGCTTATTCTATGTTCCCCATTTGTGGGCTTAATGACTTCTTGGAGTTCGAAGCTCTTTATTAGAGAAGAATTGAAGCTTAGTGTCAGATACAGAATTATCTTTAGATCAATGGAGACTTGAGTTAAAGTCCCTCTGACAGAATGTGTGACACTGGACATGTCACCTAAACTTTTCGAGCTCTTATAAATGTTCTAAGATTTTAAATTACAAAAAAAAAAATATCCTGACCTATATTGATATGAATAGAAGAAGGCAACCAATTAAAACATAGGTCATTCTTTAACACTTCCCATTGTGAAGATTGGATTTGGCTGTTTCCTTATTGTAACAATGAAGGTACTTAGCTCTTCCTTTATTGTGAAGATTAAATTGTAATCCCCTGTCTATTTTTAGATTTTAATCCCCAAAATTTTAACTCAGTATTTAAAGTAGACCTACCAATTTTAACTATAAAAGGTGTTAACTAACCAAAAAAGATGTTAACTAACCATAAAAGGTTAACTAACTGTTAACTGTGTTAACTAACTAAAAAAGGTGTGACACTCACTTCATACATTGAATGGGCAGTCCTGAAGAGGAGCATCTGCTGTGATTGGTAGGCATAAGAATTTAGAGGAGGTGACACAAGAGAAAAAAGGTCTTTAAATAGAGGAAACAGAGGCACACATGGATGAATCAAGAATTCAGTCACCCAGAGTTGGACTGAATAGAAGTCACTCTGGCTTAGAGTCACTTGGGCTAGGGGTGAAGAAGAGACACTCAGAGGAAAGACTGGATCATTAGATACAATCACTCAAAGTTGGACTGGAAGACAGACACTTGAGGAGAGGCTGGAAGACACTCAGACTTGGAGTGAAGACATTTGGCTGTGGAACTGGACCCCTGGAGGAGCTTGTGCAGGAGACCTCAGACTGCTTTCCTTTTAGACGGTCACCATGGTGAGTGAAAGACTGACTTAGTTTCCTTGCCTTTCTGGAGGTGTGAACCTCTGAGAAAGGCCCATTGTCTTGTGACTCCTTTCCTCTGACTGGGGCCTGAGAATTTCTACCTGACTCAGAGGAAGCCATAGATTTCTCTCTTTCTCCCCCTTTTCTCTCTTCCTGAATATCTTCCCTCTATTGTAAATAAATTACCATAAATTCCATTTACTTTAGTAATTCATTTTGGGATTTAGAAATTAAATCCCTGGCAACCACCAATTATAATATCCAGTCCAATTATATAAATTTAACACCATATTGGAATTTGGATAGTTCATCTGGGAATAAACTTTTTGGTCCATGGACCAACCTTCCTTTTGTCATAGCATTAAGTTTGAGAAGGTAGGTGAAAAGGAATATAGAAGAAAGGAGAAAAGTAGAACAATTAGTTGCCTTTTTCTGTCATCCCCATTTACCTAAAGCATTCTTTTAAGTCTTGTGCTCCTTTGGGAACCCTTTCCCTAACTGACCTAGTCCACTATAATTTTTTTGGCCCACTATCTCTTCTCTTGTGCCCCTATATACCTTTGTTCACACCTGGTCTTCCACATCTGGAAGGTCTTCCCTCCTTACTGCTATTTCATGGAAAGGCTAGATTCCTCTAAAGCAAGTAGTTATGTGCTTCTACATGAGGCCTTTCTTGATTCTTCTATTCTTAGTACTCCCTTCATTTTCACATCTCTTTGAATATACTTAGTAATTTCTTATACATGTACATGCTGTATTCCAATATTAGAATGTTGGGTCTCTGAAGGCAAGGTAATTTCCTTTTTTTGTTTTATATCAATTCCTAGTACCTAGCACAGGGGCAGCTGGGTGGTATGATGAATAGAATGCTGGGTGTGAAGTCAGGAATGCTCATCTTCATTAGTTCAAATCTTGCCTTAGATACTTGTTAGCTACAAGACCCTGGGCAAGTCACTTAACCTAGTTTGCCTTAGTTTCCTGATCTGTAAAAATGAGCTGGAGAAGGAAATAGGATCTACTCTAGGATCTTTGCCAAGAAAAATTTTAATGGGGTTAAAAAGAGTTGGGCATGGCCAAACAACACAAATAAATGGAAACAATTATCAAAATATTTCTATGTCAGCATGTCTTTCCTATTTTCTTCTTTTATTTCCATTGCTCTGTATTTGTATAGCACCTCTCCTTGAAAAACTCAAATTCTGTTAGGGTGTTACTTTGGAGTTCAACCTTTTTTCTAGTTTTCTTACATCAGGCTCTTCAATCTGTGTGTGTCTGAATTAATGACTCAAAAAAAAAAACACATTTGTTAAATATCCATAATGTGTCAAGGACTAAGCAGATATAAATAGAAAAATGACTCAATCCCTAATCTCAAAGAAACAGACAAGAAAAAGAAAAAATTCTCTGAAGATATTAAAAAGATAAATTTTAAAGTGTTTGTATCATATTTCCAAAAAGGCTTAAGTACTTGAGGTGAAGGGGATATCCAAAACCCCTTTATATCTCTATTTCTTAGCTCAATTCCTTAGAAGGAAGAGGTATTTAACGAATGACTTATCAAGAATGACAATATCTCTCCTCCCATTAGTTACACCCTCTTTTTATTTCAAAAGGGGCCTGGCCAGTTACCACTGAGTGCCACCTTTGAAAGTTTCTTCTAGGAGCCTAACCTCAATTGTAATTTGCCTATCCTGCCAATTCAGCTGAAGAAAATGTTGTTAACCACCTATTAAATTGTCAGAAAGAAGTAGTGTAACCACTTGCAACTTGCTACCCAGGATCAAATTTTTCTAAGCAACTGAAATATCTCCATTCTTGGAAACTGTTAAGTCTTGGAAACAACTGAACAAGTTTCCAATCTAGGTGGGTATTTTCTTTTGAAGGTTTATTGAACCTTGTTCTTCCTTTTGCCTTAAGTATTTTTAAAACTAATAATAAATAGATCAGAGAGAACAGGCATGGAGGTAGGTATTGCTTGTTACATTACGTTAGAGGACCCTGAGAGATGGGGAATTGTGACTTATTTGTGTGTGTGTGTGTGTGTGTATGTGTGTGTGTAAAATGTAGGAGTGATCTAAACTTTGTTAATTACTAGCCATGGTCAGCAAGGCGGCTCAGTGGTAGAGTGCCTAGAGTCAGGAAGACTTCTCTTCCTGAGTTCAAATCTTGCCTCAGACGCTTACTAGCTGTGTGATCCTGGGTAAATCACTAAACTGTGTTTGCCTCAGTTTCCTCCTTTGTAAAATGAGCTGGAAAAGGAAATCGCAAACCACTTATATCTTTGCCAAGAAAATCTCAAGTGGGGTCATGAAGAGTAGGAAACAACTGAAAGTGCCTGAACGTCAAAAACTTACTAGCTCCATGACCATGGGCAAGTTATTTAACCCCTCAGTGCTTTAGGGTACAGATACACCAGGAGAGGGACTTTCTTCATTTGGCTGTTCCTATGCTAAGAAATCAATCACAGTTTTATTCCTCACTTCTATTTGCTAAAGCTTTGTAACATGTTATTAGGATAGGAAGAAAGAGAAATTGGAATGGAAACTAAGAATTAAATCAATATTTCTAATGAACAAATGGAACTTCTAGGAAAATAAGTGGTTTTAAATAAGTAATAGTTAGATAAAAATTGGTAGTGGTTTATAAGAGTATAGAGGAAACTGATAAAACATTTTGCTAATAATAACTGCAGTACTGTGAAGCATTTGAACCAATTCCCATTTCTGCAGAAAAGCTAGAATTTCAGTTGCCAATTTTGTTGCGACAATGCTGTTGTTCATTATGTGAATTGTATGCAAGACTGCTTTTTTTTAAACTATTGATGATCCTTGTACCTTTGCTGTTTTGAACTTATAAGTTCCATCTCCTTCTTCTCCTTCCTCCATTAGTGCATTCCTCTGATTATTCCTTCTTTATCCCCTCTAAAAATATTAAAACAAAACCAGCCTACCCTGACGCCATTGGGAGATTTCCCATTTTGGCTATCATTTTCCTTATTGAGTTGTGCTTCTGGAGTTTGTGTGAAGTCTAGTCAGCTCCTTTTTTCTTCTTATGTAAATAACTCTAATTTTTACTTAGTTCAACCTAGTATTAGACAGCTAGGTGGCACAGTACTCTAGCATTAGACTGAAAGCAAGGAACACTCTCACTCAAATCCTGCTTCAAAGACCAACCAGTTGAGTGAGTCATTGGACTTCTCTCTGATTCACTTTCCTCATCTGTAAAATGAGGATACAATAGCACCTCTCTCACAGGGTTGTTGTGAGATACAAACTACATAACACAGGTACCATTTTGTAGACTTTGAAGTATTTTATGAATGAATGCACTTCTAAAACATTTACTAAGCCCTTATTATGTGCAAAAGACTATGCTAAACCCTAAACATAGAAAAGAAAGAGCATTCCTACTCACATTCTAATGTGGAGAAAACACCTACTGCAAGTCAGATGGGAAAATCCCTAAATCCTTAGGAATAAATGGCAAAGCATCCTTAATATCATTTCCTTTGATAAAATCCTATTAGCTTTTGATGTTGAATGATTTGACAAACATTTGCCAAAGACTGTGGTGGCAAGAGCTTACTTAGCTGGCCATTAAATGCTATTCTTATACTAATATTAATAGGTCTTAGTTTAAGGAAGGGAGAAGAATAAGGATTTACAAAATACCTACTATGTGCCTGGCACTGTGTTAAGTGCTTTCTACAGATGTTATCTCATTTGATTTTAGAAATGAGGTTACTTCCTACCACTGACCTAAACTGAGGATATACTGGACAGAAAGCAGTATGAAACTCTTGTTTCAAACAGGTGAGATTGGTTCTCAGTTTTACTAGACAGTAAAAGTGGCCCATAATAATAGTATTCAGTCATCAATCCCTTTCCTGCTCCCTCTGGGTCAGTGCCCTGGAGCATTTGTAGCAGAGGGGGGCCTTGGTATTTCTGCTTTGCTCTGATGGCTAGAACACAAAGAATTGTCACTTGGTACACTGACTTTCCAAGGAGGGTCAGCCTGCAGCTTCATGTTATGCCATCTACCTCTTATATTCAGAAGAGCAATTTCATCCTGCTGACTGCTGTGCTAACCTAATCAGTGGTAACACCAAAGCCCAAATGGCTGGTATTTCAGGATTCCCATTAGAACTTCACAGCTACTGACACAGTCTCAGGCACATAGAGTAAACACTGAACAACACTCTGTCTGGCATTCTGCTACTAGACTTTTAGCTCCCTCCCCTCCCCAAGAGAGATGATGTGTTAGACTTTGAGGAGCACACTGCTACTTTTGTTGTTAGCAGTTAAGTGTTGTAAAGGATAGAGCCTTAGACTTGGAATCACAAAGACCTGACTGGTTCCAAATCTGGCTTCACATTTAATAGCTGTGTGACCCTGGGCAAGTCACTTAATCATTGTCTGCCTCGATTTTCTCAACTGTAAAGTAAGGATAATAATAATTCCTACCTTCCAGTATTATTTTGAGGACAAAAAGGAGATATGTTTAAAGCATTTTGCTTACCTTCAAGCACTACATACATGCTAGCTAGTGTTATTTTTGATAGCTTGGGTCCTAGTGCCAAGCCCTCCTTGATCTATCTCAGCATTTTTGTAAGTCATGACCCTCCTGAGAGCTGGACAGATTATATTTTTGAGATGGTGAAGGCTGAACCCCATTGTCTCTCCAGTGAATAGAGGATGATTGGGGCCATCCTTGGGACCAAAAGCAGTAAGGAATTGTGTCAGCATCTGGGCTTGTAACAATAAGATATATATCCCATGTACATGGGTACATGTAACATCCTTAGGCACTGTAGGACTTTTAAACTCTATTTCATGGGGAGAATTTCTAGAAGAGTTTATCTACATATATACAATAGAGCTATCAAAACATTTTATTTTATTGATATATTTTCTTTTTAATAGTAGATTCATTTCTGGATATATCACTACCTTTCCCCTTCCTAATGAGAATAGCCATCATAACAAAGATTTTAAAAGATAAAAGTGTACTTTGTTAAAATAATTTAACCTATCAATACATCCAGTAATCTACACCAGTGATTAAAGAATGGAGGTACATTTTCACAACTCCTATCTATTGTCAAATGATCATTATAGTTGTTAGGTTTTCAGTTTTCTTCATTTTTCTGTTTACACTGCAATAGTCATTATGTATAAAGCATTGTTGGTTCAGTTTACTTTGTATCAATTCATATAAGTTTTCTTATGGCACAGTCAAATTTCAGTACAGTCATATTGTTGTTCTTCCTTCATTTCAAAGAGGACCAATTACATTACAGAGTGATGCCTGGACTTTGAGTGTGAACTGGATTCAAGTGAGGCAGAGTTGCACAAAGTCATCAATCTCATTGTCTTCTCCAGAGTCATCCAAGGTCAGTGGCAAGACAAAAGTCAGGGTAACTCATTATGGCCTGGGATGCAGTGGAAGACCTTGGCATCTTTCATGTTTCAGTCACCTCCATGGTCATTGGAACAAATTGTTCTCATCCTTCCATTCCCTCAGGAGAAGTCTTCCCATGTTTGGGATAGACATCCCCCTAATTTTCTGACAGATTTGAGGTCTGTTGGTTAGCCTTAATCTGGTTTATGTTAACTGCTGAGACAATTTTACTGATGTGTAGCTGTTAGGCAAATTATACACGAGTGTTGGGAAAAAGGTGGACACCAAAGGTGAATGAATGGTCTTGAAAGGGGCTTGGCAAGCCCTCACATCAGAGGTGCTATTATCTGCTGAAAGAGCTCATACTGACATGTACAATTTGTTTAGCCATTTGCTTGACCATTAGGCCCCTACTTTGTTTCCAGCAGTTAGCTAAAAGTGCTTCCATGAATATTTTAGTGCATTAGGAACTTTTCTGTCTTTGACTGCCTTGGGGACTCTATGGTTTAGTAATAATCATCTGTGAAGAGTTTTCTATGTGCCTGGCAGAGTGCTAAGCGAGGAGGATTCAAAGAAAGCAAAAAAAAAAATCATCCTTGCACTCAAAGAGCTCACATCTAATGGAGAAACACAAGCTTTATATGTAGAAGATGTATACTTAGTTGATGGAAGGTACTCTGAGAAAGGGAGGGTACTAGCAGCTGAAGGGAATGGGAAAGGCCTCCTACAAAAGGTAGGATCTGAGCTGTTTTAAAGGAAACCTGGAAAACAAAACAAATTCTAATGACTCCATTCTCAGGATTATCCCTGCCCTTGACCCTTAGTTTGTGTCTGGCTCTTATGTTGCTCTTGGCACTTAGTCTTTACTGTTCTTTCTCTTGGTTTCCCCACTTGTCACCTTTCTAGCCCAGGTCATCCTGAAGGGCTTTTACACTTGTAGCAAAACCAGAATTGGATATGGAAAACAAAATTTTAAAAATGGGAGGAGCAGGGGCAGTTAGGTGAAATAGTAGTGTCGGAGCCAGAGTCAGGAGAACCTGGGTTCAGATCTAGTCTTAGTTGTGTGACCCTGGGCAGGTCACAATTCCAATTGCCTAATCCTTGCCATTCTTCTGTCATAGAATTTATACTAAGAAGGTAAGAAATTTTAGAAAAAAAAGAAAAAAAAAGTTTGGGGAAGAGCTAGTAGAATAATAGCAATAATGAACATCCTTCACAACTTTATAAGGTAGATTTAATTTATTAAATTTTAATTAATTCATTTATATTTTAATTTTTTATTGTCATATAAAACACAGTTCTATATTGGTCATTGTTGTAAGAGCAAACTCATATATAACCAAACTCCCAAAATAAAACCATAAATACACTGATGGGAAAGACAACTCCAATAGTTCTTTCTCTGGAGGTGGATAACATTACTGGTCAGAAGTCTTTCAGGATTGTCTCAGATCATTGCATTGCTGAGAGTAGCCAAGTTTTTACAGATAGTCATCATCCAATATTGCTGTTACCATGTACAATGTTAATTTCTCCCTGTTTGGCTTATTTCACTCTGCATTAGTTCTTGCAGATCTTTCCAGCTTTTTCTGAAATCATCTTGCTTATCATTTCTTGGAGTACAATAATAGTATTCCATTGCCCACATCTACCACAGTTTGTTCACACCTAATTGATGGACATCCCCACAATTTCTAATTCTTTGCCAATATGGTAGATTATTATAAATATTATTTCCCCAATTTATTGATGAAAAAATTGAGGCTCAGAGAGATTCAATGCTTTGCCCATTTAGCAAAAGTTAGAGCCCTAAGTTTCTCCTGACTTCAGGGCCACCACTTTTTTTTCTGTTGCATCTTGCTTATTCCTTGGAATGGGGATAGGACTCACTACTATCTGTTAATTTTTCTATATCCAAATGATTGTCCGTCCCTTTGCCCAGTCTACTTTGGATCCTCGAGCAGAAATTTTGGTAGAGTCAAAGTACATCATAGTCCCATTCATTTGGGTGGCCACAGAGAAGGTATTTCTAGCTGTCTCTTTGTTTTGACTTTTATAGGTGTACCTGCTTTGTTTTGTCTGGGAGGAGTAAGGGAAGGAAGATGGCAGATGCTAGTTTTAAATGTTCTCTTCCACCTTTTATAAGGTGAGAACAAAGAAGTTGGAAGGTGCCTAATGAGTTTTCCATCTCTGTAAACCACTTCTTGGCACCATGTTAGATTAGGAGGCCTACATAGTTTGGTGCCAGTACAACATCTCTAGGGTTCATTTTCCATGTTGTGATTCCTCTCTAAGGGCCATTCATGGAACAGATTTTTGTTTTGGGGATAGACTTACAAATTGTAAGTCTTCATTACCAGTAGGCAGTGTTTCTAGGATAAAGGAAGTTAGGTAAGAGAGATGTAGTCACCTTGGAAACTGCCTATGCAGGAAACTACCTATATGAGCATCTTGAGAAACAGTACCCAAGATGAAAGTGTAGAAATTCTAATCAGCAGCAGCAGAAGCCTCTAGCATTAGGGAGGTGGCTGGAATGCTCCGAACAGAGGTCACAGGTTAAGAGTCCCAGGAACATGACCCAAAACTAAGGGTTACAATCCAAGTCAGAGTTTGGTTCCTGAGATGTGAGAGATTAGCTCAGAGATTAGCTGAGAGATTAGCTCAGAGACACAGGAAGACGTGGAGAAAAGGGCTAAAAAAGATGAGACTGTAGAGGAGATTGAGGGCTTTTGGCATGAGTTTGCTGGGATTGATTCTACTACTCTATTCAGAATTGATGGTTTGGATGGAAGACACCCTCATGTCAGAACCTTGGTGGGGAGCAAGTTGAAATTCTACAGATCAGACTTTAGAGTGGTAGGGTAGGAAATAAATTTTCTACTTCTTTTTTCCCTTATTTCTTTCTTATATTATATTAATATTAAATTAAATTGTTAAAACTTACTATCATCCTTGTGACTTAAAAATTAATTTCATTATAAATGGTGTCCACAACAATTTTTACTACTATTATTTAATTAAACTAATTTCTAAATATTACATGTAGCATTTTAATTATTACATTAATTTAAATTATTACAGTAGAATTTGGATTCAGTAAGAATTGAATTAGAATCCTGTCTTAGATGCTTATTGGCTGTCTGACCCTAAGCATGGCTCTTAGTTTCTTCATCTGAAAAATAAAGATTAAAAAATAGGATAATTGTGAACATCAAGTGAGATAATATAAGTGCATTGCAAATCTTAAATCATTGAACATGAGCTATTATTATTATTCCATATGTAAATATAATATACAAATATATATGTGCATATATATTTACATATAGGTACTAATAGCTGAGAGGATTAAGAAATGACTCATGTAGGGGGAAACAAGGATCTCAGAGAAATTAAATGACCTATTTAAGGTCATCTAAGAGTTTTGTAGCAGAGATGAGATTTGAAAACAAGTCCTCATACTCTAAATCCAGAGTGTTTTTCCCACCTAATTTTGGTCAGACAGTGGACAGGACCTATTTATCAAATCAATGAATCTATAAAGATTGTTTGAGCAATTATTATAGTGCAGGGGTTGGATGTCCTTAGTGGGATGCAGTGAGGAGATGAAGAAATTGCAGCATGAGCTTGGCATCTTATTTTTCCCTCTTCTTTTCATTATCTTAATAGCAGCTCACAAGGGAAAAAGACACAAAAGAGAATTCTTTGCTTTGTATACATGTAATGGAGTGGGGTAACAAGTAAGCACAACTTGTGTTGATGATTGGAATAATTTAGAGAAAGATTGTTTCTACACAAACCTCATTTTCTACACAAAACTGCTAGAACACTGGACCTGGAGTCAAAGACGATATGAGTTCTAATCTGACCTTTATGTGACCCCTAGCTGAGTCACCTAGTCTCTGTTTGCCTTGGTTTACTCATCTGTAAAGTAAGGGGGGAAAAGCATTTGCTTCTCATGGTTGTAAGGATAAAATAAAATAATACAGTGTGTTCTAAAAGTCTTAGTGCAAGCCACTTAATCTTTGTTTAACTCAAATTTCTTATCTATAAAGTGGAAATAATAGCAACTTCCTCCCAGAGCTGTGAGGATAAAATGAGATTATATAAAGTGTTCCAAAAGACCCAGTGCATTTTAAAACTTTAATAGTTTGGATAAGCTACTAAATGTTATATGTGTAAAGAACCTTACAAACTGTTTATATCTCCTCATCTTTCTCCTCCTCCTCCTCCTCCTCTTCCTACTTCTTTCTTTCTTTCTTTCTTTCTTTCTTTCTTTCTTTCTTTCTTTCTTTCTTTCTTTCTTTCTTTCTTTCTTTCTTTCTTTCTTTCTTTCTCTCTCTCTCTCTCTCTCTCTCTCTCTCTCTCTCTCTCTCTCTCTCTCTCTCTCTCTCTCTCTCTCTCTCTCTTCTTCTTCTTCTTCTTCTTCTTCTTCTTCTTCTTTCTTCTTTCTTTTTTCTTCCTTCTGCCAACTCTTTCCTGCCAATTGATTGCTTCCCTGAGTCATATTGTTGAACCCCTAGCAGCTTCAGCTTGGGGTGGTTATGCTAATTAATTATGTGATAAAGACTTCTTTGGTCAGCACTCTGCTAGGTATTGTGAAGGGTTATTAGATATAAGTAACACTAGTAGGATATGAACCCTTGCTCCTTATCTCTGAACCGAATGCACTTCCCTAAACACTATTAGACTCTGTAAAACACTGGAGATATGGGCAGCTAGGTGTTTCAGTGGACTGAGAGCAAGGCCTAGAGACTGGAGGTTCTGAGTTCAAACGTGACCTCAGACACTTTCTAGCTCTGTGACCCTGGGCAAGCCACTTAATCCCCATTGTCTAGTCCTTATCTGCTGCCTAGGAACTAATACACAGTGTTGATCTGAATATGGAAGGTAAGGATTTTAAAAAACACACAAGGAGATAAGGAACAAAATTTGGCACTCAATCATTATTAGAGGCAAAAAAAAGAACGATTATTGTGACAAAAAGAACTATCAACCATAAGACAATGAACTGAAGCAGAGTGAAATCAACTTGAAACAGAAGAATAACTTATATTTGAATATTAAGGCTGAAAAAGTGAACAACTTTGAAAATTTACAAATTTTGATTTTCTAAATGGTCAACTATAATTTCAGAACACTGATGATGAGGAACACTACCCTTATGATGAAGACATGAATGATTGATATGCAGAATAAGAAATGCATTTTTGTATTTGACCACTGTAGAATTAAAAAAAAAAACCTTTTCTCCCTTCCTCCCTTCTTATTGTCTTTCCTTCCTTCCTTCCTTCCTTCCTTCCTTCCTTCCTTCCTTCCTTCCTTCCTTCCTTCCTTCCTTCCTTCCTTCCTTCCTTCCTTCCTTCCTTCCTTCCTTCCTTCCTTCCTTCTTTCCTTCCTTCCTTCCTTCCTTCCTTCCTTCCTTCCTTCCTTCCTTCCTTCCTTCCTTCCTTCCTTCCTTCCTTCCTTCCTCCCTCCCTCCTATCCATCACCTTCTTCCTTCTCTGCCTCAGTCCATCACCTTTTTTCTTCCCTCTTTCCATCCAGACCTTCTTCCCTCCCTTCTTTCCTCCCTTCTTCCCTTTCTCTCTCCCTCCCTTCCCCAAAGAGAAAAATTTTCCTCATAAGGAAAGTCACAAAAGCCTTAGCAACTTCTCAGACCTCACAACTAGAGATATGTGTCAAACTGGGAGAAGAATTTGTGCTGTATCTAGATCTGAAAGATTCCTAACATCCAGAGGAGCTGGGGTTGTGGGTATGTGAACCTAGAGGTATAAGTACTCTCATAGGACCAATCTAGGGAGACAAAAAAACCCCAGCATCTAGTATGAATCTGTTTTATTTAATAC
Source organism: Monodelphis domestica (assembly GCF_027887165.1). Taxonomy (NCBI): domain Eukaryota; kingdom Metazoa; phylum Chordata; class Mammalia; order Didelphimorphia; family Didelphidae; genus Monodelphis; species Monodelphis domestica. The sequence goes on from NC_077227.1 coordinate 199,766,084, forward strand.
ATGAGGCAGGTTGGTTGCTCATTTTTAAAAATTTAACTTGAACTCTAGACCTCAAGATAATTTTGAAAGGGTAGAAAGGGGTTCAAGGAATTTTAATATGTTTTGAACACTGCTCCACAACTTTTCATAATGAACCAGTTTGATTTCTCCATAAAATGAGTCAAGTGATAGAGTAAAGTGGGAGCTACACTTGGAATCAGGAAGAGGAGACCTGGGTCCAGTCCAACCTCTGTCATGTTCTGACTGTGTAGACCTGGGCAAGTCACCTTAACCTCATTTAAACTATCACTATCATACAGTGAATCAGTGTAATCATCCCAACCTGAAGTTGTGAGTGGTTGGTTATTCTGACTCAAGGAGGCAACTAGTGGTCTCAGTGCCTCAGCCAACTTTATTAACCTGCATTGAAGACTAGTTGCTAGTTTGCATAAATGGAGGGAATTTTCTCAGTGAAATATCTTGGAAAAGGGATGTTGGTTGAGTGGTAAGAATTACTATTGGAGAGAGAGTCTGATGCTATTGGGTGAACAATTCAATGTTGCTACTATGTAAACCCATTTTTCCAACTTCCCTGAGACTTCACATTTCACCCAGAAGGCATGGTGGTGCCAGCAATGGATTTTCATCTAGAAATAAATCATTCATATAATGACTGATATGGCTTAGAAATTAATTATTGCACCATATTGGTCAGTTGTGTATGCTTGGCCAAAAGTGAGGGATCACAGTTTCAGAGATTTAGACCTGGAAGAGGCCTTAAAGGTCATCTAGTTCAAGGCCCATTTTACAGGTAAGGAAACTGAGTTCCAGAGACAGTGAGTTGCTCATGGTCACTGATAGATCTTTGATTATTCTATATTTTGGATACATTTTTAAACCCTTACCTTTCTTTTAGAATCAATACTATCCCAAGTATTAATTCCAAGGCAGAAGAGTGATAAGGGCTAGATAGAAGTTTAGTGACTTGCCCAGGGTCACATAGCTAGGAATTATCTGAGACCAGATTTGAAATCCTAGGACCTTGCATCTCTAGACCCGGCTCTCAATCCATTGAGCCACCTAGCTATACCCTAGACACATTTTTGTATGATAAATACTTGTTGGCCAATTAACTGATTCAGGATGAAAGTACAATTTATTTCTACATTAGTGAGCAGACAGAATCTATTACTGATATTACTAATCACATTGCCTCATAGATTCTTTTTTGTTCTACTTAGTCCAGAATTAAAGGATTGTGATTCTTGATAAAAACTGGGTTCCTTATCTTGTACACCAAATGCTTTTCATAGCTCTTTTTTTCTCTGACTAAATACAAAATGACATATAGGTCTGAGCATCAGTCAAACCAGGCTACACTTTGGTCCATTTTTTGGGAAGTGAGCAATTTTTTTGGGGGGGTAGTTAAATACTCAATCAAATCCTTTAGCCTTTCTGGAACTTTCATTTTCTGTAAAATGAGACTAGATGGCCCTGGAGGTCCCTTCCAGCTCTAAATCTATGATCAACATTTGCAAAATGAAGGGATTGGATGAGATGACCTCCACAGTGCTTTCCATCTATGGACCTGTGAGCCTCTGAAAGCAGTGACCACTTGTCTATCCTCTACTGGGCTGTAAGTAAAAACAGATGTTGCACCTGCAATGAATTGTCTGCCTGCCTTCTTTCTTCCCTCCCTCAATGAAATTTCTCCCTAAACCTCCCAAGGAAAATGTCCAGTTCCTGCCAGTCTCGAATTTATTTTAGTTCACCCAGATGTCTGAGACAGGTGTGAAGGGGGAAGGCTCAGGAATTTTTTCTGCCCTTCTTCCTGTCATCAATCATTCCTTTTCTCCAACTGGCTTAGGGCAAAGGAGACCTCTCATTTGCAAACCAGGTCTTGCCACCCTGCACTAGACCTTCCCAAGCCAAACAGCTCTGACATTTGCTAGGATTTGGGATTGGCAGACTGTTCTACTTCTGACATGGCGTGGTACAGAAAAACTGATGGAAAACTCAACTCTTGAAACCACCCAGAGACAGCAACTCAGCCATGTCCCCACACCCTGCTTTTTGGTCAGGGTGCCTGGACCCAGATATTAGAGGCAGGCTGAGTTGTTGGACTGCTAATTTTTCTTTATTTGAAAGAACAGTGGATTAGGAGTCTGGGGAGCTGAGTACTGAGTCTTTGACACTAGAACTTGGGCAGTTACTTTACTTTTGAGACCTCAGTCTTTCATATAAAACAAGGGTAGGTTTGGAGTCAGAGGACCTGCATTCAAAACCTTGCTATCTGTGTGACTTTAGACAAGTCACTTTACTTTCATAGACTTCAGTTATATCATTTGTAAAAATGATGTATCTAAGGTCTAGTCTCTCTCTCTCTCTCTGTATGTGTGTGTGTGTGTGTGTGTGTGTGTGTGTGTGTGTGTGTGTGTGTGTGTGTGGTGTGTGGGGGACTATCCTAGAGGGATGTGAGATATACAATCCACCTAGGAACTCCCAAGGCCAGTAAAGCACAAAACCCTTAGCTTCTAAAAAACAGAGTTTATTTTATACAGAGAATAAGGGAAACATGGATAGAACCTAACACTCTTAAAACTAACTCCACCCAACTTCTAAGTCTCCAGAGAAAGGAGAGCCTTCTGTTTCTTCTCTGGGCCCTGCTTACTCCTCCCTATTCTACCTAAAACCCTCCCCCAAGCTACCTGACTAGGTCCTAATCTTCCCACTAGTGATTAGCAAAAGAAAGGGAAAGCCTGAGTTTGGTTGCACTAAGTAACCCAAAGTAATTGATGAAAATCTTTGGATTACCTTAGCCGGAGTGGATTTCTTGGTATATGGACCACTGGTAGATGATCTCTGGACTCTGGGAAAAAAATGGTTTCCTCCAAATAAATTCTCTACCAAGAATTCCAAAATTTCTCCACAAAATGTTAACTATCTTGGGAAAATCTCTCAGACCAAAACACTTCAACTTGGTGGAAATTCAGGCAGAGAGTCCAATCTACTTCCAACTCAGAGGAAATCCAAGAAGGAAGTAAGTTCAATTATTTTCAGTTCAAACTCTCACAATTCCTTTCTCCTTCCCAGAATCCTCTCCCAGGGCTTGTATCAAAATCCCCTTCTTTTAATTAATCCTTGAAATCAGTCTATCCTTATCTTATATTCCTACATTTATAAATGACCTCAAAGTCCCTATTGAACATAAATATTCAACATTGGTTAAAATGACAAGAACTGGCAAGGAATTTTAGGAAGACAAGGGAGGCAGCTGCAGATTAGAAATCTGTTCCAAAAGATATTTCAAACCTATTCCCCAAAAATATTTTTACTTTTCTAGGCCTTGTCTCATAATGGGAGTGAGAGAACAATCCATATGTTTTGCTTTGAACTGGGAGTTAGCAGACCTGGGTTCTGGTTACTTGAGGCATTTCTTAACATTTTTGGATCTAAGATTTCTCTTCTGAAAAATGAAGTAGTTAAACTATATGTTAAACTTCAAACTCCAAAGCCCAATAACTTTTTTTTTTCTAGTAATATTTTCAAACTTGAGGCCACATTAGGATCACAGCCTTGGAGTTAAATGGAACCTTGAAGGCCATCTAGTTCAACCTCCTCACTTTAAACAGATAGGGAAACTGATGCCCAAGGAGTGAACTGACTTGGTGACTCACATGTTGTAAGGTAATAAGAAGCTAGGGTGGGATCACTTATAAAATCTTTTTAACTTTGAAACCCTACAACTCGATATTTCTATGTCTTCATTTATAAAATTATAGATGCCATATAAGTTGAACTCATAGGTCCAGTACTATGTATATATGATCTAATGACTGAAATTGCTTTGGGTTTGATTGTCTAGATTTTTTGTGCTCAATTGGTATGAAAAACAATTCACAAACAAAGGAAATCGATTATGGCTTTTGGGATCCTGGTAGTGGAAGCTTTGTACCTTATGAGGAGTCATTAACTACATACACATTAACTGCACATATGAACATCAGAGAGAATTTGGAGGGGAGTCCTAGGTGCTCCCCATGTCTTTGGGGGAAGGAAATGAGGTGAGTCAGAAGCCAGCCACAATATTTTGGCTGGTATCATTCTCCTTACCTGGAAGGCCCTCCCTAATACCTATGTGACTTTGGACCAGTCACTTGATACTCTTCTTGGAATTCAGTTTCCTTCTATATATGGATTATTGGTCTATGTTTTTTTCCAGCTTTAAAGTTATGACCTGATTGGTGATGGTTTCTCCTTTTTTAAAATCCTACTTCTCTTTAAGACACACCTCAAATTTTGTTTCTTCTGTAAAATCTTCTTAGCTTAATCCTTATCATTTATTACCTATACTATTATTTGACAACTAATGATAATTTCTTGTATTTTTATTATTTTTTTCCATTAGGATGATCTGATCATAGTTCTAAAGCTTCAAAGGATCTTGGATTCTGAATAGACTAATTCTCTCCTTTTACAGATGAAAAAAAATGACATCCAGAGATATAAAGGGACTTGCCTACAGTTGAGGAAATTGGAACCTAAGGATGTAAGTAATTCAACAAAAGACCCATAGACAGTATTACATTTCAGAAGTGGGATTTGAACCCATCTTTGGAATATTTATGTTTTGTCTCCTTGGAGGTTTTAAGGATGCCTCTTGTTCTTGTTATGGCCTTTGACATTGGAGTTCAATTATTTACTCAAATACTTGCTTGAATTTTACATATTCTCTTTTTTTCCTCAAAGGGAAATTTGACTTGGCTGCTTGGTCCTTGGGTAGGAATTCCTTCTTGGGGTCAATTTTCTTCTGTTCTGTCTCAGGCAGCATTATTTAATAGAATGGTTAGTGGAAGTAGAATCAGGTAACCTTCAGATCCTGACTCTATTACTTAATGTATTGTTATTGTTGTTCAGTTGTGCCTGACTATATGACCTCATTTGGGGTCTTCATGGCAAAGATAATGGTGACTTGCCATTTCCTTCTCCAGACCATTTTATGGATAAGGAAACTGAGGCAAACAGGGTTAAGTGGCTTGCCCAAGGTCACAGAGCAAGTGAGGCCAGATTTGAAATCAGGAAGAGAAGTGTTCCTGACTCCAGGTCTGCACTCTATCCACTGCACCAGAATACCATTGGACAAATCATTTCTCTTTTTTGGGGATATAGTTTTCCTTTATTAAAAAATGAAGAGGTCAGACCAGATGATGTCTTAAAGATACAGCTTTCTACATAGCTAAATTTTTTACTTTGGAAATCTAAATCTTAAGTCCAGCTCTGTTCCAATTTGCTATATGATCTTTGGGAAAATTATTTCATTTCTCTTTGCCTACATATTCCATCTTAAAAAAAGAGAGGAACCATTCTTGTTTTCTCCTTGCTTTCAAGAGATCTCAGAGTTCAGAAATCTAGACTAGGAGTCTAAAATAGTATTGGACAATATTTATGGTCTCTATAGACAACAAAACTAGTTAAAAAATCTTATTGCTACAAGAATTTCCAAAAATTGAAAAAATCCCTCAGAGAAATGAATCTCCACTTGACCTTTCTCCAGAGTCAACCAAATTCCCAAACCTAAAGTCCTGCCTTAAAAGGAATACATTCCTCTGAGGCTAAATGATATAATAAAATTTCAAAAACACCCATGCATTTGAATCACCCCAGGCTCTCTCCCTTAATATAGGTTTATTTAGCAAATTGGCTTCTGGCAGAGGGTTCTCATTTCTGTGCTACAATTTGTGGCCTATTTAAAACAGACGGAGGCATCTCTGAATCGGCTTTGTCAAAGGCCAAGGACATTTTTTCGGTGAAAGTTTGTTGCCAAATAAACAAATAGAATGATTTAACTTCAATTTTCCCTTTTTTTTTTTTTTGGATTGACAACAAGTGCTAAGAGAGAGACAGTAGCCAGAAAGCAGGCAGTGAGGCAGTGAGGAGCCCAGAAAGAGATGGACAATTATTGGCTCAGGCTCCCTGTATGGGGGTGAGGCTGGGACCAAGCTTAGGCAGGGAAGGGACATCTGGAAAAACTATTTGCATATTTTGTTCATAGGCCCAGAGCTTGGATTCCATAGCAGATAAGATAGTACCTTGAATTCCTCTGGCTAGTAGAAATTCTCTCTGTCTTCCCCCACCCGATATATAGATATATATGAGAGCATTTTTTCTTTCAACTTTTTTTCACCTTAACACACACATACACTGACACAGACACATGCACACATGCACACATATACACACACTCTTTTATTCTTCTTCACAGGATAATAACTAGCATGTATGTATATTGCTTAATTGTTTGCAAGAAATTTTATATATGTTATCTCATTTAGTCTTCAGAGATAAAAGCACTGTGGAATAGGTTTGATTTATTGTTACATTCTCATTTTACCAATGAGGCAATTGGGTCAAGTGACTTGCCCAGGGTTACAAAGCTAGTTAGTGACTAAGGCAGAATTCAGACTCAAGTTATCCTGACACCAAGTCAAGCTATCCATGAGGCCACCATGTTGTTCAGTCATTCGATAGTTTCTTACTCAATGATCTTCTTAGCAAAGATACTAGAGTGGTTTCCCATTTCTTTTTCTAGTGCATCCCCATTTTACAGATGAGGAACTGAGACAAAAAGAAGTTAAATGACATGTCCAGGTCATACATCTAGTAAATGTCTGGGGTGGATTTGAACTCAGGTTCTCTTGACTCCAGACTGGTTGATCTATCCACTGAGCCATCTATGCTATTATCTACCTTCCTTTAAATGTAGGATCATAGATTTAAATCTGAAAGGATCCTTAGAAGTCATCCTATTCTGTCCCATTCTGCTTCTTCTATGTTTATTTACTTCTGTTGCCCACTTTCTTTCTCCACTCCCTTTCTTAGTTGGTCCTGGCTCTTAAGGGAGTTTATAGTTTTTTTGTTTGTTTGTTTGTTTGTTTGTTTGTTTTTAAACCCTTACCTTCCATCTTGGAGTCAATACTGTGTATTGGCTCCAAGGCAGAAGAGTGGTAAGGACTAGGCAATAGGGGTCAAGTGACTTGCCCAGGGTCACACAGCTGGGAAGTGTCTGAGGCTATAGTTTTTATTAATAACAAAACTAGCTTTTAAAAGTCTTATTGTTATAAGAATTTCAAAAAATTGAAAATAACACTCATAGTAATCAACCTCCATTTGCCCTTTCTCCAGAGTCAACCAAATTCCCCAACCTAAAGCCCTGCCTTAAGAAGGATACATTCCTCTGAGGAGAAGTGATATAATAAAACTTCAAAAACAGCCATGCATTTGACTTTGAGTTAGAAGTCATTTTGGGGTCTTTTGATTTTCTTTATGATCCTCCTGGTAAGCAAGATGGCTCAGTGGATAGAGTACCAGGTCTGTGGTTGGAAAGACTCATCTGCCTGAGTTTTAATATGGCCTCAGACACTTTATAGCTATTTTAATTCTGGCCAAATGACTTAACCCTATTTGCCTTAGTTCCCACCATCATAAAAAAAAACTGGAGAAGGAAATGGCAAACCATTTGTCAAGGAAATCCCAAATGGAGTCATGAAGAATTGGACAAGACTGAAATGACTGAACCCCATTTTGTTTAGCACATGGTGGTTGTTACAAAATGAGGAAAATGACCCCAAGTATTATTAAGCACCAACTATGTTCCAGACACTGTGTTCATTTCTTTACAAATATTTTTCTCATTTGATCCTCATAACTACTCTGAAAAGCAGATGGTAATTATACATTTTGGAGTTGAAGCAACTGAGGAAGGCAGAAGTTAAGTAACGTGCCTAGTGTCAAATCTTCCTTACTCTAGTCCTAGCGTTCTATCCACCTGTAAAGACTCGTTCTTATTTCAATAAATGAATTTTCTTATTTCAGGCAGGCCTGCAGCAACCGTGTTGTATTGAAATGGAATAAAGAAGTGATTTTAAGGCTCCATGACCTAAAATGGAAGTTTGAAGACCTGGGATCTAGGCACAAATGACCAAAATAACTAAGTGACTTTAGGCAAAATCATAGAATATAAGGGTCACAAATTTAGAGCTAGAGAAGACTTTGGAGTTCCAATGAAGAAAGTTTAAGCCATGTGCCCAAGGCCACACAAGTAGCCAATATCAAAGCCAAGTTTTGACCCAAAGTGTTCTGATTCCAAATCTAACATACTTTCCTGCTCTACCATGTTACAACAAATATTTGTTTACTTGTGGCTCCTGGTCCTCTTTTGCCTTTATCTCTTTTGGACACAACTAGTCTAAACTCTTAAACCTATATTGCTGCTCTAATATTTTGAATTGGGCTTGTTCTGATCATGTCATTACTTATTTGATCCTTTCTAGGCCATTCATATTGGACCCTTTTGACCAAATTCTATACTCTCAACATCTTTATTCTGGCTGCCCCTCAAGGCATTCACAAATATTATTGATTTTGACATCAGACTGGGGTTACAGCCTTCTTTCCATTTTCCATCCCTAGTACTGGGTATAATATGTCTATTTGTACCCAACTTTCCAAGCTTGTTTTGGTCTAATCAGCCACTGTTGAATACAATGAACATTGACCCTGATATAGTAATGGCATTTTGGTCCTATTTGAGTATGAAAGACAATAATCAAGCAACCTCTTAATTTCAAAAACTATCAGCCTTTAGCCTAACTATCTACTTGTCCAATAACCTGGCTTAGCAGATGTCCATTGGTCATTGCCGCATAGGGATGGGACATGGAATATAGTTTTCCTAACTAGGTTCTTTGCTTTACCAATATTTCCTCCACTAGCCCTCTTACTCCGACCCACATTCTAGCTTATGTTTTTTTTTTACTATCAAACCATCTCATATTTATAAATATTTTAATAGGTACTATTCCAATGAATTTATTTTTTGAAAGGAAAAAAAGTGAGAAACTTGAATAACAGTGTGTGGAATGGGAAGCCAAATCAATTATTACATATTTGGTAGGTTCTTGGTTTTGTGTGTGTGTGTGTGTGTGTGTGTGTGTGTGTGTGTGTACCATGATATTTCCTCCATGTACTATCTTTATTTCTATAAAATATGTAGGAATTAAGTTTTAATGGTTTGACTAAAACATATGAAAGTATAAATAATATAGTAGTTGCTGATTTAAGGTTTCATTGCTCAAAGTTGAAATGACTTTTAATAGATTTTATTTACAAAAGAGGTGGAAAGAGTGAAAGCATAGAAATATAGAAAGGTAAAGAAGATATTTAGCCTATCTATCTAAATATTTCTCCAGTGCCTGACTCAGCCAGGACTTGATGACCTTCAGTCAGAATTAAACTCTCTCTAGAATACAGGAAAGGAAAGTCAGATATTCACTAATCCAAGTTCCCTCCAAGAGGTAGATCAAGACAATGACTGAAGATGACTCCTGAGGTCAACTTTCTTCTTAAAGCTGTCTTTCTTCTTGAAGCCCAGTTCCTTCTTGAATCTTACTCCTTCTTGAAGCCAACTTCCTTCTTGGAGTCAATTCTTAGCAGAAATTCAGGGCCTTTTATAGTGGCTTCTTATCCCTTCCCCTTTTCACAAGGACCAATCCCAGCTTCCAAATTGTCCAGTGCTGCCTGGGGGATGGGGGTGGGGGAAGTATTTGTGGGAACCACTTCTCATCTTCTGGAGAGGTGAATATTCATCAAAAGAGTTCACAGATTCCTGGCTGACTGAGGTTTGAATTTTCATTTCTTGGCTGATTAGTTGAAAGGGTAGAGAGTTCCTCCACCTAGTGCTAAGTAGGGCATTCAAGTTTTTGTTGATTCAATTCAAAAGGAGACAAAGGATAGTTAATCTTGTTTTCACAGTCTGGTGAGGTACTAAGTAGGGGTACTTAAGTTATTGTTAACCAAAGTGTTAACTCAAAATGGACAAAGGGAATAAAGAATTCGCTTTCACAAGTGTAAACTCAAAGAGAACAAAAAAATTTCCTTTTACAAAGGTCAAATAGAAAAATGTACAAGTTGACAGTCCCAAATCTAATTTCTCATTATCAGAAATGTTTTTTGCTAGTACTTATGAGGATTTTATGTTTTTTTGTGTTAAAGTTTATTAAATGGAGGGAAAATGCATAAAGGAAAAATATTGCCCATCATGGAGTTAAACTTAAGGGAGTACATTAGGCTGTGAAACATGGCTTCATATATTCTGGTTCCAGACTGTGAGTACTCATTACTTGGAATAGGTAATCTGGAAAAAGTGAGATGGAGTGAAAATGAAGGTTTTCTCATCATATTAGAGAGTATTCTTGGTTTTTTAAATTTAAAAACATTTAGAATTAATTGCTTATTATTAGTGTGCGAGTAAAGGTGCTCATAAATGAATTGCCTTGAAGTTAACTTCAGCCTTCTCCCTTCTCCTTCTTGGACCTCAATATGTTAGTTACGATTTATACTGAAATAAATGGAATAGGCTAAAATACACAGGGCCAGCAGTCAAACTGATTGGGAGAGGGTTGGAGACTTTTGAAGGCACAGGCTTGTATGACCAACTTTTATAGAAGAATGTTCCTTATACTGAGATTCAACACAGATGACGTTGCTCTCCTGAAAGATTAGAAAACCATAGAAATCTAATATAGGGCACAGAGAAGAGCTTTCAGGATACAGTTATGACTAGGGAGAGAGATGTGAATGATAATCCATTAAAGGAGGTGGAGAAGGAATAGTACATATGGAAAGGAAGAAAATCCAGAAAAGAAAGAGCATCCAAGAAAAAAGGGTGGTCCACAATATCCAATGTTACAAAGAAGTCAATAAAGATGAGGACTGAGAAATGAGAGCAAGAGACAGAAACAGACAGAGAGAAAGACAGAGACAGGGAGACAGAGACAGACAGATAGCAACAGAGAGGCAGAGATGAAGGAAGAAAGACAGAGAGAAAGAGACAGAGAGAGAGAGAGAGAGAGAGAGAGAGAGAGAGAGAGAGAGAGAGAGAGAGAGAGAGAGGGAGAGACAGAGAGAGAGACAGAGAGAGAGACAGAGAGGTGGGTGATAATGGGGTCAATATAATAGAGAAGACAGGAGGGGATGGCATCAAGGATACACATAGAAATACTGGCCTCTGCAAGTGTTAGGGTTGCTTTATTAAGAAAGATATTATAGATGAATATGTGTGTTATGAGGATGAGAGAAAAGGAAAAGGGAAATCTTTTAGGTAATGGATTTGATTCTCTTGATTATATATGAGTAGAATTTCTCAGTTTGGGGGGGTGGAGTGTTGTGGGAGACTAGAAGAAAGAAGAGAAGGTTTGGAGTAGTTCACTGTATGAATGAGATAGAAAATTAATTACCCTAAGGAACTGGGGATGTTTAGTCTGGAAAAGACAAGGTTTGGGTAGAGGGAGTGGGGCAGGAGAACTCTCTTAAACTGTCTGTAGGGCTATTTTGTGGGAAGAGGGTATTTTCTCTTTTTGATCTCAGAGAGCAAAATTGTGTTAGTGTTCCAAAGAGGAAAGCTTTGGCTTGATATGAAGACAAAAAATTTCCTAACTAGGGCTGACAAAAAGTGAAATAGATGGGGGTGGATGAGGGAGAGCACACTGGAGCTCTTAAAGCAAAGGCTGAATTGTCCCTGTTCAAGTACAGGATGAACTAGATAGTTTGGGGAGGGGTCCCTTCTTACTCATATAATGTGATTCTGTAAATATAAGGACCTAAAGTGAATGAGATCCTCTTCTCCTTCTCTTTCTCCCTCTATGCACCTCCTTCTCTTCCTTTCCCTTACTTTTTCCTCTTTCTATCTCTTCTTCTATCTTCCCCTTCTATCTCCCTTCTTCTTTCCCTCCTCTTCCTCTCTTTCTTTTTCCCTTACAGATATAAAAATGTATTTTACATAATATATGTACATAAATAGTGCATTTTATGTTTTACATATAAATACATGGATATTTGTTTATGTAAATTTGTTATATCATATGAATCATATAATATACAATATTCTATAATATATCATATAATATAATTTAGAATATATGCATATACATATATATGCACGTATTTGACTTTGAACAGCACTAAGTCTTTTGGAACATTCTGTATAGGAATACACATACATATGTGTCTATATGAGTATTATTCCCCATTATTCTTCTTTGAAACTCTTTTGAAGAAAGATAATGTAGGATAATATTCTTTTTTCATATATATGAATAAGAATACCCATGTCCATATATATTACTCTCTCCCACTTTGCAGATACTACTCTTTCAGAAGGTTGCCAACCCTTTCTCTAGATGAAAGGATCTTGATTACTTCATATCCTCAATTATAGAATCATAACTATAGAATCACAGTATCTGAATTACAAGGGACTACAGAAGTCATCTAATGTCTTTCTCTCCAAAAAATACATATATACATACACATATAGATATATGTATGTAAATGTGGATAAATACACATCTGAGCACATATATACATATACAATGTCTCAAATTTTTAGTGCAATTAAGCTTAAAGTCTAAAACACTCTAAGACTTTTATGTATCTGTGTATGGTCTATGTGTTGGGTGTTTTTTTTTTTTTAATTGGAGCTGTGATATAATCAGCTTAGGAATCTCCAGCAAAAAAACAACACCCCCCCCCCCCCAAACTACCTAAAAACTACCAGATGGCCATGGTTAGGCAGTAGTTGTTCTAAAAAAAGATCTGGGGGGCGTTAGTAGACTGCAAGCTCCATATGAGTCATCAGAGATATATGGCAGCCAAAAATGTTAATGTGATCTTGGGCTGCCTTAGTTGGGGCATAACTTCCAGGAATAAGGAAATGATTGTTCCTCTGTATTCTTCCCTCATCAGACCACATTTGGAGTATTTCATTCAATTATGGGGGCCACAGTTTAAGAAGGACTTTGATAAAATGCAATGTCCAGAAGAAGAAAACCAGAATATTAATAGTCCTTAGTTTTGTCACACAGGAGGGTCAGTTATAGGAACTAAAGCCTGAAGAAAAGAAGATACAGCAGGGAAATAATAGTTGTGTTCAAACATTTGAAGGATTGTTGAGTGGAAGAGGGATTAGACTTGTTCAATTTGACCCTAGATGGCAAAACCAGGAGGAAAAGGTAGAAGTTATAAAGATGAAATATAGGTTTGAGGTCAGGAAAATTTCTTAATAATTGGAATTCTCCCAAAATATAATGGGCTACCAGGGGAATAGGGTGTTTTTTCAATTCAATAAACATTTATGAAGTTTCTACTATGTGTCAGGAACTACACTAAGTAATGTGGATATAATAATAATTAAAAAAAAGATAGTCCTTGCCCCCAAAAACCTTATAATCTAGTGGGGGGAGATAGAATACATAAGGAACACTCTTGATTTTCTCTTCCTTGGAGTGTTATAAATGGAGGCCAAATGAAAAATTGTCAGGTAAATTGTATTGGGTACTCTTTCCAGGTGTGAATGGGGTGGAACAAATGGCTGCTAAGGTCCTTCCATTTGTCAAATCTGATTCCATAAATACATATCTTTTCTAGCCCCAACATTATTCTGTCATCCAGGGAAATAATTCTCCCTTGAAAAATGTAAATACGATGTTAAGAAGGTATATGTGTGTGTGTGTGCGCGCGTGTGTGTGATTTCCTCTGGGGTTTCTAGGTTTCCCTCAACAAAATCCCAGTTCTAAAAGATCCTTCTCCTTTTAAGTGCTGGGATCTAATTATAGCTTGGGAAGTCCTGGTGTGGACCTTATATGTAGGGCTGAAAGAAAACTTCTCTGTTCATAGAATTCCTTCCCCTCTCTGGAAGCACTTTCAAGCTATCTTAAAACCAAAGATCTCATTATTGAGTTATGAGCAGGTCCAGATGACTTCCAAGTTATTTTCAACCCTAATTCAATAATTTAATTTAATAAACATTTATTAAATACTTACTATTGTGCCAAGCACTATGATAGATGTAAGGGGTAAAAAGAGAAAATTGAAAAGTGTCCCTAACATGGATTTCCAGTTTACTGGGCAGTATAAAATGTGACAGATAAGTGAATAAAAAGCAATTTTAGAGGGTCCTCGGACTAGTTTTAGGAGAGCGAGAGAGGAAGACAGATGTCAGATACCAGTTCTAGAAACTGTTTGTGGGTTGCCAGGACTGTAGTGTGAAGGATGTGTCTTGGGATTACAAGAGGGTCGGTACTGACTAAGAACCATGTAGACAGTCTCTTAGAGTAGGGACAAAATTTAATGTGTTGGGGTATATAATTTATAAGGTAAATGACGAAGGTAAAAGGATTAGGTAAGCCTTTTGCAGAGACAATAAATAATAATGTTTTACAAGATTGAGACAGTGACTCTAAACAGAGTTTTCTATAGGATAATAAATCACAGGTAGATATGTAACTATCTAATTCAGATTCTCAGGGAAATGTTTGGCTTCAGTGGGTAGAACAAGGATAACTAGTTGTAGCCAACTACAGGAAGGGTTTTGGGGGTCTTATGTGATGCCTAGGCTACATGACTGATTCTGGCCAGACCATGACTTCCCAGGGACTTTTCAATCTGGGGTTCACTCTCACTACTGAGGACTACAGACAGAGACAGATGTAGAAAGACAAAAAAGCAGGCAGGCAGGCAGGCAGAGACATAAACAGAGAGACACAGAGACAGAGATGGAGTGACAGAATGAGAGAGAGAAACAGAAATGAAAAGTGACAAAAAAAAGCAACAACACAGAACATACTAACAATAAGCTCCTCTAATCTCTAAAGGTTAGAAAGAGATTCCATAACATTGCAAGGGAACTCGTTTCCCTACATGACTCACTATCAATATAGCCTTCCTTATGTCTGAATTTAATCCCTCAGCTACATTTTAGGCCAATTGGACTCTTGTTTAAAATTCAGTCAAAGGAGAGAGGATCTGGTCCTTCTCCTCTGCCCAAGAACTCTTTATAGGATGTGTGGAAAGTTATTAAATCACCTTTTAGCTTCCTGGAGGCTAAGGGTCCCTTTGGGAATGACGTCTGTTCTCTCAAAAGTAGACTATTTGACAGGGAAACCAAGCAGCACAGAAGTGAATCCACCTCATGCTTAGAGAATCTGAAGTCTCCTTTTCCAGTAAGAATGTATATAAAAGCCAGCCACATTTTAAAAGGCTACAAAAAGTATTTCAGCCCTCTTCTGGAAGAATGAGACATGTTGTTTCTCATGGAAAAATTCCTCAGCACGGCTGAATTTTTATAGCTAAATTATAATTTGTGGTGGACAGATATTCTCTGAATGGTCCATGACTTAAGGGTTGCAATAATGGATGGGATGGTTATAGTCATGGTCAAATGGGAGAGTGGTGACCTGCTGGGACCTGGCCTCCATTCTCTTTCTTTTTAAAAATAGATTTTTATTGAGTTTTTTTGTTTTTACATTGACTAGATTTCTCCGTTGCCAATGGCCAAGAGAACCATCTCTTATAACAAGAAATTTTTTAAAAGGAAGAGAAAATTACATTTTTCTTTTGGTAAAACTGATTGACACATAGAAAAACCTGATGTCCCACACCTATGGATCAGCACCTTTGCAAAGAAGCAGGATCTAGGAGTATCATCTCACAACTCTTTTTTTGGGTCCAAGTTTTTTTCTTATACATTTATAACCCTCAGTATCATTTTTATGTTTTATGTTTGTGGTTTTTGTCCTTAGCATTTTTGAAACTGGTGTTTATTGTTTTCCTGACTGTTTATCATTTTAATTCTTTCCATCTTTATCTATATTTATATTTTGTTCTTTTTTTTTTCTTAAACCCTTACTTTCTGTCTGTATTGGATACAAGGCAGAAAAGTGGTAAGGGTTAGGTAATGGGGATTATGTGGCCTACCCAGAGTCACACAGTCAAGAAGGATCTGATGACAGATTTGAACACAAGACTATCCAACTTCAGATCTGGCTCCCAATCCACTGGGTCATCCAGATGCAACCTTTGTTGTTGTTTCTTAGGGCAAATTTGATATTGTTCAGTCTCCTCAGTTGTGTCTGACTCTTTTTGTGATCCTATTTTGGAATTTTCTTGGCCAAGATACTGAAGTGGTTTGCTGTTTCTTTCTCTAGCTCATTTTACAGATGACTGGGGTCACAGGTACTAAGTGGCTGAGGCTGGATTTGAACTCACGAAGATGAATCTTCTTTATTCCATGCCCAGTGCTCTACCAAATGAACAACCTAGTTGCTCTTAATCAAAGAAATATTGCCAAATTTGTTTAGCCATTTCTCATAGATGGGCATCCTACTTTGTCACCAGTCTTTTATCATTAAAAGTGCTTCAATACATATTTTTGAGTATCTAACCTATTTTTTTAAACCCTTACCTTCCATCTTAGCATCAATACTGTGTATTGGTTTCAAGACAGAAGAGCAGTAAAGGCTAGGCAATGGGGTTAAGTGACTTGCCCAGGGTCACACAGCTAGAAAGTGTTTGAGGCCAGATTTGAATCCAAGACCTGTCTTTGGACCCTGCTCTCAATCCACTGAATCACTTAGTTGATCGCTCTGGCCTCTATTTTTATTGCTCATCCTTTAATTTTATTTTTCTACTTCTAAGTCACTCCTTGAGTAACTTCTGTCCAGCTCTCCCAGCAGGCAGCAGACAGGAATTTTGTTCAAATAATTGGAAGGTATCTCAACCTACCACTATAACCCCCAAGTATTTGTTTGCTTTACTCCTCGACTCTCTGGTCATCTGCCAGATTTCTGTACATTGAATGTATGATGAGGTTTAAATTTAAAGGGGAAAAACAACCTTTCCAAGTGCAGGAAATCCCCAAAGAGTCTCCCTCAGTCCTCAAAGGGCAGTTAGTGAAGTTGTAGTTCAACCAGGCATATAATGAAAGGCTGATGGATGTACTGATGAAAAGGCCAGAGAAGCAAGGAATGGGTACATCTGAGACATCTGTATGGTAGTGATGCCAACTTTCAAAATCTTCCCTCCTTTACATAAAAATTTTCAAGAAGTCGGCCTGCTGCCTAATCAACACTCACCTGGGCTGCTGTGGATATAGCAATGGATGTCCGGGGGTCAGATGGGTACAACTTTTAAAAACCCTGGCATATGAAACGATTTAATTACAGAACAGATTAATGAAAGGATGCCAGTAGTACAGAGTCCAATTTCTGGACCTGAAGTCAAAAGTCCTGGGTTTTAATTTTGACTTCATCATTTACTAGATTTGGAATTTTGAGGTTGAACTGACTAGATTTTCTGAGTCTCAGTTTTCTCATCAGTGAAGTGGGGCTAATGATACTTAAGTAGTCTATCTGACAGTATTACTATGCAAGTCAAAATAAAATACTCTATTGGAAAGCACTTTGAAAGCTTTTAAGTGCTATGTGAATCTTAGATAGGCAGACAGAGAGAACTTTGTTTTGGCTGGAACAGTCATCATAAACCTTTCCCTTTCTACAGACAAATACTCATGGCTAGTCTTTTGTTCAAAATAGCATCTTTGTTGACATTCATTGTATTGTCTGAATTCATAGAAATGCTATTCATGGAGGGTGTTTTGAGTTCATTCTTGAATGTTAACTGTTTCCCAGGCTCCATACAGATACAGTAGACAAATTCAATGACATTGTATTTGTGATCAGACTTCACTATTGTTCATTAACTGATGTCTATTTGTTCCAAAACTATTTATGTAGGTTTTCAACTTTTTTATAATCACATGCTCTAATAACGTTTACTACTAACCCTTTTTTGGGGGGTTGCTTTTTGTTTGTATCCATATTTCTTTAGCTGTCTTAAAAGTATGGATGTAGTGATTCATTAAATGTTTTTGAGAGAAAATATTTAAAATATATGATGGCCCATCTTGTAATAGAAGGTGTACATTAAAGCTGGTATCCTATAGGTATTGATTGATTTAAACATAGTTTTATTAAGCTTTGGTCTGAGAAAGGAAATAAAGAAGAAAGGGAGAAAGGAAGGAAGCAAAAAAGAAACCAAAGAAGGAAAATAGAAAGGGAGGGGAGAGGGAGAGGAAGTGGGAGGAAGGAAAAAAGAAAAGAAAAAAGAAAGGAAGAGAGAGGAGGAAGGAAGTAAAGAAAGAATTATTTATTGAGTGCCTACCAGGCACTGTGGGGAAGAACCAGAAGGGAAAAGAAAGTTGGCTGCCCGGGGCCCTTCCACAAAATGGTGGTCTTCCCAGGAGAAACTCATCAGTGGGAAAAAAGCGAAGGTCTTACAGAAGGTAAAGTAAGAGTAGAAACTGGATGTTGCATTGTAAATAGGCCCCAGGTACTGAGGAAAGCCCAGAATGAGATGTATTGAGAAAACCAGTATGTCTCACCAGCAAGGTGATATACCATAGCCTTCTCTTTGATATGTTTATGTTCAAAAAGTCTTGCATGAAGAACAGCAAGATATTTGTAAGTATTGCCTTTAGCCATTGATTTAATGTGATTACTAAATTAAAACTTTAAATGTCACATCTTTATATTTCATTGGAATATATTTAGAATTGTACAGATGGGATAGCTAGGTAGCACAGTAGATAAAGTGCCAGATCAGGAGCTGCGAGGTTTTGGGTTCAAATCTGAACTCAGACTCTTCTTATTTGTGTGACCCTGGACAAATCACTTAAATACAATTGCCTAGCCCTTACTGTTTTTCTGCCTTAGAATCAATGCTTAGTATTGATTCTAAGACAAAGGGTGAGGGATTGAAAAGAAAAAGAGTTGTATAGGTATTGGGTCCAAATGACATTTTGATATCACTGGAGAAAAATTACACAAAATAAAGTAACTATTTGATATATTTCTCAGTGGCACCACATAATTTTATTTCAACCATGTAATTCAATTTGATTTCTTTAATTTAAGAACTGAACTACTTTCTTTTTTTGCAAATATTAACATCTTTGCAAATGGGCTTAAGTCTAGGCAGAACTATAATAAGTTTAAACTGTCTTCTTGCATGATGTCATGTTTTATGTCAATTCTTTTTTACTTTATTTTATTGGTGGAATGCTTGAAATACAGAATAGGTTTCTGTGTCTATCTAGAATGCTATAGTATTACTTTATACTCATATCAGTCTTACATATTTGTAGTAAATGAAAAATCCACATGTGGAAATAGGTCAAAAGCTTTACAACCACCAACAATAATGAAATAAATTCATGACACTTTTGAGTACTTTGTTCAATAATTGTCAGATCTACAGTAAGTTTCTCTATATTCTCTAGCTTTTTTTTTTTTGGCACATTCTTTTTGACTTTTTTCCAATAGGCTGTTTTCTTATAAGTGTTTATATATCTTGTTAGACTTAAATGCTTTTAATGAAGTACATAAACACATAATTGGCCTACATTTGGAGGAGTTTGTTGGTGTTCTTATCTTTTGGCAATAGATATGTGATTACTTCAGCTAAGAAAGATAGGATCAGTCTTGCATCTGAGAGGC
The DNA here is from genome assembly GCF_027887165.1 of Monodelphis domestica. Taxonomy (NCBI): domain Eukaryota; kingdom Metazoa; phylum Chordata; class Mammalia; order Didelphimorphia; family Didelphidae; genus Monodelphis; species Monodelphis domestica. The sequence continues at coordinate 199,785,451 of NC_077227.1, forward strand.
AGCTGGTAAAATACTTTGCTAACATTTCATGCCAACAGTCTTGGATCTCATCCAGACTTAACACTTACCAGTTTTCTAAGTAGGCTAGAGTTTTAGTCATGTCTCTTAATTTAAATGTTACCATTCATCATCTTAATGATGCTTGAACTTTCTGTTTTGTGTTTGATCCAATTGTGTTCGATTTGAATTTTCTTGTAGCCACATAGATGACTAGAAATTTCCCTCTTTTCCTTCTTTGAGGATTCTGTTTCTCCTGTAATTTCTTTATTTCTCAAGTTTTTGTATTAAGATTGTTGGTTGATATTGAATTGCTTATTTTATTCTTTGTATTGTTTTCTCTTTATGGAATTTATTTTCTTAAAATTTTAACTTTTGCTTCCAGTTGCAAATTACTTGAATCCAAGATTTCTGATACATATCTGTTTTCTGGATTCCTTTCTCTAGGTTTCATTTTTTGTTGCTCTGAATAAGGCAGTATGGCATTCAACTTTCCTACTATGCATACTGGCTAGATATCAGTCTTTCCAAGCTTTTGAGGATCACTAATAGTTCTCTCAAATCAATTCTGCCATGGTGGTGTTTGACACCGTTCCTGGACAGTTGTACTTGTCTTCTTATGACAATGACTGCTGCAAATACTACCATGTGCAGTTCCTAAATATTTTTACATTTTCTGTCAAATACTAGGAGAGAATGTATTTATATTTGATGACTAAAACCTTTTAAAATTATTGTTGTGGTCTCCTGTTGAAATACATGCAAGTTAACTCAAGGATTATTTTTCAGAATTCCAGTCTTAGTAAGTCCATCTCCTATTCAAAGTCATTTAAAATGTTGATTCTCATTTGATTCTGTTTTTGTCATCCATTTGTATAATTTCTATAGTTTACATTAAGGATGTTTTCATTTTTAGACCTTGAAATCTCCAACTTTTCTCTCCATAGATTTTAGAACTGCTCAGTTTTCCTTCCTCCGTCTCTCCCTCTCTCCCTCCCTCCCTCCCTCCCTCCCTCCCTCGCTCCCTCCCTCCCTCCTTTCCTTCCTTCCTTCCTTCCTTCCTTCCTTCCTTCCTTCCTTCCTTCCTTCCTTCCTTCCTTCCTTCCTTCCTTCCTTCCTTCCTTCCTTCCTTCCTTCCTTCCTTCCTTCCTTCCTTCCTTTCTTTCTTTCTTTCTTTCTTTCTTTCTTTCTTTCTTTCTTTCTTTCTTTCTTTCTTTCTTTCTTTCTTTCTTTCTTTCTTTCTTTCTTTCTTTCTTTCTTTCTTTCTTTCTTTCTTTCTTTCTTTCTTTCTTTCTTTCTTTCTTTCTTTCTTTCTTTCTTTCTTTCTTTCTTTCTTTCTTTCTTTCTTTCTTTCTTTCTTTCTCTCTCTCTCTTTCTTTCTCTTTCTCTCTCTCTCTTTCTTTCTCTCTCTCTATTTTCTTCTCTCTCTCTTTTTCTCAGTGGTTGGTTTCTGTTTTGTTGTTGTTTGTTTTTTGGTCTCTCTGGGATTCTGCTGTCAATTGATTTAGGATCATGAGTTAGATTTGGAAGAGATATGTCAAATTATCTAGTTTAGCCCTTCATTTTGTCACAGTTAAAATTTATAATTATATAGCATAAAATACATGTGAGGAAACTGAAGCTCAGAGCATGTCCAGTGTTTTGCTCAAGGTCAGATGGATAGCAAGGAGGATGTCTGACTCATTAAAACATTAGCACTCCTAAAGCCTACATTTTAGTTCATATATGTTATATAACTTTGTGTCTATGGCAAAGGAGTCAAATTTTAATGCACATGTAATTAGCTTAGCACAGTGCCTCCAGCACCTAGAAAAGTGCCTGGCACAGAGAACATACTTAATAAATACTTGTTGATTGATTGATAAGTTGCAGAGCTTATGACTCCATCCCAGTGCCACCCATATCATCAGAAAAGACCACTTCCTTCCTGTGTTCTGGTCATAGGTCATAGATTTAAAACTGGATAGAATCTTTGAGATCATCTAGTGTGTATCTCTCATTTCACAAATGAGAAAACAGAAGCTCAAGAGGGAAAAGTTATTTGTCCAAGTTGACACAGGCATTAAGTGTTAGAGGTGGGATAGGAATAGTGCCCTCTGACCTAAGCATCAGTTCTTTTTTTGTTGATCCTGATATCAGTTAGCAAACACACACACACACACACACACACACACACACACACATCACCTTTCTGAGAACATCCATCTTATCTGACCCAAAGTTAAACTGTGTAGAAGTCCTCACCCATCCTGTTTGTTTTCTTGGTCTTCCACCTGTTTCTTGTCTTTGACACTCCCCCTTCTCCCATGATGGAGTTTTACTGTTGTCAGAGAGCCCAGCCTTGGATCCTCTGAACTGCTGATACTGACTTCCTGCCTGGCTGCAACCCTATGCTGCACTACGAAACTTCCCAGACATTTTACCCAAATGACTAGACTACCTCCTATTACCCAGGGCTGGTATCCCTCCAGATTGCCTGCCCTGGCTTCCCACTGGGTCTGTTTAGCTTCTGAATTCTGGCAATCCCAGTTCTGGAGCATCCATCCTGCTGCTGTTGCTACCTGAGCTTTAGTACTGACAGTACCAGAATAATTGGTATTTATAATGATGGCCCCAAGCCATCCAGCAGAGGTTAGAATAAGTTCATTCCCTCTCTTCCTTGGAGTTTCCCTGACTGCTTCAGGTCACTCCAGGCTCTCCCTTCTCTGAACACCTAGAGTATTTGCCACTTTACAGAGACATGCTACTTATCACAACTTGTGTCTTCCTTGTAGTATGGTTTTTTAAAAATATGGGTATGCCCTAGCTCTAACTGGATTGCAAGTTCTTTGAATGAACACAGTCTTATATTCTTTGTAATATTTTTTCCACCTACCTGGTGTCCAGAATGATGTATCAAAACAACAATAATAAAGACAATGATCAAAATGATGCCAATGATAATTATAGCTAATATTTTTTGTGCTTTAAGGTTTGCAAAATGCTTGCAAACAGAATCTGATTTCATCCTTATAACAGCCCCAGAAGGTTGTTTACTATAATTTTTAAGCCCTTACTCTGTCTTAGAATCAACACTAAGTATCAATTCCAAGGAAGAAGAGCAGTAGGGCCTAGGCAGTTGGGGTTATATGACTTGCCCAGGGTCACACAGCTAGAAAGTGTCTGAACCAGATTTGAACCCAGGACATTCCATTTATAGACCTGGCTTTCTATCCACTGAGCCACCTAGTTGCCCCTAGATGCTGTTATTAACTCTGTTTTATAATTAGGGAAACCAAGGGAGATAAAGGTTAAATGACTTGCTAAAACATTACACAGATGTCTGAGGTTGGATTTGGAGTCAGGTTTTCTTGACTTCACCTCGAGGCACCATCTAGAGGCCTTAGACTCTAGTAGAAACTCAAAACCTTTCCATATTATTCAAATATTATTGATTATGAAATAAAGGAGTATATGTTTCTTTGAACATTACTTTAAAATATGATTGTGTATTTATCTAAAGTTTGGAAATCTAATTTGGACAAAGATTTTGCTTCTACTTTCAAATGACCTACCTTTATCAGTCTTTCTTCTTTGAAAAAGAAAAAGAATAAGAATGGGACATGTGATTTCATTGGTATAGTAAAAAAATTTTTTTTTTAATTCTTACCTTCTGTCTTAGAATCAGTACTGGGTATTGGTTCTAAGGCAGAAGAGTGGTAAGGACTAGGCAATGGGAGTTAAGTTACTTGCCCAGGATCACCCAGAAAGGAAGTACTGAGGCCAAATTTGAACCCAGGACCTCCTATCTCTGGGCCTGACTCTCAATCCACTGAGTCACTCAGAAGCCCACAGTATAAGACATTCTTTATGTGGAAACAAATCTCTTTTCCAGTACAGATCAGTACCTACTCTACAACTTGTAGGACTTCTAGTGCCAAGATGGCAGGATGTGATCTCTCTCAAAGCCTCTTCCTCCCCCAAAACAATTCAAAACAAAGCTTCTTAGCAAATATTGGAGGAGTGAAGCAGTTTTCCTACTCAGAAAAGCTCAGAGAATTGGCAGAAGAAACTTTGTCTTCCTGGGGTGGGAAAGAAGCATAGTCTCTGGTAGGTTCCCTGAGCCAGGACAGGTTCTACCCCCACAGCAGAGAAACTTCAATCCAAAGGAAGCCAGAGTAGGCTGTGCAGAGTAGATACTAGCAAGGGAGTCCTGCAAGCAAGAAATGAAACCCTGATCTTCATAAGAAGAAGCTTGGGACAATGACTTCTCCAACCTTAATATACTGGGAAGAATTATACATAAACTTAAAAAAAAAGAGCAATGTGAAAATGGCTATAAGTGAAACCTCAAAGTAAAATGTGAATTAAAGTCAGGCCCCAAAATAACTTCTGGAAGAGGTTTAAAAACAAACAAACAAACAAACAAAAAACAACCCAGGAGCAAGAGATAGAAAAAAAGAAATTCCATTTAAATTAATGATAAAAAATATAAAATACTTGGAACTCTCCTTGCCAAGGCAAATCCAGGAATTGTATGAAATTATGAAACATTTTCCATACAGATAAAGTCAGATGTAAACAATTATAAAAATATTAGTTAATATGTAGGCTTGGATAGACTGAACAAATATGATAAAAATAACAAATTTTACTTAAGCTAATCTGCTTATTCAGTGACATAACAATCAAGCTGACCGAAATTTTTGTTTTATAGCTAGAAAAAAAGAACAAAATTCATCTTGAAGAACAAAAAGTTAGAAATATCAAGGGAATCAATGAAAAAAATGTGAAGGAAGATGGCCTAGGATCTCAAACTGTATTACAAAGAAATAGAGTACATGGAAAACTTAGTAATAAATGATCATTTTACCTTAGTGTTAGATAAATCAAAAGATCTAATCCTTGGAACAAGAACTCACTATTTGATCAAAATAGTTAGGAAATTTGGAAAATTTGGGTCCACTTTAGGATTTAAAAAACAATGTAATTCCTTCCTTCCTTCCTTCCTTCCTTCCTTCCTTCCTTCCTTCCTTCCTTCCTTCCTTCCTTCCTTCCTTCCTTCCTTCCTTCCTTCCTTCCTTCCTTCCTTTTTTCTCTTTCTTTTTTCTTTCTTTTCTCTCTCTCTCTTTTTCTCTGTTTCTCTGTTTCTTTCTTTCTTTCTTTCTTTCTTTCTTTTTCTTTTCTTCTTTGTCTTCTTCTTCTTCTTCTTCTTCTCCTCCTCCTCTTCTTTCTTCTTCTTCTTCTTCTTCTTCTTCTTCTTCTTCTTTCTTCTTTCTTCTTCTTCTTCTTCTTCTTCTTCTTCTTCTTCTTCTTCTTCTTCTTCTTCTTCTTCTTCTTCTTCTTCTTCTTCTTCTTCTTCTTCTTCTTCTTCTTTCTTCTTCTTCTTCTTCTTCTTCTTCTTCTTCTTCTTCTTCTTCTTCTTCTTCTTCTTCTTCTTCTTCTTCTTCTTCTTCTTCTTCTTCTTCTTCTTCTTCTTCTTCTTCTTCTTCTTCTTCTTTCTTCCTTCACTTCCTCCTTCTTCTCCTTCTAGGTTTTCTTGGCAAGAGTACTGTAGTGGTTTGCCATTTACTTTTCCTCATTTTATAGATGAGGAATTAGAGGCAAATAGGATTAAGTGACTTGCCCAGGCTTACTTTTCTAGGAAGTGTCTAAGGCTGGATATGAATTTATGTCTTGCTTAAATCAAACCTGATGCTCTATCTACTTATTAAATCAGAAGAGATAATCTTTGATTCCTTCTGAGGTTCATTGTGGTACAGGCAAAAGGATGCTGAGATTCTGGGATAACAGTTTTCTGAGATAACAGAGGATCACCTATTACCCTTGTTTTCTCCAAGTCCTTTGGCTGTTGTTAAAAAATCAAGGCAATCTAACAGTATTCCCTGATTAAGCATTTTTTTTTTTGTCAAGACCTCTTGGAATTTTTTAAATTTAGAGAAGCCGAAGGATTTATTAGAAATATCAAGCAGAACAACTACTAAAATTCTGGGCTTCTCACCAAAAAAGGAATTCCTTTAAAAGAAGAATCTAACAGAGGAATAACGAGGACAGCAAATGCAAATGATGCTTCAGAATTGCAAAGATTTATTGATATCCTTTCCCATGAATGGAGATCATAGCTCTGGGAGACACCATATTACAGAGGATAGAACCTCAACAGCTCTGTCATCAAAGGAACTGGGTCTAAATACCATCTTTGACACCTATAATACATGTAATTATAGAGAAATTGGGGTGTATGGGGTGTTCAGGGAGGGGTTGTATCTCTGGTATGGAGGGCTTGTCATGCCCTCCTAGGGCAGCTCTCCAGCCTCTGACCCCCACCCGACACCCAGCTCTCACTTGTGGCTCCCAGTAGCTGCTAGCATACAGCAGCGGCCACACCCCGGGCAACAGCTTCGACAGGATGGCCAAACCTTGTGAGGGTAGCCATCAGGTCGTCGACCCCTGGTGAACCAGGGCTTTGCTCACCCAGCTTGTGAAGACTGTTTCGCCTGAACAGACAGAAGAAACCAATAAGAAGGTTGAACGGCTGAGATGGCGATGCAGCAACGCACTGTGGAGTACTCAGGGCGTGTTGGAGAACAAAAGACAACATGGTCATCCAATGCAGCTGAGGAAGTCTCTAGGCATTTTTCGTGCCAATGGACCCAGGCTTCCAATGCCGAGAGAGTGGGACTGTCTCTGTGCATCGGCTTTTCCACTTAAATCTCCTTCATGCACAAGTATCTTTGTGCACACTCATCTATCCTAACCCCGTCCACCCTCTTCAAGACCTGAGGTGATGGGGGAGTGGCGACGCAACAGGTGGAAGTGACCACTGGCAGTTGTACTCACGATCCTGCATGTGGGCGGCCCACAGGCCAGTGATCGCTTGGCCCTGTGGGCAGTGGGGATGTTCGGCAGCATCCTGGGTGACTGAGCGGCCCTCTCTGGGATAGCACTGCTCACCCTAGTTGGGGGAGGGGACTAGAAGGGGTGTCCCAGGCATTTCCTGCCCTTCAGGCACCCGGTCGGCGCGCCGTGGCTGGCAGGTCATCCCTTTAAGCGGTTGAAATCAAAGAAAAAATACAAAGAGGCTCCTACTGGGAGCATGGAACATCAGAAGATTGCTTGATAGAGAGAATACCCCAAGACCTGAGAGAAGAACAGCTCTAATCTGTAGAGAACTGGCGCGATATAACATCGACATCACAGCCTTGATCGAAACGCGCTTACCAGAAGAGGGATCACTCAGCAAACCCACCACTGGATACACCTTCTTCTGGAAAGGTAGAGCCTCAAATGAAGATGGAGTCCACGGTGTTGGCCTGGCCGTCAAGACCAGTTTGCTCGGGCAGCTGCAGGACTTGCCTGTGGGCATCAGTGAGAGGCTCATGAAGGTCCGTTTGCCTCTCAGCAAAGACCGGTATGCCACAATCATCAGTGCATATGCCTCAATACTGACCAGCATAGAGGAGACCATCGAGCTGTTCTACTCTGACCTATGTGCCGTCCTGCACTCAGTGCCCACAGGTGACGGGCTGATACTACTGGGAGACTTCAATGCCCGCATTGGCCAGTTCAATGGGGGATGGAAGGGAGTGCTCGGCAAGCACGGCGTGGGCAAGGTGAACAACAACGGCCTACTGCTGCTCAGCAGATGCTCAGAGTTCGAACTCACCATCACAAACACTGTGTTCAGAGTGGCAAACAAATATAAAACAACGTGTATGCACCCACGATCAAAGCAGTGGCATCTCATTGACTGCATCATTGTGCGCCGGCGAGACATCCAGGATGTAGGAATCACCAGAGCCATGAGAGGAGCTGAATGCTGGACAGACTGCCGATTGGTTAGAGCGACTCTTTGAGTGTGCATTGCGCCTCGCCATCCAAGGCGCGCCCAGACAGTTCGCGCATTTTGTAGCGTGAGTCATCTTGGAGATCCATCTTATTTGCGGGCGTTCCAATCCTGTCTGGATGACGGGCTGTCTGCCAGGGGACCACTCACTGGAAGCTCAACCGAGAAATGGAACCAGTTCAGAGACACAGTGAAGGAAACATCAAAGGCAGTCCTAGGCCCCAAACAACGCAGCCACCAGGACTGGTTCAACGAGAGCAGCACTGCTATTGAAGACCTATTGAGCAAAAAGAACAAAGCCTTTATGGAGTGGCGAAATAACCCAAACTCTGCTCCTAGAAGGGATGGATTCAGGTCTCTCCAGGCCACGGTGCGGCATGAGATCGGGAAGATGCAAGACCAATGGAGGGAAAAGAAGGCAGAGAAAATCCAGCGTTTTGCTGATACGAAAAACTACAAACAATTTTTCAGTGCCCTCAAGACTGTCTATGAGCCATTAAAACCCACCACTACTCCCTTGCTGTCCTCTGACGGTGACACTCTCATGAAAGATAAAGAAGGCATCAGCAACAGGTGGAAAGAACACTTCAGTCAGCTTCTCAGCCAACCCTCTTCAGTCAACCAGGGTGCCCTTGACCAGATCCCCCAAAACTGCACCATTGAGCAACTTGACGTCCCTCCTTCAATAGAGGAAGTCCAAAAAGCCATTAAACAAATGAGTGCAGGCAAGGCACCCGGTAAAGATGGGATCCCAACCAAGGTGTACAAGGCATTAAATGGAAAGGCACTCCAGGCATTCCACATAGTGCTGACCAGCATATGGGAAGAGGAAGACATGCCCCCAGAACTCAGAGATGCCTCCATCGTAGCCCTATACAAGAACAAAGGCTAACGAGCAGCCTGTGACAACTACAGAGGCATCTCACTACTCTCCACTGCCGGAAAGATCCTCGCCTGTGTTATACTCAACAGACTCCTGTCATCTGTTTCAGAGCAGAACCTGCCTGAATCACAATGTGGCTTCCAACCAGATCGCAGCACCCTCAACATGGTCTTCACAGTGAGGCAAATGCAGGAAAAATGCCTTGAGCAGAACCTGAGTCTCTACATTGTCTTCATGGACCTGACAAAGGCGTTCGATACAGTGAACAGGGACGCATTGTGGGTGATCCTCAGCAAGCTCGGTTGCCCAGCAAAATTCATCAAACTGATCCAGCTCTTTCATGTTGACATGACAGGGGAAGTCCTATCTGGTGGAGAGACTTCTGATCGCTTCAACATCTCCAATGGTGTGAAACAAGGCTGTGTCCTCACACCGGTACTATTCAACCTATTTTTCACCCAAGTATTGTGACATGCTGTGATGGATCTAGACCTGGGCGTCTACATCAGGTACTGACTGGATGGCTCACTATTCGACCTTCGCCTCCTGACTGCAAAAACAAAGACAACAGAGAGACTCATCCTGGAAGCTCTCTTCGCAGATGACTGTGCTCTCATGGCCCACCAAGAAAATCATCTTCAAACATTGTGGACAGGTTCTCCACCGCAACAAAACTGTTTGACCTGACTATCAGCCTCAGCAAAACAGAGGTGCTGTTCCAACCTGCACCAGGGAGGCCAACTAACCAGCCATGCATTACAATCGACGGCACACAGCTTTCTAACATCAACACTTTGAAGTACCTGGGCAGCATCATCACCAACGACGGATCCCTAGACCACGAGATTAATGCCAGGATCCAAAAGTCCAGCCAGGCACTCGGGCGGCTGGGCTCCAAAGTCCTCCAACACAGAGGTGTAAGCACTGCGGCAAAGTTCAAAGTGTATAACGCAGTGGTCCTCAGCTCGCTCCTGTATGGTTGTGAGACATGGACACTGTACGGGAAGCACATGAAACAGCTGGAGCAATTCCACCAACGCTCCCTCTGGTCAATCATGAGGACCCGATGGCAGGACTGAATCACCAAGCAGGAAGTCCTCGACAGAGCCAACTCCACCAGCATCGAAGTCCTGGTCCTCAAAACCCATCTACGATGGTCTGGACACGTCATCCGCATGGACCCACAGCGAATACCAAGACGGGTATTCTATGGTGAACTGTCAGCTGGACTCAGGAAACAACGCCGACCAAAGAAAAGATTCAAGGATCAGCTAAAGTCCAACTTGAAGTGGGCTGGCATTACACCAAAGCAACTAGAACTCGCTGCCTCTGACAGAAGCAGCTGGGAACCCACATTAACCATGCCGCCACCACCTTTGAAGATGAGTGACATCGACGTCTTGCCGCTGCGCGTGAACGCCGACACCAGGCCACAACCACACCTCCCATAACAACTGGCGTCCCATGCCCCATGTGCCACAAACTCTGCGCCTCAGCCTTTGGACTCCAAAGCCACATGAGGGTACATCAATAGATGATAATGCACAAAGACAATTGTCATTCTCGGTCACCGAGAGACTACCCCTAACTAACTATAGAGAAATCATTTAACTTTTCTGGACCTCAGTTTACCTCTCTGTAAAATGAGGTGGTTGGATTATGGTCTCTGAATTCCACTCTACCTCTAGATCTCTGATCTTTGATCATTTGACACTTTAGTAGGTGCTATCTGAGAGCTCCTACAGCTAAAACCCCCCACATAAATCACCATCTATCACTCTGTAGACCACCTTTGGGCAGCAATTAAACTCTATGAACTTAGTAAATCTGATACTTGGATGACACATAGTCCTTTGCAAGAATATTTATTTGTTTATTTTTGCATGGTAAGACTTGCTGAACTTTTGGCTCTAATGCTATCACTTATAAGAGACTAATGCTAGATAGGACTTTTGTGAAGGAATAACAGTATGAATAATTTAACCTTTCCTTGGTAGTTCTTCATTGCTTTTCAAACTGTGGACCAGAGTTGTCAAACACAAACAAAAATAGGGACCATTAAACATATGTAAGGAGTCCTGTGGGCTGTGTATTGACTTCATCTTAAAATGCAATCTTATCTATGCTTTATTGTATTTTAAAAAATATTTTCAATTATGTTTTAATTTTCTAATTCTGTTAATTCTAATTATAATTAATTACATTTATTTTAATCGGGTTCAGGTGTTGGGCTGCATGTTTGATACCTCTGCTGTGGCCCACAGATGAGAAATGTAGTGAAATGGGAAAGGTGCTGGTTTGGAGTCTGAGGACCTGGATGGAATGTGTCTACCACTTATGCTGGTTTGACTTTAATCAAGTCCTTTGACAACTGTGTGCCTCAGTTTCCTCATCTGTAAAACAAGGAGGTGGGACTAGATGACATTTAGGATCTCTTTTAGCTCTAACTCTATGGTTTTCTGATCCTTAAAGTGAGGAATTCTATTTAATGGCACCTAGGGGATGCAGTGTATAGAATGCTAGGCTTAGAGGAGTTAGAAAGACTCATCTTTTCAAGTTGAAATTTCACCTGAGACACTTAGTAGTTCTGTGATCCTGAGCAAGTCACTTAACTCTGTTTGCCACAGTTTCCTCATCTATAAAATGAGCTGGAAAAGGAAATGTAAAAACTACTCCAAGCATCTCTTCCAAGAAAACCCCAAATGGGTTCATGAAGAGTTGGCCATGATTGAAAATGACTGAACAACAGCAATAATGGTTTAATGATCTTCTAGGTTGTTTCCATACCTAATGAAAAACAGGATGATTTTGGAAAAGACTTACGTGAATTGATGCAAAGCAAAGCTGACAGATCCAGAAGAACACTGTACACAGTGACAGCAATATTTTTTGATGAATGTGAATGACCTATTTATTCTCAGCAATGCAGTGATCCAAGATAGCCCCAGAGACTCATGTACTAGTAAATATCTATCAGCTTTCTGAGAAAGTAGGACATATTTTTCATTCTCCATTATTAATATTTTCTCAATCATTTTCTTAACTCAAAACAATCAATAAAGCTATATATCAAGTCACTACACCAGCCCTTATCACAGTTCCTGGGACATTGGAAGTGAGTAATAAATGTTTGTTGATTTGACTCTACTACAGCATTCTGATTAAATATCTGTTGTACTTATGGGCATTATCTCACACTTGTATGATTTTTCAGATGTATGTAGAAGATGTTGAGGCTAATAAAACACGAATTAATTAAATCATCACTGAATTAATAGCTTTTTCTTATTGTAGTATAGTATAGTCATTATGTATTAGTGTAGTATAACTTTGTTATTCCTACTATAGTGATTTTCCTCAATTACTACATACTAACCATATAACTTCTTCCCACTGAGATACACTGCCTCCCACCATAGATAAAAGGGCAAAAATAGAACAACAGCTGCCCTCATTGGGCAACTCATAACCTCTCTGTGACTTCATTTCCTCATATGTAAAATATGTGATTTGAACAAAAAGAGCTATAATGCCCCTCCTATGTCTAGAATCTTATGATTTCTATCCCAAAGAGCTCATTATAGTCTTTGATCCAATTTAGACATGTGGTGGAGGGATTATCTACACCCAAATCTTCATGTTTGCCAACTTGGAACTGGTTGGTCTTTGTGATAGATGAGAAATCCATTGCTTCTTTATTCAGGTACAGGCTGCACCTGATTCCAGATGCTTAGGTCAAAAGCCCAGGAAAAAAAGCCATCTGGTCCACACCCATGGGGGAGCTAATGAGCAACTTGGAGAGTATATAGCTAGAGAAACCCACACCCACTTGACTGTTTCTATGTTAGACATGGGTCATGTTGTCTTTCTTGTGGGCTGTTGTGGTCAGGACTGAGAGGCAAAGACCAAAATAATTTGATTATAATGTCTTGGTAGTTTCACTACATAAACTCTACTTAGTCTCTTTTCCTCTTCTTACTTAGACGCCCCATGGTTGCTAGTCAGGAGCATTAACATGGATTGTGGATTGTCCTTTGAGCCATTGGGAAATCATTAGGTTCCTTTCCAGGGCACAAATCCTAGTTTACTTATAAATAACAAGTGGCTGATTCCCAAACTCAGGAAATCATCATGGCACATCTTGAAGGAATCCTCTAACCAGAAGGAGGGAATGAGTTTCAGAAGGATACAATGTATTAGTACAGAATAAAGGGTGTTAGCTTTGGGGACAGAATATCTGATTCTGATTTTTACTACCATTGTGGTCTTGGGCAAGCCACTTAACTTTGGGGTGTCAGTTTCCTCATCTGTAAAATGAGGAGGTTAGACTAGATGGCCTCTAAGGTCCTTTCTAAGGGCAACTAGGTGGTACAGTAGATAGAGTGCTGGACCTAAAGTTAGGAAGACCCATCCTCCTGAGTCCAAATCCAGTCTCAAATACTTTTTAACAATGTGACCCTGGGAAAATAATTTAACCCTGTTTGCCTCAGTTTCCTCATCTGTAAAACAAGCTGGAGAATGAAATGGCAAAAACTACTCTAGTATCTTGGCCAAGAAAACCCTAACTGGGGTCACAAAGAATCAGAAAAGACCAAAATGATCAAACAACAACAAAAAGGTACCTTTTAGTGCTATAGCTATTATATAATTATACATTTCTCACCCAAATTTCTTGCTGACTTTTTTAGAGAGGGCTCTACATTTTATGTCCCCAGTCTTCCTAAAGGATTGCCAGAAGGAGAGGATGTGTGTGTGTGTGTGTGTGTGTGTGTGTGTGTGTGTGTCTGTCTGTCTGTCTATCTGTCTGTCTGTGTCTGTGTGCATGTTTGAGGGGGAAGAGGAAAAGGTAGGTGGTTCTGGTGCTCTAATCAGACAGAGAGGATGGGGAAAATTGATGACTACCTGGAAACTATAAGGAAAGGAATGTGGTGTCAGTTGCTACCCTGCAATCAACCAAATTTAGCTTAAAAAATCACAAAATCATGGAGGGATAAAACTGGGGCTTCATTTAGTCTCACCCTCTAATTTTAATACTTTTTTTGTTTTTTTTGTTTTGCTTTTTTCTTTCTAAGCCTTTCGGTTCATTGGTGTAGGGAACACCCTGGTGTGGAAACTTCCTCCATTCTTGCAGATGAATGACTCATCTCTAAAGTGGAATCTTTCAGAGTTGCCTAGAGCAGTGATTTGACTGTGGTCACATATCAACAGTGTCAGAAACACGATTTGAACCCAGGTCATCCTATCTCCAAAACTGGCCCTCTACATACTAAGACCCACCTCTTTTCCAATAATAATTTCAGTCATAGAGAAGAATTTAGTAACAATTATTATGATAATGTGACAACAATTTTAATGACAACAGGCTGGTTATCTAAAAAGTGAAGGGAAAACAAAAATATAACTAGTGGGTACTACATTGGCATTTGTGAAATGGCAAAATTCTAGAAGAAATCTTTTGGCAGATTGAACTGATCCTCTGATATTTGGACATAGAGAAGATTTGCATAGAACAAGAACTCATACAGTTGTGGTCTGTGCTGATGGAGAGGTTCCATTAAAGGAATGGTATCAAATTCAAAGAGAAATGGATCCCTACTGAATCTTGATTTAGAAAATGACAAATTACAATTATCTGTGTTTTTTTGTATTTTTATTTAAACATGTCCCAATTATATTTTAATATGATTTAGATCCACTCATTATTTTTGCTGGAATGTGTTATACATTTGTTACCTCTGCACTGAAGTGTAGAAGTAATAGCAGTTTTGGTGTAGCTGGGTGGTACAGTGGATAGAACACCAGGCCTGGAGTCAGGAAGACTGACTTTCATAAGTTAAAATCTGGCCTCAGATATTTATTAGCTGTTTGATCTTGGGCAAGTCAATAAATGCTGTTTTGCCTCAGTTTCCTCATCTATTTAATGAGCTGGAGAAGGAAATGGCAAGTCACTCCAGTTTTTTTTTTTGTCAAAACAAAACAAAACCAAATGAATGGGGTCACAAGTGAAATGACTAAACAATAACAATAGCAACAAATAGTAGCTCACATTTGTCTAGCACTCTAAGGCTGATAAAGTACTTCCTTTATAACAACATTGAGAGGTAGGAGGTAGGTAGCATCAATATTAACATCCTCATTTTATAGATAAGGATACTGAAACCTAGAGATGAAATAAAAAACACAGGGTGAGTGGTTGGTGGGGCAGCTGGGTGACTCAGAGGATTGAGAGCCAGGCCTAGACACAGGAGTCCCTGAGTTCAAATCTGACCTCAGATATTTCTTCAGGGCATTCTTTATACCAAAGAAATCATGTCTAATAAAAAAAATGTATACTCATGTTCAAACAGTATTTATATTTATAAAAATTTTGTCCAGTTCTGCAAAGTCTTCCTTTTGGAGTTGGTTGGTATAGCATCAAATCTTTAAATTACTCTTGGTAGCATTATCATTTTTATTATATTGGCATGACCTAGCCTCAAGTACTCAATCTTCTTCTTAAAAGGTAATTTGTCTTTTAATTTTTTTAAGGAATGTTTTGCTATTCTGTATATTCAGGCAGTGACTGCATTTAGGTAGATGCATTCCCAGGTACATTCTATATTTTGCAGTGTAAGGATAATTTTAGCATTGTGACCTAAAATCTAAGTTAATTGGTCGCCAGGGAAAAAATCCTAAATATAATACCCAAGTCAGCTGGAAATTTATGGTGACTTTAATAGAGGAAAGGAATTAAGAAAGATAGAGAGGAAAAGAGTTAATTTAAAACTGTTCTGGCTCAGGCTGAGCCAGGCAGGAGTTCAAGGTCTTGGCCAAGGAGGCCTCCCCTGAGAGCCAAGAGAAAGGGAGTCAGTCTTATCACTCACCACATGACTGTCTCAAGGAAGCTGTCTGAGGGAGCTCCTTTAGGCTCAAGTTCCAGGATTGAACTTGCACCCAGGCCTGATCACAGGAAGCCACCAGCCAGATCCACCTCTCTGGGGAAAGAGAGTGAAGAGAGGAAGTGACACGCCCTATATAGATGGTTTTACATCACTCTCCTGTGTCTCATCTGTACCAATGGTAGCTTACGCTTGACTTAGGACAGCCCAGGGGTCTATCAGCTGTTTCTGCACATGTCTATCAAAGGTCATCCTCCTAGATACTTAATCTTTAAGTATGGGTGTAGACATTCCTGATTTTGTTAGACTAAGTAACTTCATTTTTACAATCGGCAGATAGCTAAATCCAATCTTCACAGTAGTTATTTTGAATGAAACTTCCCTCTTGGATGCTGCTATTATTATATGAAATGCTCATTATTTTTGTGGGTTTATTTTTAGCTTTCAACTATTTCCTAGAGGTCTGGAGAAACATCTTAAACTAAGGTTCATAATGAACTGAACCCAGTTCTAGACTCTGCCTACCTGGAGGCCAAGTGCCTCCCTCTGCAGTGATACTCTGGCAATCTCCATCCACCCACACTGCCCTCAAGTGTACACAGGCTACTCCAGGCTCAAGTGGGGAGAACCACAGTGGCTTGTTCCAGTAACCACCTAGGAGCAGGTTAATAGATAGGGCCTCCAATGAGTTTCTTTTAATTCTAGTCTAATTTGTTTACTTCATTGGTAGTTTGTTATTTTATTTTATTTTTTAACTTTTTTTTTCCAACTAAGAATCAATACTGTGCACTAACTTCAAGGCAGAAGTGCAGCAAGAGCTAGGTAAATGGGGTTAAGTGACTTGCTCAGGGTCACACAGCTAAGAAGAATCTGAGGCCAGATTTCAACCCAGGTCCTCTGGTCTCTAGACCTAGCTCTTAATCCACTCAGTCACCTCGCTGCCCCTGGGAGTTCCATAATTATTGATAAAACTTGTTTATAATATTTCTCCATGGCTGGTCTACCTCATCAGAAGGTCCTCCTTGACTAGTTTATGAACCTGCACACATTATTTACTAGATCATACCACACAAATGGTATACATGCTTAGCACCATCTCTGGCACATAATAGTTCCTTAATAAATGTTGCCTGAGTGATAAGTGCTATCTTGTTATTGAAAGACAATTTACAGGAAAATAAATTACTCAAAACAATTCATTCACAAAATAGTGACTTAAAACAAAAACAGAATTAATGATATTGACAACCAAATTCCTATGACCTAGTTAATTAATAATGAAATGTAATTTTCATATATTTATATAATATATACTATATTAACTATAAATATATAATATAAATACAACATATTAATTTTAAGTATATAATATAAATATACCATATTAATTATAAATGTATAGTAGAAACATAGTATATTAATTATAAATGTATAATACTAATATACTATTATAAATATAGCATGCTAATTATATATACATAATATTAGTATAATCTATTATTTATAAATAGGTTAATTATGAATATATAATCATATAAATAAATCTAATAATTAAAACTCATTCTCACTATACATTCTAGTCTTTTCAGCACTACATTATGGGGGGCAGTTAGGTGGCTCAGTGGATTGAGAGCCAGGTCTTGAGGACTTCCTAGCTATGTGACCCTGGGTAAGTCACTTGATCTCCATTGTCTAGTTCCTTCTTTCTGCCTTGGAACCCATAGGGAGTATTGATTCTTACAAGGAAGGTAAGGGTTAAATTTTAAAAAAAATAAAATCCCCCACTATATTATGCTACTTCTTTATGAGATGGTAAGTAGGAAATGCTTTGCAAACCTTATCATGGTATATAAAAGTTAATTATTATTCAGCGAGTGACTTTTCATGTCTCACATATGGTGCCAGAAATGGACTGTAAATCATTCCCAGAAAAAAAAAGTCCAAGGAATGAGCCCTTTTTATGAGCCCCTCAGCATCCACCCAAGCAACTTTCCACCCTCAGAGTGGGGGAGGCAAGGGACACACAGTGAACTTGGTGGGAGGAGCGGAATGATTTTACCCCATGGAACCAGTTCCATCTGGAATCCCCCAGGGTAGGGAGATTATGAGTGAGAGCTAGCTAGTCAGGAGCAGGAGCAGTGGGGTAGAGAGGAGTAAGAATAGTTATCAGAATCCAGGAAAGGTCAGGGGTAGGAGTGGGTGGAGGTGGTACCCAGCTGGGGACACCTGAAGCTCCTTCCTCCAGTGATCCCAATCCATCATTTTCCTTTTGTCTTTGAAAACGGCCCCCAGGGAGAAGCCCGGGGCAAAGCCAGGGAGCTGGCTGTGCTTCTCCTCTTGCCCTCCTTCCTCACTCTCAGCTGGAAACAAATAACTCAGAACTAGTCTGTTTCCTGGCAGTTCCAGTTTCTTTCAGGCTCCATTTGTAGTGCATTCTTCATAGGCAAATTCTTTCAGGGGCAAATGGAGATGACTCCATGGAAGGTGTTAGGACGGAGAGGCTCCTGGGAGGTGATATTTACAGAGCTTCCATTTTAAAGGCCCTTTCCTCTCCCCACCCCCATTCTGTGGCAACAACGGAAGACAGAGAAGACCAGCTGGGTGTAGGAAAAGGGTCAGGAATGCCTCTCCTCTGTGACTGAACTCATCAGGGGTTGGAGGAGGAATTTTAGCCAAAACAGATTTTACAGAAATACAGAAGAAGAAAAGTACAGGGTGGAGATAAAAATGTGACTGAAGAGAAAACAAAAAAACAAAAATGAAGCAGTCCAACCATTATTAGATAGGGGGTGGGGAGGGGTTTATGGACAGGAGTAGCAAAAAAATGACCTAGGAGGCAAAGTGTCAGCTTCAGTTAAATTAATCAATCAAGATACTTGGATGTCTGCATAGGAGTTTAGAATATTGGAGCCATGAAATCCAACTTTCTAATTTACTGGTTGCAGTGTGAGGTTGTCTTCTCTAACTCTATTTATTTTTGGACTCCGTGGGTAAGGGGAATAAGGTTGTAGACTTGGGGAGGGTTTAGGAGACAGCCAGCAGAATAACTAATGGTTGAAAACCAGGTTTAAGGAAGTTAATTTAAATAGGGGAATTGAGATTATTCCTCCTGGAGAAATGAAGAATGAGAGATAGGAGAGCTGAGTAACAATGCCTGAATATAGAAGTGACACCATTCCCAATGGTGCGGGGAGTGGGGAGGAGAGATAGAATGCCAGTCCTGGAGTCAGGAACATTTGAGTTCAAGATTTCTCTTTGGAGACTTCAGTCAAACCTGTCGCCTAAAGGTCAAGGGTGAGGCTGTAAATATTTTCTCACTGTTTCATGAGCTGGGGGGTCTTGACTGAATTGTTTTCTAGTACCACAAAATGTGATGGAACTTCTCTTTCTGCCACCAGGAAGACCAAGAACTGGATGTTTTGCCTCATTTCTGTGTGTTTTACATAATTGATTTGGTATTTCATTATTTAGTTTTTAAGAAAAATATTTTCCTACTCTTTTACATGGAAAGAATATTGCAGATGTTTAATATTGTGTTGTATTTTTTCCTGAGAAATTTGTTTTACAGTCACAACTATTTTGAGGTAGTCTTGAACTTGAAGATCCAAGGAGAGCCCTCAGACTAGCTGTGTGACCTTGGACAAGTCTCTTAACCCTATTTGCCTTAGTTTCTTCATCTGTCAAATAAGCTGGAAAAGGAAATAGAAAACCACTCCAGGATCTTTGCCAAGAAAACCTCAAATGGGGCCACAAAAGGTTAAATACAACTCAGCAACAACTGGAGAAAGAGCCTTATCTCTGAAGCTGGAGGAAAAAGGCTAACATCTGATCCCTCACATCTACTAATTGGGTGACCTTGTGCTTGTCACTGAAATTCTCTAGGCTTGTTTCCTCATTTGCTAAAATTCCCCCTTTTGTAAGAAACTTTTCTCATCCCTCCTTAATCCTAGTGCTTCCTTCTGTTGATTTTCTCCAATTTATCCTGTGTATATTTGATTTGTACAGAGATATTTGTAAGTTATCTCCCTCATCAGACTGTGAGATCTTTAAGAACAAGAACTTTTTATCAGGGATAGTGGTGGTGCCTTAGAACAATGACTGGCACATAGTAGGTGCTTAAATCATTGTTGACTTGACTCTTTTAGTCAATCTTGAAGCATTGATAGAAAGATAGATTTAGTCAAGAAAGTTTGTGTTCAAGTACTGTCTCTGACAGATACTGTTTGTGAGACCTTCTCAATGCCCTGGGCAGCTAGTACTATATAGGGTCAGAGAAGACTTCCTAAGTGGGAATTCTCTTCATGAATGAAATCCCAAGCCTGGTCCAAGAATAAAAATTGTTTGACTGGCAATTAGGAAAGAGTTTTTGAGAAAGAAGATGAAGAAACAGACAATCTCATGGGATCTGAAAGTCTTTAAAAGCAGTCTGGATTCTTATCTATTTTAATCTACCTGAAGACATGAGTGTAATTAGTACTCTCACTATCCTTTCCATACCTATAACTTTTCCTCAGTGACTCCTGGTGCCAGACAGGTAGGAGCAGAATGGCATTAGACCCTATAGAAAGTAATTTCTTCAACCAGCAGGTGGCATCAATACACAGCGAAAGCCACTTGGGACAACCAGAATTTTCCCAAGGGCTATCTTAAAAACTCTATTCTCTATAATTTGGGGATATAAAAAGACCCATCCAGGATGTGCATTTATCCAGGGCCAGAGTTCTTATTGGTGGGATCCTGGCAAGGGATCCACTATGAGGAGTGTTTTGCCCATCTCTGGATTTCCCCTTAGGGTGCCTCAATATAGTTAAGAGAAACTGCCATGAGTAAATTTGGAAAAATACTTACCTGAAACCCAAAACCTTCAGTCTTAGTGTCATCTGTGGGAAACTACTTACCCTATTGGACAAATGGGAAAAAAGTAAGCTATGGAAATGTTCGTTAGACCTGCTTCTCTAAATTCTTAGCAAAGGAAATTCTTTAATTTGAATGGTGCTAATGCCATCTGATGAGCTGGTGGGAAGAAGAGTCTTTGGGAGGGTGCAGAAGAGCAAGAAGACCCTTGATTCACTTATATTTCAAATTTAAGGCCTTCATTCCTGCCTCTGTATCCTCAGAGCCAAGCTTAGAGCCTGGAACTTAAATTCTTGTTAAATGAATGATGGATTAATTTATTTTAATTTGTTTTTTAATTACAGATTTTACAAAACCACATAAAACAAGCATTTCTATATACAAAGAAAAAGAAGATTGTATGTAAATGAAATCATAAATATCTTAAATGTTTGGCATACTTTTCCTTATAATTACATAATAAATCCCACACAAAACTTTCAAAGCTGTCCTTCTTTTCTGTGTTTCCTTGTAGATATCCCATTCTCTTCTTCTTTTTTTTTTTAAGTAATTAATTAAAGAATTTATCCATAAGTGTCCCAGGTCCTTTTCATTCTTCTTGCATCACATAAGATATCACTTAGGAGACAGACATATTCATAAAAATTGTCTCATGTTTACTTTTCAATTCACTCTCCAGAGGTAACATTCACAGTTTGTTCTTCCAGTATTAAAGCTATATCTGTGTATGATGCTTTCTTGGTTCTATTCATTTCACTGTTTATTATCTCATGTAATTTTTCCCAAGTTTTAAACAAATTAGCATGCTCATCATTTCTTATGGCACAGTAGTACTCCTTCACAAAAATATACCACAATTTCTTTAGCCATTCCCCAATTGATGGGCATCCCCTTTATAGTTCTAAATTCTTGAACCCCTAAAACTACATTACCCAAAATTCCTTTCTATATTACCAAGAATCCTTTTCCCTTTCCCTTCTTCCTCACTTTCTGTGATGGTATTTAAGTTTGCTGTGACTTCTCCCAGGCTCTTTTTTACTTGCGACAGGGCTGAATTCAGGTAGTTTCTTTCACTTTAAATATTATTAATAAAACTTTAAAAATATGATAATTAGTTATTGGATATTAATTTTCATCTTTATACCCCTTAATTTCTAGTTCTTTGCTACTATGTGATTGATTAATTTAAAAAAATTTGGAGGACCTTTTTTCTCTCTCTGAATCTCTCTTTTCAGGGTAACATTAAACTTAGTTTGTCTTCTTGAATAGTAGAGGGAAGTAGTTTAAAAACTCTTGGTTGGGAGGCCTCCTAGGAACTATGCTGTTCACTGAGGATGTAATTATGGGCACTGCCAATGGGGGTGGGGGTGGGACAAAGGACAGTGATGAGTAGAAGAGGCATATAAGGTAAGATTCCTAGACCAAGGAATGAATGAATTTGTGTGTAATCTCTTCTGCCACATTCTTGTTGCACTTCCAGAGTCAGCATTAGTAAAACAAAAAGGACAATAGAATTGAAATGAGAATCTAGACTGCCATTTCATATCAGGGGGCCCCAAGGAAAGTTATTTTCTTACCACCTGGCCTCTATTTCTTACTTCTCAAAAAGGGGGTTAGAATAGATGATCTCTGAGATCCCTATCAGAGTTAAATCTATGATCCTCTAGATCAGTGGTTCTCAACCTCAATTTGTAGCAACAAGAATACATAATGCATATCAAGTATTTACATTCCGAATCATAACTGTAGCAAAATTACAGTTTTGAAGTAGCCACCAAAATAATTTTTTGGTTTGGGGCCACTGCAACATGAGGAACTGTATTGTGGGGTCAAGGCATTGGAAAGGTTGAGAACCACTGCTCTAGATACTGGGGTTAGTAATCAGTAGGGTAGGAGTTCAAAACCTAGCTTTGCTACTTACTATCCACGTGCCCTCAGACTAGCCAATAATTCTAGATATAAGCTAAGATCTCTTCTAGGTTTAAATCTATGATCCTATGATTCTTGGCATTTTTAATTATTTAGCAATTAGAGAAAACCACTTTTTAGAGGGTGGGAATTATCTTTTTTTATGCAGATTTTTCATATCAGATTAATTGTCAACTCTGAAGACAAAGATTTGGCTGAAAATGTCACTATATCCCTCGTAGGACACAGATCTCCTTCGCAGAATCTGTTGTTTAGTTTTTTCAGTTATATCAAACTCTTGACCCCATTTGGAGTTTTCTTGGCAAAGATACTGGAGTAGTTTGACATTTCCTTCTCCAGCTCATTTGAAAGATGAGGAAACTGAGGCAAACAGGGCTAAGTGAATTGCCCAGAGTCACAAAATTAGTGTCTGAGGTTCTCTTGACTAAAAGCCCTGTGCTTTATCCATTGTGCCACCCAGCTACCCTAATAAATACTTATTGGTTGTTTGATTGATTGGTTGAACAATGGTGCTATCAAAACAATGGAGAAGGTTGAAGTCAAATATCTGTTTCCTAGAAAGACAAGGCATATTTTATCTCTGTGCTATTGAGCTACAAATGAAGAACACTGTTTTTAGAGATGGGAAGTAGGAGAGAATCCAAGACCAGATATGCTCTCTCCATTTCTGACTTTGAAAACAAATTGCTTTCTTCTGGCCTATTTCAAATGTCAGAGGCAATGGGATTGACATCAATACCCAGCAGGCCACAGATTATGGCTGACTTTAATGACTGCCTTCTGTCGTGTTTATTGTTCTGGATGTTAATATATAGAATAAATGACAGTCCTTTAATTGAAGGTTGGAAATGCTGCAAGTGAAGGCCCTCAGTGAAATCATCATTAACGACTGAAGTGAAATCCAACACACTTTGCTGGCCAGGAAATTACAGCCTTGTGGTCTGCCTTCCTATTTGTGTGTGTAGAAGAGAGAGCCAGGCAGGCAACCCAGAGGAACTTTGCTCATAAGTCTTGATTTGGGGTAAGAAGTGGGGATATTATTAGGAAACTAACAAGTGCAGGATGACCACATTTATTTTCACAGGAAGTCTTTTCTAATCAGCGTCCCAAAACAAAGTTATCCTTTCAAATTTTTGAATCTAGAAACGGAGAGATAAGAATAACTTATTTTATTTCTTTTTTAAAATTATATACTGAATAACTACTACCACCACCAAAAACATTGAAATATAAAATGCATAAAATTATATGTTAATTTCTTTTCTTTCTGGAAAAAAAAGGGGTCAGGGATCTCTTTCCTGCTTTTTATCTGGTTTAATTAATGGACCATCAGAAGTTTCAGAGGTCAGAGTATTGGCTGTGGAGTCAGAAGGCTTAGTTTCAAATTCTAGCTCTGATTCTGCTGATTGAACATTTGGTGGTAGTTAGGTGGGCAGTGGATAAAGCACTAGGCTTGGATTCAGGAAGAATTGTTTTCATGAGTTCATATCCGGCTCTATGTGACCCTGGGCAAGTCACTTAAAGTTCTTTATGTGAAAAATAAGCTGGAAAAGGAAAAGGCAAACCACTCCAAAATCTGTACTAAGAAAACATAAAATTGAGTCATAGTCAGACACAACTGAAACAACTCAACAATTATAACAGAAATTAGACAATCACTTAACCAAAGGCTTCCAAGGTCCCTTCCAACTTTATATCTGTGGTACTATAAATAGAATTCCAGAATCTGAGTTGGAAAAGTTATTGACTCCAACCCATATATGAATAGGAATTCCCACTCAACATTCCTTCAAGCCTCTGCTTGAAGACTTCTATAGATAATGAATTCATTTACTCCTAAGATAGCCCATTCCAATTTTAGACAATTGTAATTTTAGGAAATCTTTCCTTTTGTAGAACTGAAACCTGTCTTTCCTCAACTTTAATTCAAGAATAATAACTCAATACAATGTCATAAATAGTGTGAGCTAGAAACAGAAAAGTAAGGAGACAAGTTTGACATCCCTATCATTGAGATTGGGTAAAATGGGATTGGCCACAGGGAAATGACACTAGATGATTATTCTTTATTTAAAATGGATAGAGAGGCATCTATGTGGCTCAGTAGATAGAGAGCTAGTCTGGAAGAAAGGAAGTCCTGGGTCAAAATCTGACCTTAGAAACTTCCTACCTCTGCGACACTGGGCAAGCCACTTAAATTCAATTTTCTAGATCTTACTATTCTTTTTGCTTAGAACCAATACTTAATATCAATTTTAAGACAGAAAGCAAGGGTTTAAAAATAGAAAAATAAAATGAATAGAGTAAAGGGGGTAGTAGAATAGCATCATATGTAAAGAAGATGTGTTATGTGAAAATTATAAGAACCTGAGTGGGTAGAATATGGTAAAGAACATGAAGGTGAAGATCAATAAAGGGAGAGTTGATGACAAGATTAATTTGGGACTACAGACCATGTGAACATTTCATTGCCCATCTTGGGTCCTTCACAAAAGTAGTCCATTTCCCATGTCTGAAGGCACTCTCTCATCATCTCCATCTCATAAAATCCTGAATTTCCTTCAAAGCACCACTCTAGTGCCATATCCTATTTGAAAACTTTTCTGACATCCCTTGACTTCTCAGCATCTATACTAGCTGTCAACACTCTCTCGAATTTACTTTTTATATATTCCACATTTATTTATCTGTGAAGCATCTGTGCTTCAGATGCTCTTATTTGTAGATGATATGGGGTTGACTGCATCATACTTTAGACTACTACAGAACTTCCCACATGAGATTTATGACCATTCACAAGAGTTTGGACTAACAATTTATTCACCCAGGAAGAATCAAGTATGTGAAGGATACTTATTGTTCAAGATATGATTTACAATTGAATAGATAACCTATAGAGCCCATCCATCAGTATATATGTATTGACATGGAATTGTGAAGAAAGTACTGAATATTGAGTCAGGAAGACCTAGATTCAAATTCCATCTTGGACACTTCCTAGCTCTGAGGCCTCAGGGAAATAATTTAATTTGTCTGGTCCTCAGTTTTATTTTCTGTTATTTGAAGGGATTAGATTTGGCTTCCCTTTCAGTTTTAAATTTATGATCCTGTATAATTTAGACAAATATTGCAAATAGCTAATTATTTGGGCCCTGACTTGACCAAGAGGAAATCAAATTCTATTGCCTTTAGTGAGTTATTTTAATTGTCCCAAACTTCTCCTTGAAACAAAGGCTCAGCTTTTTAATGCTAATATTATTTCATTGCTATTGTATGGCTAATCATGTACTATGTGTAAAGAACTAAAAATACAAGTGGAAAGACAAGATGGACTCTATTCTTGAGGGCTGCTCACATTCCAGAAGAGACAACACAGATAGAAGGTTTTAGCTAAAGTCAAAGGGAAAGGTCCAAGGGTCCTTAGAGTTTAGTGGCAAAGAAGGCATAAGTGCATTTTCCTTAATGTCATTTCCATTGATTAAACTATTTCTTTTTTGAAAATGCCAAACATTCTGATATTGAGAAATTTCTTTTCCAGATCTCAGTAGCTTTAGCTATTAAGAACCAGAAAACATAGCACTTGTAAATGTAGTTGCCAAGTCAAGTTTTTCAAACCTCACTGTTATATTTAAATGTTAGCTTCACAAGGGTTGCTTACCTGGATGACAATTTTATAGGCCATGCTGGAAACAGGAGTAATGTCTATGAGGCATTGTGATTTCTAGGCTCATTGCTTACCTGATAGTCAGTAGCAAGTGGTGATAGTGATGAACCATTTCTCTACAAATGTTGCTTGTCTGGAGGAAATCTGAGGGATGGTTGTAGTTGGAAACAAAGTCAACCATTTTGGGATAATTGCTACTCCCAGAGCTCTTGGGTTCAGGGTTCTGAGTATTCTCCCTTGGAATATGAGGGGAAGTTTTTGGCCAAAATAATAATTTCAGTTATCAACCTAGAATATGCCAACTCTTATTTCTCTCTTGATGTGTCTTGCTACCTAAGCTAGGTTGACTTGCTTATTCTTTTGAAGGGAGTTGTTTGTCTGTAGGTGTTAGTGGTGAGCTCCTTTTCCACAGGGTTCACCCCATTGAATCATAGATATAGGAATGGCCTGGAAACAGGGTTGAAGGTTTTGAGTAAAGTATGCCACCAAATAAATGTGTGAGCAATAGAAAAGACAGGATGGTAATCTGTCAAGGGTGATGGATAACTAATGGACAACCTGTGCATCCAATTGGTATCCTCAAGTTATTAAGAGAAGGTCCTAGCACATTGGGTAGAATCCCTGTGGTGAACTTTTGGAAGGGCGTGGGATATAAAAATATTTCTTACAATGAAATTATACACCCATGAGATTATTTAAAAATCTGTGTATGTGAATGAATGAATGAAAAAGTTATCAAGTACTCATTTTATTTAAAACACTGTACTAAATGTGGGGTATATAACCAGAGAAAGTAAGATAGTCCTTAATCTTCAGGAATTCACATTCTGTTGGGACAATGGCTACATATACTACTATGGGGAATTTCAGCTCTTCATATATCTACTGGAGCTCTCTTATCAAAAGTTAAACAGAAAATAGCTTCTTAACTAGCTTTAAAAATAATTTCATCCTTAAAAAGGTGAAGATAGTTATAAAGGGACTGCAAGTCTAATTAGTAATGATATCCTGGTTTCTGTAGTGGAAAAACTGATGAACCCTGGGATAAGTAGTCACCTCATCTTAGAGTTTATGATGGAGTAGGAGTAGAAAGCTGGCTCTACTCTGATGTGCACTTGAGATTTGGGGAGAATGTAGAAAAGAGAGATAAAAAAGAATAAATAGAGTCTAATGACCTAAGATTCTACAGGGAAATTATCCCAAGAAGGATGATGATTTCTCAGGAATAATATTCTAAAGAGAGAATAATTAGTCTGATCATGAGGAAAAGTGGGAGATTTTTAGAGACCTATATAGTGATATAGATAACTAATTAACCAATTTAGTTTTTTTAATTACATGTAGAGGTAATAGAACCATGAGCTGGTAAATGAGAATAAAAATAAAGAAAAAGACTCTTGAGAATAATGTTCAGAGTTATGGCTTTGAATGAGTCAAAACTGCCAACTAATGCTAAGGAAAACATTTTAAAATCTTTTAGTTATTTTTATATGGGACAAAGAAAGGCTAGACCTGCTATTCAGTGTGGATGAGATGATGATTATAGTTGACATTGAGAAGGCTGAACCACTCAGTTCTTATTTTGCCTCTTTTCGAAAGAGAACTGAACAAAAAATGAATAACATGGAGTTGAAACTGAAAATAAGTGCAGGTATGGTAAAAATGGCCTCAAATGCCTTTAAGTCACTAAGCCTGGATTACATACTTCCTAGAGCATTGAAAAAAACTGGCAGACTTTTAGTGATTGATGAACTATAGTTGATGATCTTTGAAAGCTAATGAAGAGCAGAAAGGGGCTATCCAAGACTGGAGAAGGGCCAGTGTTCCCCCCCCCCCCTTTTTTTTTAATGAGAAGGAGCTGGGGTCTGCAAGATATAAGGTCAGTAAGCCAGATTTTGGTCCTGGAAAAATTCTAGAATATATTATTAAAAAGGGTGATTTGTAAGCATTTAGAGAGGGAAAGAGCGATTAATAATAGTCAGCATATATTTACCAAGATTAAACCAGACCAGTAGCCAAGACGATGAAGTAGAAATAGCTGCTTACTTCTCTCAATTACTCCAAATACCTGGCTGAGTAGTGATTGGAAAATTGAGGGAGAACCACAGTGGGTTATCTTCCCAAACCAAGATCACAAATTTAACTTTCAAGTAAATAACTAGAACTATACTTGTGGAATAGGAAGGGCCTGGTATCACAGGCTCAGAGCCTAGAGCTTTGGTCAAAGCCAGCAGCATTTGGATGCCCAGAGCTGATCACTGCCTGAGCCTCTCCAGTCTTCCCAGATACTCCAGAGTGGGCTGAGGCAGATGAGGTCTTCTGAAGGTGAAGAGAGAAGGCATGATAATCAAGGAGCTGAATGTCCTTTGTTTTAGGAATACCTTCTTGGGCTAAGACTTGAATAGCAAGACAGTATCCTTTGAGATATGAACCAGATTTAGCTGTGGGAGATGAACCTACTGGGACTAAAGAGGATCAAACAGAGATTCGAGCAAGAACAACATGGGGGATTCCATAGAACAAAGCGATGACTGAGGGGTTCAAGACAAGTAGGGAATGCTATAAAGCAAAGCTTCATTAGAGGCTGCAGTGAGTTGGGTGGTTATGAAGGGGTGATGATTTCTAGTTTACACAGATACTCTGTCTTCTGTTGTGAAAGGGCAAATGGATTTTAAGCAGCCATCTTGCAAAAGAAAAAACAGACAAATAAAATGACAAATAAAACAAAATAAGAATAATAAAGTTTTTAAAAGTACATATCAATCTGCATTCAAACTCCATTAGTTCTTTCTTTGGAAGTAGATAGAATTTTTTATCATAAGTTCTTTGAGTTATTATATTGCTGAGAATAGCTCAGTCATTCACAGGCTGATCATTGCACAATATTGTTGTTACTGTGTACAATATACTTCTGGTTCTGTTCATTTTGATTTGCATCAGTTCATGTAAAATTTCTCAAGTTTTTCTGAAACGACTCCCCTTGTCATTTCTTTCTTTTCTTTTTAAAAATCTCTTAACTTCCATCATGGAATCCATACTCTGCATTGGTGCCAAGGCAGAAGGGCAATAAGGTCTAGGCAATGGCAGTCAAGTGACTTGCCCAGAGTCACATAGCTAGGAAGTACATGAGGCCAGATTTTAACCCAAGATCTCTGATCTCTAGGCCAGCCTCTCAATCCACTGAGCCACTTAGTTGCCTGCCTCCCTCCCATAAATTCTTATAGCACAATAGTTTTCCATTACAGTCATATACTACAACTTGTTCAATCATTCATCAATTGATGGGCATTCTTTCAATTTCCAATTCTTTGCCAGTTCAAAAGGAGCTGCTATAAATATTTTTGTACATATAAAGCTTTACCTCTTTTCTTTGATCTTATTGGAGCACAAATCTTCTAGTGATATTATTTGGTCAAAGGTTATATATGGGCCTTTGGGCATGGTCCTAAATTGTTTTCCAGAATGGTTCACATCTAGTTTACAACACTGATAGTGCATTAGCGCTCCAATATTTCTACTTCCCTTCCAACATTTGTCATTTTTCTTTTTGCTCTTTTTGTTCAATCTAATAGGTAAAAGGTGGTACCTCAGGGGTAAACCAAGTCTTGATCTAATGGGAAAATACACATCCAAATCAAGTTTGATGCCATTTTCAAAGGGCAAGAGCTAAAGGGAGAGTGGAAGACTCCTGTAAGCCACAAAAAGCTTGAGGAGTTGCTCTAGAGTGCCTTCTGGTGATGGATAGTCAGTGAACAGATGAAAATAAATTTTCTGCACCAAGTTCTGGTCATAGGATTTCCTAATGTGCCCTGGGCTTTAAATTAGGACAATTTATCTTTATGAGTTCAAATCTTGTCTCAGACACTTATAAGCTCTGTGACCCTGGCCAAATCATAAAACCCTGTTTGCCTTAGTTCTTCATCTGTAAAATGAGCTGGAGAAGGAAATAGCACACTAGTCTCATGTTTCTATCAAGAAAATCCCAACTGGGGTCATAGGGAGTCAGGTAGGCCTGAAAAACAACTAAACAACAGCAAAATATGTCAGGCATGGTGCTAAGTGTTGAGTATTCAACTAAGTAAAAGAAAGTCCCTCCCCTCAAGGAACTTACCATTTCATGGATTCCTACTGGCTATTAGAATCCTGCAGTTCCAGATCTGAAAGGGACCTCAGAGATTATCTAGTTCGACTCATATCTGAATGGAAATCCCCTATGCAATATCCTTAGTAAATGATTATCAAGACTCTACTTGGAGAACTTCAGTGATGGAATTATTTCCCAAAGAAGATCATTCTGCTTCTGGATAGCTCTATAAACAGTCCTGGTAGTTAAACATTACAACTCTTAATATCTGCATTTTATAGATAGGGAAATAATAGCAATGATAAACTAATCGAGGAATAATATTTTAATAATTGTCAGCATATTGCTTCCTCTTAATCTTCAAACTATTTAGAAGGAAAATGTTGTAAAATAAAAAGACCAAAAAGAAGAAATTAATACCATATAGAAAGAAGGGGAGATATATTCGTATCATCCTTGTTTTCTTGACGCCAGATCTGTTCATAGATATTTTTGGTAAATCTACGGGAAATTGAAACCTTGAATTTCAAAGCTCTAATGTAATCATGAAAAGGAATTCTTTTTATCCACAATAACCTTACAGATTTTAGATAGAAAAGAGCAATGGAGTGTTTGTCTCAGGATCTTTTCTATCTGAGTTTCACTGAATAAGAGGAGAAGAATGAGAATTATATTAATTTTTGACATTTTATTATAAAGTACATAAAGGTTTGCAAAGCATTTTTACCATCCTTAGTTCATTTGATCCTCACAAAAATCTTGTGAGATAATGCTTTTTGTTGTTGTTTAGTTATTAAGTTGTGTCTGATGCTTTGTGACCTTGACAAAGATGTTGGAAAGGTTGGCCATTTCCTACTCCAGTTGATTAAGGCAAACAGAGGTTAAGTGATTTGTTCAGAGTCACATAGCTAGTAAATGTCTGAGGCCAAATTTGAACTCAGATCTTCTTAGCTCCAGGCTTAACATTTTATCCATTTAGCCAGCCAGCTACCTAGGTGCTCTTTGCCCAAGGTTACATAACCAGCAAACATTAGAGGCAGGACTGAAACCTAGGTTGTTCTCAACTTCAGGACCTGAAGCAATTTTTCCATTCTGTCTCATAATGTTTCACTCTTCCTCTCTCTTCCCTTCTGTTCTGTTCTGTTCTGTTCTGTTCTGTTCTGTTCTGTTCTGTTCTGTTCTGTTCTGTTCTGTTCTCCTCTCCTCTCCTTTCCTCTCCTCTCCTCTCCTCTCCTCTCCTCTCCTCTCCTCTCCTCTCCTCTCCTCTCCTCTCCTCTCCTCTCCTCTCCTCTCCTCTCCTCTCCTCTGCTCTCCTCTCCTCTCCTCTTCTCAGCTCACAACTGCCAAGCTCTAAAAATCACTCAGCCTTAGCCA
Organism: Monodelphis domestica; assembly: GCF_027887165.1. NCBI lineage: Eukaryota > Metazoa > Chordata > Mammalia > Didelphimorphia > Didelphidae > Monodelphis > Monodelphis domestica. The sequence goes on from NC_077227.1 coordinate 199,816,939, forward strand.
CTCCAGTAGCAGGGATTATACGCATGTGCCAAAACAAACAACTGAAGATTATTTTATTTTATCAAGAAGAATAAATCTGATTTCCATCCCCATCATAGATCCATATCATATGTGGGGAGTGTCATCATACCTCCTCAAAAATCTTTTCCTAGGAAAAATATCTTAGTTACTTCAATGAATCATTATTTAATACCTGTAGTTAGTTCTCTAATCTTTTAGCATTTAATCAAGTCAATAAACATTTACTAAGTCCTTATGCTATTAAAAAGGGGACACAAAGAGGGGCAACTGAGTGGCTATGTGGATTGAGAGTCAAACCTAGAGATGGGAGGTCCTGGGTTCAAATGTGGCCTCAGACACTTCCTAGCAGTGTGACACTGGGCAAGTCACTTAACCCCTATTGCCTAGCCCTTACCTCTCTTCTGCCTTGGAGCCAATACATAGCATTGACTCCAAGAGGGAAGGTAAGGGTTTAAAAAAAGGGTAGAGGGGACACAAAGAAAGCAATTTAGAGGCAGAGCTTTAACTAGGACAGTGATGGTGAACCTTTTTGAGGGAGTGCTGGGGCCCTGTCCCACCTCCCAGACCAAGTGCCATGCCCACCCCCTACACTGCATGTCATGCCCCTTCCCCCACCAAGTTCTGGGCCTGCCCTGACCACCTTTGCCCTACTCAGGGTTTAGGAGAAAGCACTTTCATTGAGCTGCTGGGAAGAGGGGCTGGTGAAGTAAGGAATTTCCTCAGCCATGGTAGAGAGGGGTAGGGGAGTGGCCTGAGCACTCTGTTTCCCTCCATCTCTGCTGCCTGTAAGCCACTCACCTTACCCTCTGTGCATTCCCACTGGGCTACTTGGCAGAGGGGCGGGGGGTGTGAAAAAATGTTGTCAGGCACAGTAGAGATGAGGAGGGCAGCAGCTCTGCCTGGGTCTCTCTGACTTTCAGTAAGGAGCTCTGGGGGAAGGGGGATGGCCATGTGCCCACAGAGAGCACTCTGTGTGCCATCTTTGACTCCTTCAGCAACAAAGAAACAATTAAGGTTAGCACATAGTTGTCAAAAAATTTTCAATCTCATTTTTTTTTTTTGCAAAGAAACTGGAGTGGTTCGCCATTTCCTTTTTTCTGCTCATTTTACAGATTTGGAAACTGAGGCAAGCAGGGTTTGCCTACAAGTAGGGACTTTAAATGAGTTTATTGACTTCATTAACTTAGGAGAATTTGATTGTCCTTACTGTGATTAAATCTTTTTTTCCCCTTTTATCCCTTACCTTCCCTCTTAGAATCAATACTGTACATTGGTTCTAAGGCAGAAGAGTGGTAAGGGCTAAGCAATGGGGGTTAAGTGACTTGCCCAGTGTCACACAGCTAGGAAGTATCTGAGGCCAGATTTGAACCCAGGACCTCCTGTCTCTGGGCCTGACTCTCAATCCACTGAACCACCCAGCTGCCCCCATGCGATTAAATCTTAAGTTAAATCATTAAAAACTCTAGATGGAGCAGTAGAAAGAATGCTGAGGTGCTGGTTCATAGGACCTGTGTTGAAATCTTGACTCTACTACTTACATGGCCTTGGGCACTAAAACTAATTCTCTTCAGTGCTCATTGTGCAGCTGATGCTTGATTACTTGGTGATTTGGGGCATGTCATCTACCTTCCTTTGGCCTCAGTTTCTTCATATGGAAAATAAGGGGGTGGGATTAGATGATCCAACCATTTGGAATGTCCCTTCCAAACTGATGATCTTATGTTCAGTAAGTTCCTCAGGCCATACATCCTTTCCCCACCTTTTCCATGAGGATCTATAAAATAGTATGAGTTAGTTATGGTCCATGCACTGCCCTTTATTATTATTCCAGAGGTGGCAAGTGATTGGAGGTAATTACAGAGAGGGAGTTTGCCTGACAAAAGTACTTTTCACTCCCTGCTAAAGGGGGCTGTTTCCCTTCTGCATCAGTGACAACTTAATGGTTTGAAAAGAGAAATTCTGCCAAGGACAAATGACACCTATTAATTTCCAGCCTGGGCTAAGGCCAGAAAGAATGTTATGAAGGGGTTTTAGATTCTAGGGAGGGTACAGATGTCTATGTTTGGTGCTGTGTGAAATTAGATTAACTGATTTAGTCCCTGAGGGGCTTCTAAAGCGAAAATAGGCTAATGTAGATGGATGTGAAAAGGAACAAATCCATTAAAAGAACAATAATGATAACAATAATTGTTTTTTATATAGTGCTCAAAAAAGTTTTTTGGGAAAATTTTATTTAATTAATTAATTTAGAATATTTTTTTATGGTTATAAGATTCATGTTCCTTTTCTCCCCTCCCCCAACCCCTCCCATAGTTGACGTGCAATTCCACTGGGTTTTACATGTGTCATTGATCAAGACCAATTTCCATATTACTGATATTTGCTCTAGAGTGATTATTTAGAGTCTACATCCCCAATCATATCCCCATCAATCCATGTGATCAATCATATATTTTCCTTCAGCATTTATGCTCCCACAGTTCTTTCTCTGAATGTGGATAATGTTCTTTCTCATAAATCCTTCAGAATTGTCCTGGATCACTGCATTGCCACTAATGAAGAAATCCATTACATTCAATTGTACCACAGTGTATCAGTCTCTGTGTACATTGTTCTCCTGGTTCTGCTCCATTCACTGCATCAATTCCTGGAGGTTGTTCCAGTTTGCATAGAATTCCTCCAGTTTATTATTCCTTTATAGTGTTCAAAATTTTGCATAGCTGATTTCATTTGAGCCTCATCCTCTTTGCTCCAATAGCCTATTCCTTTGATCAGTGACTTCTCTGTCCTTCATTTGAGGAAGACATATAACAGTCATGTTTACTCCAAATGTGGTTCATCCCCTATCTTTCTGACTTATCTCTACCTCACTTATTCTCTCCCCTACATATTTTTTAGCCCTTTCCCCACTAGAATGTAAGATCCTTGAGGTCAGGGAAGATATTTATTTTTACTTATGTTCATATTCCCAGTACATAGCACAGTGACTACCACTTTTTGTCATAAGGTAGTTTTAGTAGTGCCTGACTCTTCATGATGACATTGGGGGTTTTTCATGGCAGACATTGGAGTGGGTTGCCATTTTCTTCACCAGCTGGTTATACTGATGAGGAAACTGAAGCAAACAAGAGTTTAGTGAATTGTCACAGGTCACACATATAGTAAGTTTCTGAAGTCTCAGAATAGTATGAAGACTCAGGAAGATGTGTCTTCCTGACATCAGGCCTGACTTTTATCCACTGTACCACCTAGCTGCCCAGGCTACTCTTTAGTAAATCCTGAATATATGTTCTTTATTTATCTAGTCTGTCTGTCTGCTTACCTTTTTTCCTTTTTCTTTCCTATATAGTCTTTCTTTTTTTTCCTTTCCTTTCTATTCTTTCTCTTTCCTTTCTTCCTTTCTTTTGTCAATGTAGAATCTAGAAGCCCCTAAACTGTAGCCAAGAAATATTTAGTGATCCCCAGTTTACTTAGTTTAACAGTGAAAGCCTCAGGTTTGACCCTTTTTCTGTGAGAATCTACCCTGAGGGGAATCTCAGGTTTGACAATCCACTTCAGAAGGGGACTAAGCCCAAACCAAAGCCAAGTGACTCTTCTAGTGGCTTCTCCCAGTATAACACGAGTTGGTACCTTCAGCTTTCGAGACTGACATGCTGCCTATTGCACCAAAGAGTCACTTGGCTTTGGCTTGGGTTTAGTCCTCTTCTGAAATGAATTGTTAAGCCTGAGATTCCCCTCAGGGTGGATTCTCACAGAAACAGGTTCAAACCTGAGACTTTCACCTTTAAACTAAGTAAACTGTGTATTATTAAATCTTTCTGGGTTACAAATCTGGGAACTTCTAGATTCCATGTTGGCCTTCCTTCCTTCCTTCATTCCTTCCTTTGTTCCTTCGTTCCTTCTTTCGTTCCTTCCTTCCTTCCTTCCTTCCTTCGTTCCTTCCTTCCTTCCTTCCTTCCTTCCTTCCTTCCTTCCTTCCTTCCTTCCTTCCTTCCTTCCTTCCTTCCTTCCTTCCTTCCTTCCTTTTCTATTTATTTATCTGTCTGTCATTCTATCCATCCATCCCATGTAAGATAGAAATTTTATTATTATTTATATTATTCCTCATTTTTTAGACAATAAAACTGAGTCAAGTCAATAAGAATTTATTAAGGGCTTTCTCTGTCCCAGGTACTATGCTAAGCCCTGGGTGGGCATAAATGGTTAAGGGACTTGCCTATAGATAATATATTTCAGAGATGGGATCTGAACACAAGTCTTTCTGACCCAGATCCAACATGCTATTCACTCTAACCCTATCTCTAACTATATTGTTGCTCCAAATAATATATCATTAAAGAAACCATTGTAAAAACACCTGTACTATTATTGTAAAGAATATCTGTGGATATGAGTGACTATGGCAGCAGAATTCTATAAGATATCAGCTCTAAAGACATATAAAGCACAGTGAAGGCAAAGTATGGGAGTCTGAAGGTGTCTGAAGTGGTGAAACAGATTTTCCCTTAGCTCCTTTAGAGGCAACTAGGTGGTCAGTGTATAGAGCACTAGGATTGGAGTCAGAAAGACCTGAGTTCAAATTTAGACTCAGACACTTTGCCTCAGTTTCCTCAATTATAAAATGGGGATAATAAATAATAGCACAGGGTTACTGTGAGGATCAAGTGAGATAATAATTGTAAAAGGACTTAGCACAGTGCCTGGCACAGGAACTCATGCCTGATGTTGATGGTTCCTTCCTGCTTTTCCTCTTGTTTTGCCCCCTTCTTCCATTAGTCTCTGACTTAGGCCCTGACTTTTTTAAAGATCTCTAGGCCTCTCCCTTCCTCTGATCTTCTCCTTCCCCGTTGTTTTCCCACTTTTTGAAAGCCTGGTTCAAGTATTACTTTTGTCTCTTCTTCTGTGCCTAAGCTGCAGTTTATGAGCCTGGTGTACTATTAGTTAATAAATGCTTTTTCTTTTTTTACTTTCCCCACTTTAGGGAAGGTTTTATTAAATGAAGTGGTTGAACTCAGGTCTAATCCAGTACTTTTTTTTTTTTTAATATATTTTATTTGATCATTTCCAAGCATTATTCGTTAAAGACATAGATCATTTTCTTTTCCTCCCCCCCACCCCCCATAGCCGACGCGTAAGTCCACTGGGCATTAGATGTTTTCTTGATTTGAACCCATTGCTTTGTTGATAGTATTTGCATTAGAGTGTTCATTTAAAGTCTATCCTCTGTCATGTCCCCTCAACCTCTGTATTCAGGCAGTTGCTTTTTCTCGGTGTTTCCACTCCCATAGTTTATCCTTTGCTTATGAATGGTGTTTTTTTTCTCCTGGATCCCTGAAAGTTGTTCAGGGACATTACACCGCCACTAATGGAGAAGTCCATTACGTTCGATGATACCACAGTGTATTAGTCTCTGTGTACAATGTTCTCCTGGTTCTGCTCCTCTCGCTCTGCATCACTTCCTGGAGGTTGTTCCAGTCTCCATGGAACTTCTCCACTTTATTATTCCTTTGAGCACAATAGTATTCCATCACCAACATATACCACAGTTTGTTCAGCCATTCCCCAATTGATGGGCATCCCCTCGTTTTCCAGTTTTGGGCCACCACAAAGAGCGCAGCTATGAATATTTTTGTACAAGTCTTTGTGTCCATTATCTCTTTGGGGTACAGACCCAGCAGTGCTATGGCTGGGTCAAAGGGTAGATATTCTTTTGTCGCCCTTTGGGCATAGTTCCAAATTGCCCTCCAGAATGGTTGGATCAGTTCACAACTCCACCAGCAATGAATTAATGTCCCTACTTTGCCACATCCCCTCCAGCATTCATTACTTTCCTTTGCTGTTATGTTAGTCAATCTGCTAGGTGTGAGGTGATACCTCAGAGTTGTTTTGATTTGCATCTCTCTGATTATAAGAGATGTAGAACACTTCTTCATGTGCTTGTTAATAGTTTTGATTTCTTTATCTGAGAACTGCCTATCCATTTCCCTTGCCCATTTATCAATTGGAGAATGGCTTGATTTTTTGTACAATTGATTTAGCTCATTATAAATATGAGTAATTAAACCTTTGTCAGAGGTTTCTATGAAGATTTTTTCCCAATTTGTTGTTTCCCTTCTGATTTTAGTTATATTGGTTTTGTTTGTACAAAAGCTTTTTAGTTTGATGTAGTCAAAATTATTTATTTTACATTTTGTGATTCTTTCTATATCTTGCTTGGTTTTAAAGCCTTTCCCCTCCCAAAGGTCTGACATGTATACTATTCTGTGTTTACCCAATTTACTTATGGTTTCCTTCTTTATGTTTAAGTCACTCACCCATTTTGAATTTATCTTGGTGTAGGGTGTGAGGTGTTGATCTATTCCTAGTCTCTCCCACACTGTCTTCCAATTTTCCCAGCAGTTTTTATCGAATAGTGGATTTTTGTCCCAAAAGCTGGGATCTTTGGGTTTATCGTATACTGTCTTGCTGAGGTCGTTTTCCCCCAGTCTATTCCACTGATCTTCCTTTCTGTTTCTTAGCCAGTACCAAATTGTTTTGATGACTGCTGCTTTGTAATATAGTTTGAGGTCTGGGACTGCAAGGCCCCCATCATATGTGTTTTTTTTCATTATTTCCCTGGATATCCTTGATCTTTTGTTCTTCCAAATGAACTTTGTTATGGTTTTTTTCTAAATCAGTGAAGAAGTATTTTGGTAGTTCAATGGGTATGGCACTAAATAGATAAATAAGTTTGGGTAGGATGGTCATTTTTATTATATTGGCTCGTCCTATCCATGAGCAGTTAATGTTTTTCCAATTGTTCAAGTCTAGTTTTAGTTGTGTGGCGAGTGTTTTGTAGTTGTGTTCATATAGTTCCTGTGTTTGTCTTGGGAGATAGATTCCTAGGTATTTTATTTTGTCTAAGGTGATTTTGAATGGGATTTCTCTTTCTAGTTCTTGCTGCTGAGCTGTGTTGGAGATATATAGAAAAGCTGATGATTTATGTGGGTTTATTTTGTATCCTGCAACTTTGCTAAAGTTGTTGATTATTTCAATTAGCTTTTTGGTTGAATCTCTAGGATTCTTTAAGTAGACCATCATGTCATCCGCAAAGAGTGATAACTTGGTCTCCTCCTTGCCTATTCTGATGCCTTCAATTTCTTTATCTTCTCTAATTGCTACTGCTAGTGTTTCTAGTACAATGTCAAATAGTAGAGGTGATAATGGGCATCCTTGTTTCACTCCTGATCTTATTGGGAATGCATCTAGTTTATCCCCATTGCAGATGATATTAGCTGTTGGTTTTAGATATATACTGTTTATTATTTTTAGGAATGACCCTTCTATTCCTATGCTTTCTAGTGTTTTTAATAGGAATGGGTGTTGTATTTTATCAAAGGCTTTTTCTGCATCTATTGAGATAATCATGTGGTTCTTGCTAGTTTGCTTGTTGATGTGGTCAATTATGTGGATGGTTTTCCTAATGTTGAACCAGCCCTGCATCCCTGGTATGAATCCTACTTGATCATGGTGAATGATCCTTCTGATCACTTGCTGGAGTCTTTTTGCTAGTATCCTATTTAAAATTTTTGCATCTATATTCATTAGGGAGATTGGTCTATAGTTTTCTTTCTCTGTTTTTGACCTGCCTGGTTTTGGAATCAGTACCATGTTTGTGTCGTAAAAGGAGTTTGGTAGAACTCCCTCTTTGCTTATTATGTCAAATAGTTTGTATAGTATTGGGGTTAACTGTTCTCTGAATGTTTGATAGAATTCACAGGTGAATCCATCAGGCCCTGGGGATTTTTTCTTAGGAAGTTCTTTGATGGCTTGATGGATTTCAATTTCTGATATGGGATTATTTAAGAATTCTATTTCCTCTTCTGTTAGTCTAGGCAGTTTGTATTTTTGTATATATTCATCCATTTCTCCTAAATTGGTGTATTTATTGCCATATAATTGGGCAAAGTAATTTCTAATGATTGCCTTAATTTCCTCCTCATTGGAGGTGCTGTCCCCCTTTTCATCTTTAATGCTGTGAATTTGCTTTTCTTCCTTCCTTTTTTTAATTAGATTGACCAGTACTTTGTCTATTTTGTTTGTTTTTTCAAAGCACCAGCTTCTTGTCTTATTTATTAAATCAATAGTTCTATCACTTTCGATTTTATTAATTTCTCCCTTAATTTTTAGGATTTCTAATTTGGTTTTCTGCTGGGGGTTTTTAATTTGATCGCTTTCGAGTTTTTTCAATTGCATTTCCAATTGATTGATCTCTGCTCTCCCTTGTTTGTTAATATGAGCTTTCAGGATATGAATTTGCCTCTGATTACCGCTTTGGCTGCATCCCAAAAGGTTTCAAAGGATGTTTCGCCATTGTCATTTTCCTTGATGAAATTATTAATTTTTTCTATGATTTCTTCTTTAGCTAAACGGTTTTGGAGTATCATATTGTTTAATTTCCAATTGGTTTTAGATTTGGTTTTCCATGTACCATTACTAATCATTATTTTTATTGCCTTGTGATCTGAGAAGGCTGCATTCATTATTTCTGCTTTTTTGCATTTGTGTGCTATGTTTCTGTGACCTAATGTATGGTCAATTTTTGTGAATGTGCCATGTGGTGCTGAGAAGAAGGTGTATTCCTTTTTATCCCTATTTATTTTTCTCCATATGTCTATTAATTCTAATTTTTCTAAGATTTCATTCACTTCTTTTACCTCTTTCTTATTTATTTTTTGATTTGATTTATCTAAATTTGATAATGGTTGGTTTAAGTCTCCCACTAGTATGGTTTTATTGTCTATTTCTTCCTTCAATTCTCCTAGTTTCTCCATTAGAAATTTGGGTGCTATATTATTTGGTGCATACATGTTGATTAATGATATTTCCTCATTGTCTAGAGTCCCTTTTAACAAAATATAATTACCTTCCCTATCCCTTTTGATCAGGTCTATTTTTGCATTGGCTTTATCAGATATCATGATTACCACTCCTGCCTTCTTTCTATCAGTTGAGGCCCAGAAGGTCTTACTCCATCCTTTAATTCTGACCTTGTGGGTGTCAACCCGCCTCATGTGTGTTTCTTGAAGACAACATATGGTAGGGTTTTGGATTCTAATCCATTCTGCTATTCGTCTACGTTTTATGGGTGAGTTCATCCCATTCACGTTCAAAGTTATGATTGTCATTTGTGGACTCCCTGGCATTTTGATTGCCTTCCCTAATTCTAACCTTTTCTTCTTCGGCTCTACCTTTTAGTCCAGTGATTTACTTTGAATCAGTCCCCCTTGTCCCCTCCCTTGATGTTTCCCTTTTTAGTCCCTCCCTTTTTGTTCCCTCCCCCTCCCCCCTCTCTTTCCCTCCCTTTTTGTTCTCCCTCTCCCCCTCCCCCCCTTGGTTTTCCCTTCTCCTTACCCTTGTTGGGTAAGATAGAATTCAAGATCCCAATGGATCTGGATGTTTTTCCCTCTCAGAGTTGATTTCCCTGAGATTGAGGTTTAAGTAAACCCCCCCCCCCTCTCTTCCTCTCCTTCTTATAGGAGTTTTCTTCCCCTCCCCTTCCCCTGTGAATCTTTGTGTGAGAACCATTATTCTATTTGGTCTTTCTTTACCCCCTATTTATACATTACATTTTCCCCACATATTAGTATACATAGGTTGATATAAATGTAGTCCTTATAGAAGAGAGTTTGAGTAAAAGAAGATAACATTTTTCCCCTTTCCTTAATATTTACCTTTTCAGGTATTCCTTGCTCTTTGATTTTCGGTATCAAACTTTCCACAGAGCTCTGGTCTTTTCTTTGCAAAAAGTTGGAAGTCTTCTATTTTGTTGAATGCCCATACTTTCCCTTGGAAGTATATAGTCAGTTTTGCTGGGTAGCTGATTCTTGGTTGGAGACCCAGCTCTCTTGCCTTTCTGAAGATCATGTTCCATGCCTTACGATCATTCAGCGTAGAACTTGCAAGGTCTTGTGTGATCCTGATTGGCATTCCTTTATATCTAAATTGTCTTTTTCTGGCTTCCTGTAGGATTTTTTCTTTTGTTTGATAGCTTTGGAATTTGGCAATTACATTCCTGGGAGTTGTCTTTTGGGGGTTTAGTGTAGAAGGTGTTCTGTGAGCTCTGTCAGTGGATGTATTGCCCCCTTGTTCTAGAATCTCTGGGCAATTTTCTTTGATTATATCTTGTATCACCATGTCCAGTTTGGTGTTTATTTCTGGCTTTTCTGGGAGTCCAATTATTCTTAAATTTTCTCTTCTCCCCCTGTTTTCCAGATCTATCACCTTGTCGGTGAGATATTTTATGTTCTCTTCTAATTTCTTGGTGTTTTGGCTTTGCTTTATTAGTTCTTGCTTTAAAGCCTGGTTTTCTTTTACAGTTTGGTCAAACTGGTTTTGTAGATGCGTGAATTTCTTTTGCATCATTTCCCACTTTTCCTCCCAGAGGGCTTCCATCTTTTTGGTCCTTTCTGATTCAAATTCTTCATGGGTTTGTGGAGAGTTTCTATTTCCTTTGGAAGATTTTGGAGAATTTTCTTGTATATCTTCTTCTATCTGCTCTGTATTTTGTATTTTGGCTCCATAGAATGTGTCCAGAGTCGCCCCTTTCTTCTTATTTTTCTTGGTATTTTGGGGCTTCTGTGCTTCTGTGGAGTTTGTCATCTCTGAACGTGGAGGATTGGCTTTTCTTGTCTTTGTCTGGTGATCAGAGGCTTTAGTCCTGGGCAGATGTTGGTTCTATGAGCGTTCCCTGGGTTAAACTGAATATGCCTCACTGGAACTGGAATGGAAGGGTCGGACCACGAGGCCACACTCTCCCCCTGGCTCGATTTCCGGAAGTTGCCTTCAGAATCCCTGGCCGTGAGGCTGTTTCGTTGGCCTGCGGGGGGATGGGCTGCCGCTTCCCCAAGCTCCGAGAGCACAGACTTTCACTGAGACTTGGATAGCAGGATCCAGCCCGTGAGGCTGTCTTGCCCGCCCTGAGGGTTGCTGTTGTTTTGACCAGCTCTCTGCAGCGGAGGCCCCAGGCAGTAACTTTCACCCGGACTGGGACTTGGGTAGAAGACCCTGAGGGTTGTTGTTCCTCAGACCCTGCTCTCTGAGCCCGGCGCAGCTGCCGCTTCCGGGAGCCTTGGACTCTGCGCTCCTACCCCTGAGGTCCGAGGGATCTCGGGTTCTGGCTTTTAAGGGGAGCCGTACCTTTTGAACCGGGTCCAGGTCCAGGAGGAGGGTTCCCAGGGTCTGTGCTGTTGATCGTTTTGAATTTCGGCGCCTTAGGAGCTTCTAGTTTGAGATCGGTCGGGAAGGGTTTTCCGGAGATCTGAACTTCAGCTTTCTCTAAGCCGCCATCTTAACCGGAAGTCTAATCCAGTACTTTTTTAAGGAGCTCAAAGTACTTCTGTGATAACTTTCAAAGAAGTTACAAAAACCATCAATGGACCATGAAATTTAACCATTTCTTTTTCCACTCCCTCCTACCTCCTGTCTGACAGTGGGGTGCAGCAACCAAATTAACAAAAGTGAGCTTTAATGGTACTAATAGGTTCAGAGTATTCAGAGTAAGTATTATGTTCAGATTTGGGAATCATATTTAAGGAAGGTCTTTGACAAGCTGAAGAATATCCAGAGAAAGACAACTGTGAAGAGGTCTTGAATCTTTGTAATGTTGGTGAATTCAGCTGAAGGAAATGGGGACATTTTAGCTGAAGAAGAGAAGGGCTCCAGATATAATCAGTATCTTCCTTACCTACAGGACTGCCCTGTTCAAGCTGATTAGCCTTGTTTGGCTTGGCCTCAGAGGGCCAAAGTTCTAGAGACACAGTTCAGTTTAATAGAAGCCAAAACTTCCTAAAAGTGAGTAATAATGCAAAATGTGACAGGCTGCCCCCAGAGGAGCATGGGCTTCACTTAGACTGACTTGGATATTGATGAGTTGATTTGTATTTCAGCTAAGAAGTTGAACTGGTAGACTTCTGGATGGAACTACCTTTAGTCTTCTCTGGGCCCAGGAAAAGCTTTGCAAACCAAGAATAATAAAATAAATCTTCAGAGAACATAAAGATAAATTTGAGGGGGCAGCTAGATGGCTTGGTGTATTGAGAGTCAGACCCAGGGATGGGAGGGCCTTGGTTTAATTCTAGCCTTAGACACTTTCTAGCTGTGTGACCCTGGGCAAGTCACTTAACCTCATTTGCTTTGCTCTTACCATTCTTATTCGTTGGAACTAATACACAGAATCAATTCTAAGAAAGAAGGTAAGGGTTTTTGTTTGTTTTTTAAAGATCAGTTTGAGAGCCTGAATAGCATAATTCATTTAAAGAGTATTTAGAGCCAGGTAGACATAAGCTCTGACACAAATTGGCTATGTGACTTGGCCCAAGTTGTTTAATTTCCCAGTACTCCAGGCAACTCTCAGAACTATAAATTGCATAGTAGAAAACAATCAGGAGTCTTTAGGTGGCTCAGTGGACAGAACACTGGTCTAGAGCCAGGAAGACCTGAATTCAAATTCAGATTTAGATGCTTACTAGCTGTGTGACCCTGGGCAAGTCACTTGACATCTATTTACCTTAATCCAACGGTGAAGGAAATGGCAAAACACTCTGGTATCTTTGCCAAGAAAACTCCAGAGACAGTATGGTTCATGGATAGAGTCAAGAAGAATTAGACAGGACTGAATCGACTGAACAACAACCAAAAGCAATCAACACTGATAGAGGGTATTACTTGCTGGGAGCTCTCTAAACTAACAAAACCACAGATCCTATGGGGGAAAAAGTACATTTAATTAGATATGGTTTTAGTGTGAGGCAAAGACCCTAGGCTTTACAAAGGCCATTCTGATAGGATGTGGAACTGATAATTCTTGTCCACTATACACTAAACTCAGCTGTTTCTTTGTTGCTGAAGGAGTGAATTTTGTAGTCTTTGAATGAAGCTCCAGCTGTCTTACCCTAGTTATAGCTTTCATTGTTTCCTCTCATTGTTCTTTATCTCATAAGGCAGAGGAAATATGTGCCCTCTGCAGTACACGTGCTCACCAGTCTTGTCTTCCAGTCTCAGATGATCCAAATATTATATAACTTGAGGGAGGTTAAGAGACTTCCAAGAAATCAGTCCCTAAACTGGAAATGTCTGTTCGCAGCATGGGAATTTTTTATTTAGCATAGAGAAACAAAGAAGGGACCAAACATAGGTTGGTGTCTTGAGTGTTGACAACAACAATATCAGAAATATATTTCCTAACACTGAGCTCTTTTTTGAGCCCGTGTTCCTGATAGAAAAGCTCAGGAATGGAACAATATGTTGAGACTGAAAATGAGAGTCTTTCTTTGACCTTGGCATGGAAATTCCATTGTTCAATCATTACATGACTTGCTCTGGAGTTCTAACTATGGAATTCATATTCCTTTAGAAGCAGCTAAAAGTCATGACTCTGTATGATGGCCGGAAGGTAATGATGGGGATTTCCACCACCTCTGCCCCTAATTCAGCAAAAGATTCCAAAGGACATTCCAAATGGTGACAGGCCAACTAATGAATTAGTCCTTTCTCTACTCATCTGACCATAGATCTGCCCCTAGCAGGGGTGCACTGGATTCAGAGGCTTTGTTTTTATGTTTTTAAGACCTGTTTTATTTTCTCTCTGTTTGACTAAAGGTAGGATACCAAATACAAAACATTCAACTTTAGCCTTATAAGAGATAAGACAAATTCACCTTTTTTAGTTTGGAAAATTGGAGTTGGCCATAGTAGATCAAGCAGAACCAGCTAAATTGCCTTTAAATGAAACTTGTAATTCATGACAAAAAATAACTAATAAAGACATTCAATTGAATTGGAAGGAATTAGTTACTATAGTAACTCAGGGAAAGAATCCCAGATTTGTATAGAATTTCCTGTATTCTAACCAATAGGATTTAGAGTCTTACATTCCTTAAAAATATTCAGAAACACTTTAATGGTGTTTTTGTTTTTAAATCATTTTCAGTTTTGAATGTATCTCACTCTTTTAAACATGAACCATTCCTCATAACAACAACAACAACAAAATTAACAACCCATTAACTGAGTCAAATGGTTTGTGCCATATTCCATACACATAGTTCCCCACCTTTGCAAAAAGGGAGGGTGTAGTGCACTTCTTTGTTTCTCCCATGGAGCCAGGCTTAGTCTCATAGTTTTACAATATCACCAGAGATGTCTGAGTGAGGCTTCTTCCTGCATTTTGAATAGGAAGGAAGAAGAGCATCACAGTCATATATTATCTCTAAAGTTAAATATTTCTGCTGGTAAGGGAGAAGGCAGAAAAAGCAATGAAATGAGAAGCCCAGGGGAGGGGATTGAATCGGTGGGTGGTTAGGAATTTCTTTATGGAACTGAAGAAGTATAGTCAGCTATAAACTGCTGGCTACTGGCTTCTTGGAACTTTATCCCCAATTTGGTACAGTGAAAAAAAATTTACAGTTACCTTCAAAATGTTGCTACCTTTGGTCAAAACTCTAGATATCCTACCCTAGTCATTGTTCTGAATCTAAATTCGTTTTTGCATCTGAAGTTTTATGATTCCTGAATTTCAATCCTGATTTTGTTACTTTCTACTTATGTGACATTGAAAGAGTTATCTAGTCTAAATAGATCTTAAATTTCTTTATTTGCAAATTGAAGAAGCTGGATTAGATGACATCTGATAGACCTAGGATTTTGCTGAAATTCAGTAAGTTTAAGTGACTTGATCACAGTTAAACTGGTAGTAATTAAGAGTAAATAAAAGAACCAGAATTTGAATTCATGAATCTTAGAATTCTAGATATAGAAGGAAAAAGTAGAGGCAACACTATAATTTTTAGAGGGGAAGGCACCTGTGGTTTCCCTCAGGGGCATCAAAATTTAAAGGATGAGTACAAAGTCAGTGCTCTATTCACTAGATCAAAGAGGATGTTTGGTTCAAAGAGTCAAGAGCTAGCAGACTTTAGTTTTATTAAAGTCCTTCAATCCCAATAAAAATAATTCCAACCACCCCATTCAATCTCCTTTCCTATAAGGATACCCAGTGTTTCTCTTGCTCTTCTGCGATTTTAGAAGGGATGTTAGTATGACATCTAGTCTAACAAACATTTTTCAGATAAGGAAGTTAAGGCCCAGTTGAATGACTTGCCCAAAGTCGAACAGGTAGCAAATAATAGAGACAAAATTCAACTTTGGGATCCATAGAATTCTAGGCATAGAAGGGAATTTTAATAGAGAGATATAACTAGGAGTTGGCATCTTGGATTTTGTCCAAGGGTGTCAAAATTTAGAGAGCAATTGCCAGAGGGTGAGAGGTAATTTAGTACAACTCTCATTTTACAGATGATGAAACTAAGGCCTTCTGCTCTTGAGGGAATAAATATGCTAAACTCTCATTCCTGAGGTAAAGTCCCAGTGGACCATTGTTAGTCTGTGCTCTGGAAATAGAATATGGATATAGGAAAACAGAATCTACTTATTGCTTCAGCTCCTCAGTGTAGCCAGTGATCAGTATTTTTTGAATTTGTCAAATACATTCATCTCAAACACTTGTGTTTCCTAAATCTAGAGCAGAGCTTAGGTGAAGAGACTGTCTTTTATGTACTAAGATGATGCTACTGAGCAGGGTCAATGGATAATAGTAGTGGGGATATATGTGCATACTGAACTGTCTCTTCTCTTTTTCATTCTCTTGTGACCAAAGGCATGCATGTCACTACAGCAAGGAACATTTAACTGTAGAGCAAAATTGTTTTCCTGTACCAAATTAGTTAGTATAAATGGCAGATTAAACCTATTCCAGCCTTTTCAATGTCATGCTCTAACTAAAAGGCCCAGCATAATCCTCTTAATAACCCCATGCTAATAGCTCCCCCTTCAGCAGTATAGACTTACAATCAGAAAGACCTGACTTCAACGTCCACCGCAGAAATGTATAAGTGTCATAACCCAGGTCAAGTCACTTAACAGCTTCCTGCTTCACTGTCCTCATCTGTAAAATGAGGATAATTAAAGTATCTATCTACCTCACAAGGTTGTTGTGAAGATCACATGATATCTTCACATACGTGAAGTGCTTTCAGATCATAAAATTATGTATAGATATTAGCTATACAATGATGATTATTATCTTAAAAGTTACATCTTTTTTTGGGAAGCAACAATAAAATTTTCTCAACTAACAGGTCTTTTCTTTCTTTTTTTTTCTAATTAGCTTATTTATTTAGAATATTTTTCCATGGTCAGATGATTCAAGATTTTTCCCATCCCTCTTCCCTCCCCCCTCCTGGAATTGACAAGCAGTTCCATGGGGTTATACATGTATCATTATTCAAAACCTACTTCCATATTATTCATATTTGCAATACAATGATCTTTTAATGCCAAAACCCCAATCATATTCCTATGTGATTGATCATGTTTTTCTTCAGTTTTTCTACTCCCACAGTTCTTTCTCTAGATGGGGATAGCATTCTTTCTCATGAGGTCATCGGTATTGTCCTGGATCACACACAGTACCTTTCTTATGCCTCTGCCTTTTTTGGAGGCTCCAGATTACCATCCTCTCCTAAGGGTCTCACACTCAGCTTCCCGTCAATGGCCATTTTACGGTCATAAACCTATTGAATAAATAAAGCTGTCTATGAGGTTAAGTGATGAGTGACTGATGGTGTTATTTCCTGCCGGATTTCCCACTATCAGTTGGATTTTATGCTTCTCTGGGTCTGATTCTCCTTCTGATGTCTCCATGATTTCCCCTTGATGGAAGCCCTAAATGAAAAACACAAGCATTAGTGGTAAGAAACTCTCCTTCAGCTCAATGAAGCACCAAGCTTGTTTGTACATAGTTATTTGCATGCTGTCTCCCTCATTAGATGGTGAGCTCTTCAAGTACATGAACTGTCTTTTACCTTTCTTTATATGCCCAGTACTTAGTATGGTTCCTGGCACATAATGGACACTTAATGCTTATTGACAGACTTCAGAAATGATAATTTATGAGATGAAGTATGTTTGGTGTCCAAGAAAATTGTACATACTTCCAATTTTACAAAGCTGTGAAGATCAAGTTTTGAAATCCCTTCCTGTAATAGTGCATTTTTGTATACTAACCATTTTATTTATGAAATGGTCCTGTCTCAGTAGAGTAAACTATACCTGAACTGTGAAAGCAAACTAGGTTTTTCTTTTCTTTTTTAAGACAGGAATTGCTTTTCTTTTTTAGCATTGCTTTTCTTTTTTAGGACAGGAATTTTAATTCTAACATATGCCTTAACTATTCCTGGTACAAAGTGGCAGTTTGGGGTAATGAATTATGCAATTGATGATCTAAGCCCCTATCTAGTATAATTCTGTATTATCACACCAAAGCAGAGATAAACTCCAAAGCAAAAATATTTAATATTTAATTAAATCATGAAACAAATGAGTTCATTCTCCTTTACCTACCCACCCGGAGAAATGGTATGGAAATCTCTTGGGAGAAAGGACACAGGAAAATACAGGGATGGAACTGTCAGTTGATATCTTTCTGTCTGTTCTAAAAAAAATGAAATTATAGTTATTGCTTTAATATCATGTCATTTCATATAAACATTGTCTTATCTGTAATTAGGTTGCTAGAAAGGTTAGTCCCAGTTGTCAATCACACATGATAAAATAAATAGGAAGTTGGCTTAAGAGCTCCTGTTATTAGAGAACAGTATACACAGAGACACATACACTGTGGTACAATCGAATGTAATGGACTTCTCTACTAGCTGCAATGCAATGACCCAGGAAAATCCAGAGGAACTTAGGAGAAAGAATGCTATCCACATCTAGAGAAAGAACTGTGGAAACAGAAATGCATTAGAAAAATATGTAATTGATGATGCAATATGATAGGGATGTGTTTGGGGTTTTGATGTTAAAGGATCTCACTACTGCAGATATGAATAACAAGGAAATAGGTTTTGAACAATGATACATGTATATAACCCAGTGGAGCTATTTGTCAGATTTGGGAGAGGGGAGGAAAGAGCGGGGGTGGGTGGGGGAGGGATCATGAATCATTTAACCATGGAAAAATATTCTAAATTAAAAAGGGGGGGGGGAAGAGCTCCTGTTATCAACCCTAAAATGTTAAGTACACAGCTTGACTGAATCCTCATTCCTGATAAAGATAATCATATAAAATCTGTATTTGCTTTAATGTCAAAAACAGGATGCTTAGATTTTTATCTTTAAGTCCCTTTCTATATTCAGTGATAATAATTTCAGAAAGTCTCTGCCTAGAATCTTTTTCTGAAAGTATTAGTTACAGGATCAATAAAATGCATGGACTTTGTGCTAGAATTTATCAGCCATTAGCTAACCTGCTCTAAACATTTGGTTTATCTATCTTAATTTATTTTCCAAGATGAGAGGCAAGAATGACTTGTGATCTATACTCTTTCTGGTGAAGGAGCAACCATGTCAGTGAGCTCATGGATCCATCAAAAAAAAATGAGAGGATTACCATCTACTGAAACATAGACCTTGCTGCATAGTTCTGTAAAATTCATGTTGGAGAGCCCAGTTAGATAAAATCCATAGCATTTTCTGAGGATAACCCAGAAATAAGGTCTCTCATTATTCCATCCAGGAAGTCAAGTGTGATCTTCATTTCCTGTCTCCCTCTTGGCTCTACTTAATTCAGCTTGTGGCTTTTGTTGACCATTCCCTGTGCAGTAGGTTCCTCAGAACTGCTTCCAAAAGTTTTCCCACAATTGCTATGAAACAACAGGAAAATGGTCTGCAATTTCCTAAGGCTCAGTATCTCTTGGTCCTAAAAATGTCCCTATTTTGGCCTTTTGCCATTCCACGGTGGGGTGGAAGAATCTTGGGAAACTAACTTGGTGATAAAAGCTTTTCATGAACTTGAAATTGGCAGCCTCGATCTCCTCCCCCATTTCCATGAAAGTACATAAAGATTTCTTCATTGAGGCTGGCAAATAAAAATGCTCTAGCCTATGAGAGAACATAGTGCAGTCTGATTCAGTTAGTCATGTGACAAGCATTTGTTAAGTAGCTACCACATGCCAGGAATTGTTCTAAATGCTTGGAATAGAAGGAAAGGAGAAAACACTTAGGTGGCTAGGTGGTGCAGCAGAAAGGCAACAGCAGCAGCAACAATGGCAACAGCAGCAGTAGCAACAGTAAAAAAAAATAGCAACAATAATAGCAGTAACATTAGCAGCAGCAATAACAGTAATAACTACAGTAAGAATAATAGCAATAGGAGGCAGCTGGGGGGCTCAGTGAATTGAGAGCCAGACCCATCGATGGGAGGTCCTGGGTTCAAGTTTGACCTCAGATACTTCCTAGCTATGTAATCCTGGGCAAGTCACTTAACCCCTATGGCCTAGCCCTTGCCACTCTTCTGCCTTAGAACCAATACACAATATAAATTTTAAAAAGAATAGCAACAACAGCAGCAACAATGACAGAAGCAACAAAAACGAGAGCAGGAGCAAGATTTATATAGTACTTTAAGGTTTGCAAAGTGATAGAACAGAAATCAGGAAGACCTGAGTTAAAATTAACTAGCTGTGAAACTCTGGGCAATTGATTTAACTCCTGTTTGCCTCGGTTTCTTCATCTGTAAAAAAAAGGATAATAATAACCACTCTCCTTCAGGTTTGTGAGACAATCTGATGAGACAAAGTTGTAAAGTACTTCCCTTGTCACATAGTAAGTGCTATGTAAAGGTCTGCTATTAGCTATAGTTATCTGGGGGAAGTTAGTTACTTAATCTCTGTCTGCCTCAGCTTCCTCATTTGTAAAATGGGACTAAAAGCAACACCTACTTCCCAGGATTGTTGTGAAGATAAAATGACATGCTTTTGCTAAAACACTGGGCAAACTAGAAAGTACTCCTTAAATTTTTATATTGTTGCTCTGGTCCCTTGCTTTCAAGGAGCTCATGTTATTATTAGAAATAGAGCTGAGCAAACCTGGCCTCCTAACTTGAGGGGCATCTGACTTAAGTGATCTCTAAATTCCTTCTAGCTGGGGACCTGTGGTCTATGACCTCTATATGATCAGATCAAGTTGAAGTGTTGCTTGGTTTTCCTAAACTACTTTTTCTTCCCTCTTTTCTTCGTCATAAGAGATCATTTGATGTATATAGGAGGGTCAAGGGATATATTTGGAAAACAAAAGTGCTACAAAAGCAAAATATACAAAGTTTGAAGCTCAGCTCTGTACTTTTACTTTTGACTAAATCAATTAATTTCTCTCTCTAGGCTTCAGTTTTTTTCATCTTTAAAATGAGAGGATTAGATTAGATGACATCTAAAGTCTTTCCCAGAATTAGATGTATGAGCCTATTGTTCAGTCATTTTTCAGTCACATCTCTTTTGTGTTTTCTTGGCAATGATACTGAAATGGTTTTCCATTTCCTTCTCCAGCTCATTTTATAGATGACAAAATTGAGGCAAACATGGTTAAGTGACTTGCCCAGGGTTACACAGTTAGTAAATGTTTGAGACCAAACTTGAACTCAGGTCTTCCTGACTTCATAACCAGTGCTCTGTTCACTGCTATCAATGGGGGTGGCCTGTTTCAGCTCATTTATTTTACAGATAAGAAAACGGAGGCACTGATAAATGAAGTGATTTGTCCCCTAAAGTTACAGAAATAGTAAGAAATAAACACAGATTGGATCTCAGATCTCCTGACTTCAAGTCTAGTTCTTTTTCCACCATACCATGCTGCTTTTAGTTGTCAGGATATACATTGTTGTGTTGGTAAAAGGTACAACTACTGGCTCTCCAGAAAAAAAAAAAGGTATGCACGATATACGTTAAAAAAAACCCTCACCTTCCATCTGTGGAAAGGAAAACTGTGAATCAAGCTTTTGCATTTCTGTCCACTGAGTTTGAGCAGCATTGTTTGGAATGTGATGGGAGGGGGAGTGACAGTTGAAGTGAGAGAAGAGCATTGCAAGAGAAACTGCTAACTGAAAGGGTCTTTGCCCTCTGAACTCAGTTGAGTGTGGAGCAAAGACCAGGAGCTCTATATCCCAACCTGTGGAAAACCTTGCCTCCATTTCCCTTACCCTGGAGAGGAAGAAGGTTCCTGAATGCTAAAGAGCATCTATTAGAGGAAGAAACTAAACAACTACAGCTGCTGAAAGGGGCTAATTCCTTAACCCCAGGGGATCACCCTGAAGATCCTTTCCATCCCTTGACCTTCCCAAGAAGGACACTTGTCTTTTGGTTAGTAGTATAGAGATAGTGACTAGCTAAGAAGAAGATAGATAAGCTGAAGCTGAGGCATCTTGGCTCAGCTGAAGAAGCAAGGGTCTCCTATTCCCACTTACCTATCCCCTTTCTTGATTTACTATAATTATTAAACTATTTGAAAAATAGAAGATCACAGTCAGCTTCATATTGGGGGGAGAACAAAGAAAGAGAAGCTAGTGGCTAAGCTAGCCATTAGCCTAGGCTAAACAAGGAAAGCTAACAGTGACAGTCTGCCTGCCAGACAAGGGGAACTTCTGGAGTTGTAACTACCAGACAAGCCTCGAGAAGTGAACTCTACTATTCCCTAGAAGCCACTAAAAACACTGGTCCTGTCATCCTTAACCTAACCTTACCCAGGGGTACCTCTCTTGTGGATTGAGTGGGAGGAAACTACAGAGAGTATCTCAGCAGAGGGGCACCTCTCTCCCTTTACCTCACCAGCCTCCATATCCCCTTTGTCCTTCACCTCCTCCATTCCCTGTTCCAAGCCTTCCTGTAGCCCCTATACCTGTTCTATCCACTTAAATACGTTCAATCCTATTCCATTATTTCACATCTTGGAATCAATATTATGTATTGCTTCCAAGGTAGAAGAATGGTAAGGATTAGAAAATGGGTATTAAATGACTTGCCTGGGGTCACATAGCTAGGAAGGATCTGAGATCAGATTTGAACCCAGGGTGACCTCTCTCTATACTATAGCCTACACTAAGCTCCATAGCCACTCCCTCAATATGTTCTTAAATTTAATTTTCATTATTAATATATCATCCATCACTTTTTTAAATTTAGAAAATAAACAAAATAATAAAGAATTCTGATTTGCAGCATTTGCCAATTTTCAAGATGTAAATACTCATAATGAAAATTTAGCAATTATTTATAAAAAGCAAGTTAAGTCAACTCCAGCACAGTGTTGAAGTCTATAGCTAAACCAACATGAATGACATCTATCTTTAATAGTCATTAAGAAAAGATTCCCTATCTCATTAGTAGGTCAGTTAAAAAATTAGTCATTTTTTTTGTGTAGAGGAATTTTTCCTTGTGTATAAACTACCTGTCTACAGCTATGATTTAACTATTTTGACTGGGATCTCAAGGAAATAGACAATGGCTGGTCAGTACCTTGGTCTGATAAAAGCTTATAATTTTTGGGCTTCTCTTTGCACCAGACTACATCAACCCAATGCCAGAAAAAAGAAATTTACTTCTAGTCTGTCTTTAGTGTCCCTTTTTTACCTTATCTGTGAATTTAATGAAATCCTAGATTCAAGTTGTGGAACTGTTCTGTCGTCATAAGCTAAGATGATGAGTCAGGGGCACTCTGGCACCGAACAGTATTTGGATATAGAGTTTTGGCCATTTTTCTCTGCTGATCTGAAATCCCTATTCTGAAGCTGCTGATGGGTACAATGTCTTCTTTAGAAATGTATACAGTGACCTAAATGACTTGGAAGAACACCAGGAGTTTCTAATCTCAAATTATTCTCTTGAAGAGAAAGCTTTCCCATTTGGAAAGAATTGGTTTGATTATGTATGAGGAAACTTTTATAGAGGGACAGTGGGTCATCATGAAGGGATGGAACCATGACAAAGGGAAAAAAATTAACAGCGATTTGGCTAAATTGCACACTAGCAAAACAAACAAACAAACAAACAAAACAAATAACAAAAAACCTAGAGATAAAAATAAGATGCTTCTAATTCTATGCAAGGCTACCTAGAATTCTAGAAGGGTCAGGTTATTTAGTTCTCATTTGACTTTCCTTCTTTAGTTGCATAGATACAAAGGGCTTCCAAGTGGTGATAAAATAGAGATTTGGAATAGTCCTAACAGTGAAAGTCTAAATACCTTTTAATGTGGGTCATCACCAAAGAGATGGAACCAATAAAGAAAATTTGATGGAAATAATAGAGCTAGAGGTGATAGTTGGCAAGGAAGAGTGGCAGCAATCACTCACCTTTTCATGGGATGGATTGAATCAGAGATGTTACTTGCTATGGACTAGCACATTTCAATCTTCTTATAAGATTGCTGCCTCCACCTGGATCTCAAATTCACTTGGCCACAAAAGTATTTATTATAAACATGAGAACTGATACTCTGTGTGGATTCTCATTGTCCTTGGAATACACTAATACTTAATGTTCTTGATTTTTTCCAGGTGACTAATGGATATACTATGAGGGAACATATTATGGCATTGGAGTCTCAATTTTGCCATTGACTTTCAGAGTCTTGAGTGTTGCCTTGTATGAAAATGAGACAACAGGACATCTGTTTGCTCATTCAATTTGCATGAGTATTCCAAGATGTGATCTTCCTCTGATGTGTTTGGGACATATACAGTTGGTACTTAATACTTGATTATTGACTGAATGAATGAGGATCACTTTTGCTTTCATTAGGTAGTACCTCTTGAATATACCACAGTTCTGGCTACACAACTAGTTAATAATCCTCTTTTTTACTCTGTGGTTAGCAGACTGGAATTAGTTCTAGAATGTCTGAGCATACTCCAGATTTGGTAGTAAGACACTTCTATTAAATATTATCACATGTTTCTGGAAGCAGGCTTGCCTACCATCTTTCACATGGGAATTATATTCACCAATATGCTGAATGCTGCCTGTGTTCACTAGCCTCCTGTGACACTATGACTCTATGACAATGGGTGTGAGGCCTTTGCATATGCAAACAGCATGGGATGATGCATTGGATATTTTTTCTGAAGGCCTTGTTTATATGGGGGGGAGGGAGAGAGAGAGAGAGAGAGAGAGAGAGAGAGAGAGAGAGAGAGAGAGAGAGAGAGAGAGAGAGAGAGAGAGAGAGAGAGAGAGAGAGGAGAACTAGATATTTTTATACATCCATGTTGGCAAACCTACCGCAAATCTATGCTAGAGTGGGTTGCTCCCCTCCCCCTCTCCACCTTGCCTGAGGACATTTTTCATATAACCTACCCCTCTGCCCAGCAGTCCAATGTGAGAGCTTCCTCTCTTCCCTGTCTGGGGTGAGGGGGCAGCTCACATGTGGCATGAAGGTGCTGCTTGGGCACTCAGCCTTTGAAAGGTTTGCCATCATTGTATATAGACCAAAGGTGATGAGGTCAGAAGAGAAAATAAGAAGAATGGGATTCTTCAGAATCATATTAGAGATGGAATTATGATCCCTAGACCATAGAAGTGGGATAGATGATAAACCAGTAGCAAGTCAGAAGCAAATTGCAAACTGTCAAGAATATTCTCTAATTAGAACCTCCATAGCTATTATAGCACTATGAGAAATTAACATGCATATGTAGCATATTGTCAGGCAATGGAAAGGCTCTTTACTTTTATTTAATTAAAATACATATTTTACACAATCCTGATTCTATTAAGACTTGAAATTCAAATTACCTTTCTTGCTTATATAAGTTAAGATTGCCACTATAGAGTAATGAATGAACCAAAAGTGGGACATATGTTAAGAACTCAGATAAGATTGGCAGAATCCTTTTGATGAACAGCTTTCAGATGGATTTTGCAAAATACAAAAGGGATAAGTAACAAAGGACAAATAAGAAAATAAAAAGTAACCAATAAGAACCCATAAGCATAATATTACCAGAAGTCTATTTGCTAATATATCAAAGACAGAAAATGTAGTAAAAACAAAAAAAGATATAGTAGAGATAATATTATGAATCACACAGAAAGAAGGACTGAATATATGACTTCTATTTTGGATTCATTGTCTCCATCAGAGAGAAGGGTCTTCAAGCTAGTAATAGTAGTATAGTCATGATTAAAAAATATTGACATATAAGATAAATGAGGATTTTGTAACAGGGTACTTAGTACCTTTAAATGAGTTGAAGTCTTCTGGTTCATACAAATCAGATCCCATGTTATTAAAGGAACCCTGTCAAAGGGCAGCTGGGAAGGACAGTGGATAGAGCTCCTGGCTTGGCGTTTGGAGAACATAGGTTCAAATATGATCTCAATTACTTCGTAGTTGTGTGATCCTGTACAAGTCATATAGCCCCATTTGCTTAGCCTTTACTACCCTTCTACTTTAGAATTGATACTTAGTAAGATTTATTTTATTTTAATTTATTTATTCATTTTGAAAGAACTTTGTTGATAATCATTATGGAAAGCAAGAGTAGTAGCAGAAGAGATAATGGGCCAATGTTGCTACAGTTTCCAAAAAAAGAGGAAAAAGTATACTGGAAACTGAAAGTTGATATGGTAAACACTAATTTTTAGTAAAATTCAATAGTACTCTATAGTATATTCATCTATTTCTCATAAAATTTTATTAAAAAGAAAACCTAGGAAAGCCAAGCAAGATATTGATGAAGTGCTTAACATAGTGCTTGTCACATCGTAATTCCTTAATACATACTTGTTCCCTCTTCTCTCTCCCTCTCAAACTCCTTTCCATTAAGAGAACACACAAAAAATTACAAACACTAGAGGTTCACCAAGGGCTAATTATGTCAAACTTTATCAAGTTATATTCATATTAATGTAATTTATAGCTACAGGGAGTCCCAAAAGACTTTAAATTTTAGAAGTACTTTTAAGCTATTAAAGCTTAAATAAGCACAATAAAAATTTGGGGATACTCTATTATTATTATTAGTTATATAAAATATTTATAGTTATTTATAATTCTATAGTGGCTATTATTTATACTTATACACATATACACATTCAGTGGCTTAGAGAAGAAGGTCCCAGAGAAGAGACTGAAATATGCTGGAAGTTACTATCATTTAGTAGTGATGGAGAATTGGCCTTGGAGTCAAGAATACCTGTGTGCAAGCCTTGCCATCACATAACAGCCAGGAGACCCTAGATAAATCACTTAATCTGTCAGTTCCCATTGTTAACTTTCTAGAACTATGCTGAGAAATTTCCAGTATGCCTTGGTGGAGGGAGTTTCTTCCCTGGAATTTCTTTTTCTATGTCATTGAAATCATAGGTCTGGACCAATATGTGTGTGTTACTTTATTTACATTATTAGCTCCTTGAAGGCAAGGATTATGTCTGGTTTCATCATAATATCCTCAGAACTTTAGCCCAATGACTAGAACATAGTAGCTACTTAATATTTTTTGTTGAGTTAAATTGCATTCCTGAGTGTATTAAACTACTAATTCTCTGGGCAGACAGTTTCAAAACAGAACTGTATATTGGGCACTTTTTATTATTATCATTCCAAGTCTCCAGGTATGATGTAGTGTAATAGAAGCAGTATTGCCAAGAAAAAAACACTAAAGCACTGTTGAAATCTGGGGCAATTAGAATACTTAAATTGTAATCCTAGACAATCATAGGTCATACCCACACACTGGAATCTGTTTGTTGTCTTCTGTCTCCCCCAGCAGCAATCCTTTGGTCTCTCCCTAAGACTTTGGATTTGAAGCACTTAGGTACAAGGAGAAAAAGCTTAATCAGAATTCTTAGCTAATTGTATGCTGAAAGAAACTTATTTCATAAATTGATGCTTGCTTGGTCCAAAACAATAACCAATTTCTGGCCATTATGGACAGATACTCAAAGGAAATAGTTGCTATCTACCAAAAGAATTTTACAAACACAGCAGGACTTATATATGAAGAAAAATTCTTGCTAACAAGTTGTCAGTTCTAGGATGCTTTAGGATTGCATGTAAAATAAATTGGAATGATACAACTGATTAATAAGATGGAGAATATTCAAAGATTCAAGGAATCCTAGAATTGTAGAACTGGAAGGAATCTTAAGATTTAGATTTCTTGGACTAGAAATCATCTAGTTCAAAGGTTCTTAACTTTTTATGTGTGTTATGCATCCCTTTGGCAATTTGGCAAAGCCTATGAAACCTATCTCAGAAAAATGTTTTTGAATAATGAAGGAAATTCTAAATTTCATTTAGAGGTCAGTGAAAATAAAGGTGTAATTTTTCCCCATCCAAGTGCAGACATCTTTTGACATCTATCCACGGATCCTTGGGGTTCTTTGATCCCAGATTAAAACCTAGAATAACTTTTCATTTTACATGAAAATATGGTCTACAAAGATTGTAGAATAAATAGAGAGCATAAAGCTAGTTCATGGCAGAATTGGGGATGGATCTCAGGTGTCATAATTCTCAGTCTAGTGCTTGTTCATGGAGAGATCCCATAATTATCTTCAAACATTTAGAAGGGTCTAAAGGAAAGAATATACCTTCTCTTTGTTGATCTAGAAAGTAAAAGGTAATCAGTGAAGATAAAAGGAGAAAAATTTCATCTCACTATAAAAAAAATCATTTCCATTAATCAGATCTGTCCTAAAATGGAACTGATTGCCTCAAGAAATAGATCTCTGGAAGTATTTAAGTGAAAGTTGGGAACCATCTATCAGGGATACAGAAGAACTTCTGCACTGTGTGGACTATTGGACAAGATAATATTTAAAGCTCTTTCCAGTTTTGAATTAAGTGATTCCCTGAATTTGGTCAATGTAGTTAGTTTAAGCCAGCTTTAGGATTATTCCTACTTTTCCCCCTTTTCTCCAGGTTCTGCTTTTTTGACTTAATTATTCAGATGATGGACTCAATGTTACATTGCTAATGCAGATAATTTATAAGGTAGCACAGTGTATTAATTTAAGATACTTTGCGTCCCATCATCAGAAAACTCTCCTATTTTTGAACTGTGACTTTCATGTTCTTTCAGATTTACTTAAATCCTGAAAATTTTTCTCCTCCTCCTCCTCCTCCTCCTCCTCCTCCTCCTCCTCCTTCTTTCTTGTTGTTGTTGTTGTTCTTCTTCTTCTTCTCCCTCTTCTTCTTTCTTCTTCTTCTCCCACCTCCTCTTCCCTTTTCTCTCTCTTCTCCTTGTCCTCTCCTTTTCCTCCTCTCCCCCTTCTCCTCCTTCCTTCTTCTCCTCTTCCTTGGTCTTTTTTCCCTTCTTCTCACCCTTTCCAAAGATTAAAAAAGGGACTTATTTATGGCAATTCCCCCCCTCATTTTAAAAGGATTCAAAAGAAGAAAGACAGCCCATTTCAGTTGAAATCATTAATGTTGGCTATCAGCTTAGGGAATGTTGGCGATATTTTCCTCCTATTTCTATCTATCTCCTGCCCACTCCATGGATTCCTATTTATCTAAACAGAGTTTGTCTTCAAAGGGATGTAGGAAGCTTTTAGTGGCCTAATTTAGTCAGAATTAGTATCCTCTTGGCTGAAGGTCAACACTGATGCCATTGCCTCCTCTGCAATCAACTCTACATCTTCAAATGTTACTCACTAAATTGAATTCAATTGGCTTAGAAGAAAACTGAGTCACATGCACTAAAAAACTTGTCTGGAAACTGTAAAACAAAGGAAAACATGAAATGCCATGATATTCCATTTTGAGGTAGTAGATATTACCTTATGTGGCAGTCAGGGGTAAAGCATAGGTCATTTCCTATTTAATATAATCATTTAGTCTTTTGTTGTTATATAGTTATTTTATGAAAAGTAAAGAGGTTTTTCCATTAATATAATGCCAGAGGAAGCTTAAAAATGGACATAAAAGTATTGGAGTAAATTGATAAGCGGGCAAGGGATATGAATAGGCATATTTTCAGATAAATAAATCAAAACTATCAATAAGCACATAAAAGTGTTCTAAATCTCTTATAATTACAGAAATTCAAATCAAAACAACTCTGAGGTACTGCCTCACACCTAGCAGATTGGCTAAAATGACAGCAAAGGAAAATAATAAATGTTGGAGGAGATGTGGCAAAATTGGGACATTAACGCATTGCTGGAGGATTTGTGAATTGATCCAACCATTCTGGATGGCAATTTGGAACTATGCTCAAAGGGCTTTAAAAGACTGTCTGCCTTATGATCCAGACTTACCACTGCTGGGTTTATACCTCAAAGAGATCATAAGGAAAAAGACTTGTACATATCTGTTAGTGATGGAATACTATTGTGCCCAAAGGAACAATGAACTGGAGGAATTCCATGTGAACTGGAATGACCTCCAGGAATTGATGCAGAGTGAAAGGAGCAGAACCAAAAGAACTATATACACAGAGACTGATACACTGTGGCACAATCAAATGTAATAGACTTCTCTACTAGCAGCAATGTAACAATCCAGGACAATGCTGAGGGATTTATGAGAACGAACACAATCCACATTCAGAGAAAGAAATGTGGAAATAGAAACACAAAAGAAAAACCATTGCTTGATCACATGTATTGATGGTGATATGATTGGGGATGTAGACTCTAAGTGATCACCCTAATGCAAATATTAATAATATGGAAATAAATCTTGATCAATGACATATGTAAAACCCAGTGGAATTACTAATTGCCTATGGGGGGGAGGGAAGGATGGGAGGCAAAGAACATGAATCATGTAACCATGGAAAAAATATTCTAAATAAATTAATTAAATAAAATGCTTTCAATTCTAAAAAAAAGTATTGGAGTAATGATAAAGTAGGAAGGGTTCTTTAAAAGAATACTATAGGAATATTTCCAGGTAAGCATGGTGGTTGTTTAGACACAGGACACTTCCTTTCACCAGCACCCACAGAAATAGACTATCTCAAAAGAACATAAAAAACATTTTTAGAAGAACGGAGGAACTCTACAGTAGGGTACAACATTGAAGGTACATGGGGTTTGGGCATTTCCACACTATAAGAGAGTGAAAAAGCTCCCACCCAAACATGAGCTGATCTACCCTCCCCCACCCCACCTACGGAGCCAGAGTCAGCACATGCCAGAATAAGAGAGTGAGAAAGGGGCACCTCTAGGTCCCTGGGAGCTTACTAGTACCCCAGGGACCTACCCCTGAGAGCAGTTACACTGGAAACCCCAGCTCGCTGGGGAGCGCAGACTGTGGGTGCTCTCCAGTACAGCAGAGGCTACAGAGATTTGAGAGCTTGCCTCAGGCAAAAACCTTGCCCCTTAACTCCATAAATGGAGAACCTGCCCATGTCACTCAGATTTCTGACTAAAAAGGGAAGGAATAACCACCACAGGGATGGCTAAATGTGCCCAGGACCAACAAACACCCTCCAAGAAAAACAGGAAGAAGGCATTGATTCTGGAAAATTTTTATGGAGTGAAAACCCAGGCTACAGAAGAAATAGAGGAAGAAATTCAAACAAAATCAAAACTTTCCAAAAAATGGAAATTGTTGACCAGCTCTGGAAGAATTCAAATGGAGCTTATAAAAAAGATGGAAGCCTTCTGGCAAGAAAAGTGGGAAATAATTCAAAGAGAGAACAACAGTCTAAAAGACAATAACTCACAATTGGAGAAACAGCTGGAAGCCACAAAAAGCAGGATAGACCAAACTGAAAAGGAAAACTAGTCTTTAAAGACCAGAATTAGGCAACTGGAAGACAATGATCTTGCAAAACAGCAAGAATTAATAAAGCAAAGTTAAAAGACTGGCAAAATAGAAGAAAACATAAAATATCTCACTGCCAAGGTGACAGATGAGGAAAACAGAGGAAGGAGAGACAATTTGAGAATCATTGGTCTACCTGAAAAGCCAGAAATAAAAAGAAATCTTGAAACCATACTACAAGAAATCATCCAAGAAAATTGCCCTTATGTTCTTGAACAAGGGGGAAAATATATATTGAAAGAGTTCATAAAATATCCTCTACACTAAATCCCCAAAAGACAACTCCCAGGAATGTAATTGCCAAATTCCAGAGCTTTCAACTAAGGAGAAAATTTTAAAAGAAGCCAAAAAAGAGACAATTCAAATACCAAGGAACACCAATCAGGATCACACAAGACCTGGAAGCTTCCACACTAAAGGATCACAAGGCCTGGGACATGATATTCAGAAAGTCAAGAGAACTGGGTCTTCAACCAAGAATCACCTATCCATCAAAACTGACTATATACTTCTAGGGCAAAATATGGGCATTCAATAAAAAGAAGATTTCCAAGTATTTGTAAAGAAAATACCAGAACTAAATGGAAAGTTTGATATCCAAACACAAAGATCAAGAAAAACATGAATAGGTAAATATGAAAGAGAGGAAAAAGGGAAAAAGTTTTTTTTTCCAAACTCTCTTCTTTAAGGGCTACAATTAGATAAAATTATATATATTAACATATGGGGAAATGTTATTTGGAACTCTCAAAATTATATTCATCATTATAGTAATTAGCAGAATAACTCATAGGAAAAGATTGGATCATTAAGGGCTATAAGATGATATGCAAAAAAAAGAAAGAAAGAAAAAGGGTGGGGGGAAATCAATGATGGTACCAAGAGATACTTGAAGAAATAAAATAAATAGAATAATCTTTTTTCACACAAAGATACACATGGGAAGGGGTGGGGAAGAATACTCTTATAAGAAGGAGAGGAAGAAAGTGCTAATAGGTAATACTTAAATCTTACTCTCAGTGAAATCAACTCTGAGAGGGAAGAGGACCTAGATCCATTGGGATTTTGAATTCTATCTTATCCTACAGGGTAATGGAGAAGGGGAAACTAAAGGGGGTTAGGGGGAAAGGGAGGGAACTTAACAGACCCTAAAAAATAAACCAAGAAGGAAACAAAAACGGAGGAACCAGAAAGGAAAGCATATCAAGGGAGGAGATTAGGGGGATTGATTAAAAGTAAACCACTGGTTTAAAAGGATATAGCAAAAGAAGAAAGGAAAGAATTAGGAGAGGATATCAAAATGCTAGGGAATTCACAAGTGAAAACCATAACTTGAACGTGAATGGGATGAATTAATCCATAAATCATAGACAAATAGGAGAGTGGATTAGAATCCAAAATCCTACCATATGTTGTCTACCAGAAACACACCTGAGGTGGATAGATACTCACACGGTCAGAATTAAAGGTTGGAGCAAGATCTATTGGGCCTCAACTGATAGAAAGAAGGCAGGATTTGCAATCATGATATCTGACAAAGCCAAAGTAAAAAGAGACCTGATTAAAAGGGATAGAGAAGGTAAATACATCCTGATAAAAGGGAGTATAGACAATGAGGAAATATCACTAATCAACATGTAGGCACCAAATGCTATAGCACCCAAATTTCTAATGGAGAAACTGGTAGAATTGAAGGAGGAAATAGATAGTAAAACTATACTAGTGGGAGACCTGAACCTACCTATTATCAAATTTAGATAAATTAAATAAAAAAATAAATAAGAAAGAGGTAAAACAGGTGAATGAAATCTTAGAAAAATTAGAGTTAATATTGGAGAATAGCTGGACAAGTTGTGGTATATGTTGGTGATGGAATAGTATTGTACTCAAAGGAATAATAAAGTGGAGGAATTCCATGGAGACTGGAATGACCTCCAGGAAGTGATGCAGAGCGAAAGGAGAAGAACCAGGAGAACAATGTACACAGAGACTGATACACTGTGGTACAATTGAATGTAATGGACTCCTCCATTACTGGTAATGCATTGATCCTGAACAACCTGGAGGGATCTAGAAGATAAAATGCTATCCACATTCAGAGGAAAAACTGTGGGAGTAAAAACACCAAAGAAAAACAATTGCTTAATGACATGGGTCAAAGAGAATATGATTGGGGATGTAGATTCTAAATCAACATCCTAGTGCAAATACCAACAACATGGAAATGGGTTCTGATCAAGGAAACACGCAATACCCAGTGAAATTGTGCATCGGCTATGGGAGGTGTGGGGGAAGGGGAGGGAGGAATAGAAAATGATTTTTGAAGGAATAATATTTGAAATTGACCAAATAAAAAAAAATAATATAAAAAAATAAAAGTATAGTATAAAGAACCTCGAAATCTGCAGTTAGATGACTTGGACTAAAATTCTAGGTCTGAAACTTATTACTTAACTGTGTAACCTTGGGAAAGTTATTTAACTACTTTAGGCGTTGGTTTCCTTAGTTAAAACAAAGGAGTGTGAATGTACAACCTTCAGTGATCTTTTCTATTTTCAAATTGATGTTCTTATCATTTCATAAGGGAAAAAATGTAGCAAGTATAAGTTTTTCAGGAAGTGAAGGGAGAAGAGGAGCAGGAGGAAGCCCACTGGGCTTAGAAAACCATTTTTAATGTCATACTGTGACATCATAGCTCCAAAGAAGGAACCATGGAAGGTTAGGGAATCTGCATCTCAAAAGATTCTATGACACAAGATAATGAAAAAAAAAAAGGAATTCTGGGTTGGTTAAGATGATGTGCATGCTGGTGTAAAAAAAAAAAAGAATAAACTCACTTTGTATCATAGACTTAAGCATATGTATACAGAACTGAAAGGCTAATCTGTGCTCATTTGAAGGAAAAAGGAATAGATTTGACACTACAGACAAGAATATTACTATAAATAATGAAACATGATACTATATGTGATATATGTATAACATATGGCATGTGTCAGAGGAGCAACACCAGCACAATATAGGTGTGACACCATGACACAGATATACCATGTGTGAAACTGTAATAGTTATAAGTATTGTTGAGGAGATTGAAGAGGTACAGGGGATAAGGAAGTTTTTGTAACAGGGAATGGAGGAGTTGAAGGAACAGAGGGAATATGGCTGCTGGTGAGGTAAAAGGGGAGAGATGCCCCCTGCCAAGAGGCTATCTTTGAAAATTGGGTTTCCTGAGAAATCTGCCAACTATGATAGCCTGAGGGGATGTCTTCTCTATTGATTGATGTTGAAGGTACCACAGAGCAGGTAAGCATGAACCCTCATGAGGAATAAGCCTCTCCCTAGACCAAGGTCACCCAGCAGGGGTCTGATAAGGACCGTTTATGATTGAATGGCTGTCCTTGGGTTCAGCTCCCTCTATGTCCCCTGAAATGATAGTCCTCTCATCTGACTGCAGTTATTTAAATAAAGATGAATTTTAATAACAAGTTTGGATTGGGAGGAATTAGGGAAGAGGTAATTGGGATTTTCCTAGATTGGATTTGAGTCTCTCTCAGCTTTTGAGCTGAGGCCAGGCCTCATAGGCTGGTGGAGGGTTTCTTTTTTTTTTCTTGCCTATGCTAATCTGTGCTAGTTTTCTTATGTTTGAAGTCTTTAGCAGTAGATAGCAAGAGGAAGAAAAGATTCTGACATTCAGAGCTGGTTGGGCCTGTCTCTTTGGGCTGATGCCCCTAAAGACCTGCTGTACAGTTAAAACCGCTCCCCTTTCAATCCTTTTGTTCGATGACATGATCACAGGAATCCAGGTAGAGCTCACAGTTGGGGAAATCAAGAATAGAGGTACTTCTATTCCGAGACAGGGAGAGAGGCTCCTTCCAGTCCAAGGGCCAGGAAGAGAGTCCCTCATGAGACTTTCACTCTCCAAGTTCCCCTTCCCCCACCAACAGTCATTCTTATCAAAATATTCTCTGTAACATTCCAGCTGCTGTTTGTTCCACCTAAGTGGCAGAACATCCAAAACTTGCTTCAGTTTTCCTTTCCACAATACATTTAATGTAGCTGTGGTGTGACATGAGCATGGCATGACATTACACAAATATGATATGTCATGGCATTGTGTTACATAGGCTGGTATGACATTGTACTATGGTCATGATGAAATATGTCATTGTCATGTTGACACCATGACAGAAGTGTGTTGTGGGAGTTGTTAACTGATGGAGGTTTGTAGTTTTATAACTGCATTTTATTATTTCAAAAGTTTTTTAAAAGTTTGCATTTTGAATTTCTGTAATTGTATGTTTTACACTTACATTTGTACAAGTATGTTTTCATTGATTATTTGTTTTCATTGAAATTTTCTTTTCCTTGATTTATATCCCTAGGGCAGGTTAGCATAGATAAAGTATAGCAATAAGAAAAGGATAAGATAAGCATAAAATTAAGGCAATATTTTTAGGAAATATAATAATAATAATAATAAGGTTAGGTGTCACTTTAGAATTACATATAATAGCGAGCATACGGGAGAGATTTTTTTATCTCTATATGCTCAAAGGGGGGAAATTATAAGGATGATATTAGAAATTAAGTCTTGTTATATTAATTTAGAGATAAGAAGTAGAGAAGCTGGCTTGAGAAAGAATTGAAGTTTGAAGTAGATCTAAGACAGAATGTCAATTTCAAATGTTGCCAGTGTGTGTGGGAGATTTTACTGGTTTTTCTGTGGCAGTTGGTCTCTGGGAGTGGCAGTTACTCTGAGGGAATAGCAGTTACACTCTTTCTCAGAGTGCTGGGAAGAGGTGACATCTTTCATCTCTCTCCTCACTATCTGAGGTAGAAGGAAAGGAGGGAAAAACCTGAAGGAGCTAAGTGATTTTCCTTTTCCAACTTGGGAGACACTGGTGATTACTTATTATTGTTACATAAATTGTTTTTATATCTGAGAAGACCAAAGAAAGACCTGGTCTTTGGTTTGGACTCTGAATCTGCTAAGGCTCAGAGTCTTAACTTGGTTCTTGATGAGGCTCAGCCAGCTAGCCTTTGTTATTTTTATAACTTGGAGACAAAGTTAAGAAGTATAGGGATAATAGTGTTTAGTTTATTTAGAATAGTGAAAATTTGGGTTAGTCAGATCAGGAAGGATCAGTGTGGCCTGTGGAAGCAGGAGAAGCAGTTCTTTCTGGAAACAGGGAGTTTATTTGGGTGGAGTTAGAATTGCTTAGAGTTAGACATTTTTTATCCTTATATTTTCAATAAATAGTTTATTTTTATATAACAAGTGTCTCCTTAGCATCCTTGTCCCTGGCCCTGAAGAGTTTACTCATGAGCTTCACTTCACTGATATAAACTGAAGATATTTTATAAGCATAGCAAGAAGAGTATCTAATCAGTTTATAATCAGTAATCAATTCACTGATTATTATTTTTACAGTAGCCACGCAACAGATGTGTACTTTTGTATTATCAGTGTTGTATAGTGGCACATGAAGGCAATGTGCCATCACATGAGAGGGACATGTTATTGGTAGCCCTCAAATGACGAAGATGTACCATCACAAAATGAAGTGTGCCATCACACAACAGAAATGTGCCATTACATTATGGAGGTGAGACAAATAATTGTAATTGTGTAACAAAGTCAGGATGCTACATGCCATCATATGACAGAGCCATGTCACTGCAAGGCATAGACATATTACTGTGTTTTGTTACCTGCTGAGGCATACTGATTCATGGCAAAGACATTGCTATGTTATCACAAAACAGAGACTCAACAGAATCATATGGGCTGTGTTATGATATAATAAAGACATGTTGTCACTTGTGATCACATTATGGAGGTATGACATAGACTTGTGGTCATGTGCCATAAAATGACAGATGCATGTCATTACTTGTCATCACATAAGAGGAATATTT
Organism: Monodelphis domestica; assembly: GCF_027887165.1. Taxonomy (NCBI): domain Eukaryota; kingdom Metazoa; phylum Chordata; class Mammalia; order Didelphimorphia; family Didelphidae; genus Monodelphis; species Monodelphis domestica. Next base: position 199,853,521 of record NC_077227.1, read on the forward strand.
TTTCTGTCAGTAGATGAGAGAAATGTTCTGTTGGATATCAGAGGAGTGAAAGTGCATGTCATCCCATGTTGAAGGTGAATTGTTTTGTGTCCTCATATGCTACAAGTATGTTGTCACATGATGGATGTGGGCTATGTTGTGCCTATATGGAGGGTCATGTTATTGCATGAGAGAAACATGTTGTTGAATGTTTTCACATATTGGAGGCATTTCATTGCATGTCATAGCATGAGAGGCATATCATCATATGATAGAAGATGCTGTCACCTGATGGAAGTACACTATTGTGTCACCACACAATGGGTATGTGTTAATGTCATCACATGATCGAGGTGTAGCTTTGTGTGTTGTCACATTACAGAGGTATCATTATATATGTCAACACATGATATATGTGCATTTTGCTTATGTCATATGATATAAGCATGTTGATGCATGCCATCTCATGATGGAGGCCTATTATTGTGTTCTAGAAAAATCACATAAATCTATCATTATATGTTGTCATGTGACAGGTAAGTTTCATTGAGTGTTGTAACATGATGGATATCTGTTTCTATATACAGTCCCATGACTGAGACATTATGGTGACTGGATGAATGTCATCACATGATGGAGGTGTGTATCTATGTGTTAAAGGAGTATTGCTACATATTGGCACATGACAAAGATATTCCATTATATGGTAGAGGCAGTTTGTAGCTGACCATCACATGGCAGAGTAGTGTCATAACATGGCTGAAGCATGTTGGTGTATATCTTCACATGATACATGCATGTCTTTTGTATTAGAAGCATATAATTGTCATTGCATGACAGGTGCTATGTCATCACATGACAAAGACTTGTTATTTTATATGTTGTTATATGACAGAAGTGTCATTGGGCATGATGGAGCCATGTCATTTTGTGTCATTGATTGATATAAGCATCCTATTGTGTGATGGAAACATTATGGTGTGTGACATAGGCTGGTTGTTGTGTATTGGTTAAAATGTGAAAATTGAAGAGATGCCCATCAGTTGGGGAATGGATGAACAAGTTGTAGTATATGATTTTGATGGAATATTATCATGGTATAAGAAATGAAGAGCAAGATAATTTCAGAAAATCTTGGGAAGACATACATAGAATTGTGCAAAGTAAAATGAGCAGAACCTAAGAGCTCTATGTTGTGTTGATAGTTATGTGATGTCAAGAGAGATTGAGGAATACCTCTAGCACATTGAGTGGACTCCCTGTGAGTTTACCATTTCTTTCAACAAGCCTTCCTCAAAAAGCCTCAGGCATAAGTGATATTCTCTGACTAGTCAGAATATACACAAAACCCTGTGAGTTATTCTTTCATATATGTACTATGATCCTTCTATGTTTGTTGATGTTGAAAGATCACAGTCTCCTTGGAGTAGAGAAGGTGCTTTAGGAAAGGTTATACTATACACTGTTGGAGGTAGACAGAGCTACCATCCCCATTGATGAAATTACAGATCTATTTAAATATTTAAATATCAGTCACATACAACTCAGTGTAAATCAATGTCACATCTGTACCTAAAAAGAAGATTTGATAATGTAGATGAAAAAGAGATGATGAATACCCTGAGAATCTGATGAAAAAGAGAAATGACTGTAACCAATGAAAGAATAATAGTGGAAAATAGGGAGGGGATAGGTTCTTAAGATATATTTTAGTTACTTCACAGTATTTTATAAGTTGATTATGCATCATGTAGTTAAATTATACATGTCTGCGTGTCTGTACATGCCAACCAAAGAAAAGGGGAAGCCATTCAGAAATATGGTAAGCAAATTGGTGGAGATTCTACTTGGTGAAGGAGGAGAATTTGCCTACAATGTATAGAATATTAAATGAATAGAACTAAACTGGACATTTGAATAGATTACATTTATTTCTGGTTTATGCACATTCTAGTCCTTTTATTATAGTTACCATTTACATAAGAAATTCTGAAATTCTAAGAAGACAGAATGCTATGTATTCCTTTTCTTTGTGCTCTGCACACCATGAGTACTTAACTCAGCAAATACCACTACTCTTTCCCCCACTCCATTATCAAAGGAGTAATACTGAAAGCCAATAGATAAAACTAGTACATTTAAACATTTTTATAGGTGTCCATATAGAAGTGAGAATAAAGATAATTGGTTGGTAAATTTTTATGCTTCTGTGACTTCAGGAACATCCGATGGCTCACTCTGAAAATTATGGCCTAAATGAAAATTCTGTTATTCCTATACTCTATTTCCCGACTTATATTTGCATTTTTAGTTCTAATATCTAAAATAGAATCCTAGGATTTGTAATTAGAACTGAGGGTTTGCAACAATCTAGTCTAACGTTCTCATTTTATAGATGATGAAACTCAGATTGACAAAGGGGAAAGGATTTGCCTGAGGTTGTGTGGTTAGGAAGTGACAGAGTGAGTATTTGAACCCAGGTCTCTCATCATGAAGCCAATCATTTTTTCCCTTTATGCCATCTTTTCTAACAGATGGAGCTGGAAATGTTGAAGAAGTTAGACATAGAGATACAGATATGGGAATTCTCTTCCTAGCATTGATCATCAAAACCAAGGAAATGAATGAGACCCTTTGCATGAAAAGAACCACACTAACCATTAGGTAGTCTCAGGAAAAGATGTCACTGAGATTCAAACAGTGAATTGTGGTGGAGGTTGTGAGTGTGCTTCTGCCTTTGCCTGGATCCTCCTGCGAGAAAACATCTGAGCTCGTCATAAAGGTCAACCATTGTGGATTAAGATCTGTCAAGCCCTGGTCTTGTCATTCCTGGGTACCATTTATGTGCCAATGGTGCTATTCCTTTTCTCAAGCGAGAGCATGTTAAAGCTAAAATGTGGGGCTTTAAATGCTTTCTAAAACTTTGATTTACTAGTTTAATGGGCTTCAGTGTTGGCATAATGCATGCCAAGTAGTGTTGTTTCTATCAGCCAACTTGTTTTCCTTGTGATGCCCTGAAGGAGAGGAGTTATGGAAGCTGCCTGTGGCAGGTGGCAGCTGTACAAGTCAAAGCTGCACAAAGTAGCCCATTGTCTAAGAAGGTTGGATGGATGCAAACTCAGGACTTGTCCACTTCAGGGAGGGAAAATGAAGAGATATGTTCAGCATTACAGCATAATGCAGTTTCCATTGAGCTCAGCCATGTTTCCATGGCAAAATGGTCATGCCGTTAACGGCTGGTCTGTAACTAGGGTGACTACATTTATGGTATTTATATTTTTATATTATTAACATACTGCAGCATAAAGAAGCATTGAAAGATTTTGTATTTTTTCAAGCAACTTCCACTGACTATGACCAGATAGAATAATTTTGTCCCCTCATCTTCCACACACCAGTGCCTAAAATATCCCAAAGAAATATTATTGTAAGTAATTGAAATTCACATTTTTAAATGAACACAAAATACAAAATTAATACAAAAATCCAAAAGAAATATTATTTTAGGTAATTAAATTTGCATTATTGAATTGTTGTAATTATTCCTTGGATTTCCAATATCCATCCTTCCATTTTGAAGGACTCACAAGAAGTTTAGATATTTTCTTTTTTCTTTTTTAATTTTTATTTGGTCATTTCCAAACACTATTCATTGGAAACAAAGATCATTTTCTTTTCTTCCCTCCCCCCTCCCACCACCTCTTCCATAGCCCATGTGCGATTCCATTGGGTATCACATGTGTTCTTGATTCAAACCCATTTCCATGTTGTTGGTATTTGCATTAGAGTGTTCATTTAGAGTCTCTCCTCAAGTCATATCCCCTCCACCCCTGTATTCAAGCAGTTGCTTTTCATCGGTATTTTTACTCCCACAGTTTATCCTCTGCTTGTGGACAGTGTTTTTTAGATCCCTGCAGATTGTTCAGGGACACTGCATTGCCACTAATGGAGAAGTCCATTACCTTCGATTGTACCACAATGTATCAGTCTCTGTGTACAATGTTTTCCTGGTTCTGCTCCTTTCGCTCTGCATCACTTCCTGGAGGTTGTTCCAGTCTCCATGGAATTCCTCCACTTTAGTATTCCTTTTAGCACAATAGTATTCCATCACCAACATATACCACAATTTGTTCAGCCATTCCCCAATTGAAGGGCATCCCCTCATTTTCCAATTTTTGGCCACACAAAGAGCGCAGCTATGAATATTCTTGTACAAGTCTTTTTCCTTATTATCTCTTTGGGGTACAAGCCCAGTAGTGCTATGGCTATGGATCAAAGGGCAGACAGTATTTTATCGCCCTTTGGGCATAGTTCCAAATTGCCCTCCAGAATGGTTGGATCAATTCACAACTCCACCAGCAATGAATTAGTGTCCCCACTTTGCCACATCCCCTCCAGCATTCATTACTTTCCATAGCTGTTATGCTAGCCAATCTGCTAGGTGTGAGGTGATACCTCAAAGTTGTTTTGATTTGCATCTCTCTGATTATAAGAGATGTAGAACACTTTTTCATGTGCTTATGAATAGTTTTGATTTCTTTGGCTGAGAACTGCCTGTTCATGTCCCTTGCCCATTTATCAATTGGAGAATGGCTTGATTTTTTGTACAATTGATTTAGCTCTTTGTAAATTTGAGTAATTAAACCTTTGTCAGAGGTTTTTATGAAGATTGTTTCCCATTTGTTGCTACCCTTCTGATTTTAGTTACATTGGTTTTGTTTGTACATAAACTTTTTAATTTGATGTAGTCAAAATTATTTATTTTACATTTTGTGACTCTAAGTCTTGGTTGGTTTTAAAATCTTTCCCTTCCCAAAGGTCTGACATGTATACTATTCTGTGCTCATCTAATTTACTTATAGTTTCCTTCTTTATGTTCAAGTCATTCACCCATTCTGAATTTATCTTGGTGTAGGGTGTGAGGTGTTGATCCAAACCTAATCTCTCCCACACTGTCTTCCAATTTTCCCAGCAGTTTTTATCAAATAATGGATTTTTGTCCCAAAAGCTGGGGTCTTTGGGTTTGTCATAAACTGTCTTGCTGAGATCATTTACACCAAGTCTATTCCAGGGATCCTCCTTTCTTTCTCTTAGCCAGTACCAAATTGTTTTGATAACCACCGCTTTATAGTATAGTTTGAGATCTGGGACTGCAAGTCCTCCTTCCTTTGCAGTTTTTTTTTTCATGATTTCCCTGGATATCCTTGATCTTTTGTTCTTCCAAATGAACTTTGTTATGGTTTTTTTCTAAGTCAGTAAAGAAGTTTTTTGGTAGTTCAATGGGTATGGCACTAAATAAGTAAATTAATTTGGGTAGGATTGTCATTTTTATTATGTTAGCTCCTTCTACCCATGAGCAATCAATGTTTTTCCAATTGTTTAGATCTAGTTTTAGCTGTGTGGAAAGTGTTTTGTAGTTATGTTCATATAGTTCCTGTGTTTGTCTCGGCAGATAGATTCCTAAGTATTTTATATTGTCTAGGGTGATTTTAAATGAAATTTCTCTCTCTATTTCTTGCTGCTAAGATGTGTTGGAAATATATAGAAATGCTGATGACTTATGAGGGTTTATTTTGTATCCTGCAACTTTGCTAAAGTTGTTGATTATTTTGAGTAACTTTTTGGTTGATTCTCTAGGATTCCTTAAGTAAACCATCATATTGTCTGCAAAGAGTGATAGCTTGGTCTCCTCATTCCCAATTTTAATACCTTCAATTTCTTTTTCTTCTCTAATTGCTACTGCTAGTGTTTCTAGTACAATATTAAATAATAGAGGTGATAATGGACATCCTTGTTTTACTCCTGATCTTATTGGGAAGGCTTTGAGTTTATCCCCATTGCAGATGATGTTTGCTGATGGTTTTAGATATATACTGTTTATTATTTTTAGGAAAGGCCCTTCTATTCCTATACTTTCTAGTGTTTTCAATAGGAATGGGTGTTGTATTTTATCAAAGGCTTTTTCTGCATCTATTGAGATAATCATATGATTTTTGTCAGTTTGCTTATTAATATGGTCAATTATGTGGATGGTTTTACTAATATTGAACCACCCTTGAATTCCTGGTATGAATCCTGCCTGGTCATAGTGGATGACCCTTGTGATGACTTGCTGGAGTCTTTTTGCTAGTATCCTATTTAAGATTTTTGCATCTATATTCATTAGGGAGATTGGTCTATAGTTTTCTTTCTCTGTTTTTGACCTGCCTGGCTTTTGGATCAGTACCATGTTTGTGTCGTAGAATGAATTTGGTAGAACTCCTTCTTGGAAGAAGTTTAGATATTTTCAACATGTGCATTTAACTTATATAATAGTCCTTTTGAATAAAATGGCCATCAATTGCTGAAATGCAGTCATACCAGACATTGAAAAAGATCTTGGTTTTAATAGCAAGAGATCACAGGATGTTCTTTTCAGATAAAATTTTAGAAGTGAAGGGGAATGGAAAATATTCCTCAATGGACCCTAGTTCATAATTTTAGGGATGAAATGAAACTCAGATGTCATTTAGTGTAAGCTCCTCATTTTACTCACATACTTCTCTATGGACTACCCACCAATTTACTATATTAATTAGAATGTGTGCCTTGGACTACATTTCCCACAATTCCCTTTTCCCTTTTGTGTATATGCTTCTATGGCATGGTTGTTGGGTTAGTTTCTGTTCTGGCCGCCCATGCTTTTCTTTGGAGCCATGTGGAGGCAGGGGGTAGCTCTCTCAGGTATTTCCTAGCTTCTCTTTCCCTTTGCTTCAAGTTAAATATTTAATAAATATTATTAAATATAATACTTGGCGTACTGGATATTAATTTTAAACTTTAAAATCACCCTTGAATGTTAGGTCTCCTGAAGGATGTAATCTGAGTTATCATGCACAAAGCTACTTCAACAGTAAAAAACTATAGCACTCACTAATACTTTTCTTTCAATAGTTAGGCAAAGAATGCAAAGAAGACATTTATTGAAATGGCATAAGAAAATATAAGTAAAATATGTTTCTTCTAAACCACAGATTTAGAGAAGAAGCACTATCTCACAAATATACTCAAGACCAGTGGAGAATGGATATACATAGAGTTCACAAGTAAAGAGGCATTTATGTGGGCAAAGAGAATGTATTCAAGGAGGGGCAACTTAAATTTCCAATGCCACAGAGTCTCTTATATTCTGTCATGATGTCTCCATACTATTCCTCCCAGGTGAAGTATCTTGGTTGGGTATCTTCCTTTGTTGGGCTCATTGGACCTTTCCTCTGTTTTATATTCCCATAAAGCTGATTAAAGAATTTTCCCAATTGGATCAGTGATGAACATGGTCCAACACTCTATTATATTGTTATGGTATTTAGTCAGTGTCTATATTTTTTAATCAGGTTTAGTAAAACTCTTAAATTTGATTGAATGAATAAATTTATCACTGTCAAAATTGGCTCCTTATCAAACCCCAAAATTTCTGTAGATATCTATAGTAAATGGTGAACCATTTACTCTGAATTCTGTTTAGAAACAGTGTTATGGATTGATTTGAGAGAGGAAGGAGAAGAAAAAAGAATACTGTAGACATATACAGGCCGCCCAAGGACTTATTGTAGCTCATGCTTTTGGGGGAGTTTTCTGACATGTGTCTAACTCCAGCTGAGATGCTGAGGAGTAAAGGAGACCTGGACTCAAGTACTACCTCAGACACATACTGACTATGTCACCTTGGGCAAATCAATCAATTCTTCAGCTCTCTATGTAAGTCTCACTCTGCATAGTATTACATGCCTTCAATGATTCATATTCTAATGAGGAAAGACAATACACAAATGAGAACTGCAAAACTGCACGTGGGAGGAATGAAGTTACTAGGCATAGTTCTGAAGTTCAGAAGCCAACAATAGTATTATAAGTTGTTAGATTTAAAGTGGTTGAGGTCTTAAACTGTAGTGATTAAAATAGTGGAAGATATAAATTGTGATAGATATAAGAGAGGGTGAGTAAATTTGACCGCAGAAAATATGTTTCACTACAGTGTCTTGGTTTTTTAAATCAAATATAAGGTGGTTGCCAGGGAAATATTCCCAATTATTCAAATACCCAAGTCAACTGGGTTTTATAGAGATTTTAATTGATACAAATGTAGAATTAAAGAAAAGAGAGAAAGAGAGAAAAAGGAAATAAGTATGAAGGGCCTTAAGCCAACATGGCCTAGACCTGAGTCTTAAGAGAGAGAGATCAGTCAGTCAGTCTTTTAACACTCACCACAAGGTATGCCTAAGCAAGGATTCTAGTGACACCAGGCCAGCATCATCTCAGCTGCTTTCACCAGCTCCCTCCTCCATCTGAATGTTTCAGAATCAGTCCTTCCTCAAACTGAATGTTTCAGAATGACCTCCAGCTCTTCTCTGAGCTCTTATTTTTAAGGGCAAAATCTCCTATGTCACCTCCCCTAAGTTCTTCCATCTATCAATCACTGTAGATGTTTTCCAAAAGACAGCCCATTTTGAATTCACAGCTGAGTAGATTAATCTCTTTATTAAATCAGAAAAAAATGCTGCTGTGTCGACTAATTTCATTAAGAGAAAACCTCTGAGTAAGTTTTCACCTTTTAGGTCTAAGTAGTTTACAAGTTGCCCCACCTTCATAGGCACCTAGCATCCCATTGTATCAATTCCAAAAACAGGCATGGCTCAAAGAACTCCTTTCCTTTATAAGTATGGTTTTCAAGTACTTTCATTGTTTAGCAAGGAGTTTTCTGCCCTAAAGCAGTCTTAAGTAGGGGTGGAGTAGGGATACTCCCATAGCAAGGAGTTTTCACATTCAAGTAGAGTTCTCACTATCTGTTAGGGAATTATTTCAAGTAGGGAATTGGAGGATTCCTCAATGTGGAGTAAAATTTTTAACATTCATAAGTCTGTGAAATTTTTAAGGTTTACAAAGGGATATAAAGAGATCTAGCTTGGGCATATCCACAAATGGAGGTCCCTGAAGGAAATTGCAAGTTCTTATAGAAATTCATCAATTCATCATTCTTTATAGCACAATAGTGTTCCATCATCATCATCATCATCATCATCATCATATACCACAATTTGTTCAGCCATTCCCCAATCAAGGGACAACCCTTCATTTTCCAGGTTTTGGCCACTACAAAGAGTGTGGCTGTGAATATTTTTGTATGAGTATTTTCCCTTATGATCTCTTTTGGGGTACAAACCTAGTAGTGGTAAGGTTGCTGGATCAAAGGGTATGAATTCTTTTAAAGCCCTTTATGCATAATTCCATATTATCTTCCAGAACAGCCATTCCCCAATTGAGAGACATCTCTTTAGTTTCCAATTCTTTGCCACCACAAAAAGCTTAGTTGTAAATATTTTTGTACAAATAGGTCCTTTCCAATTTTTTTTCTCTTTTTAGAATACAGACCTAGTACTGGTATTGCTAGATCAATATGCATTTTCTTTAATGCATTTAAAAACACTTTTTTGAAAAGAGTCCATAGGCTTCCCCTCACTGCCAAAAGGGTCCAGGAGACAAAAAGAGGTTAAAAACTCTTAGACTAGAGAATCTTTACTTCTAGGCATTCTCCTTTTATGTTCTGCCAATGCCTTTATGCTTATCTTCAGTGAACAACCCTAGTTGAGAATGACCAGCAGTCTTCTTCTCCCTTGAATTCTGAACCTTCCAGAGACTCATTTATCATATTTTATACTTGTGAACTCTGAGAGTAACAACTCAGAACTTCAAAGTCAACCCTGGGAGTAGTCCACTAGGTCCACTGAAAGAATATGATGTCAAACACAAATGGAACTTTGATAAGTACAACTTTATGAAACCAATCTTGTTGATTCCTAATAATAACTCCTAACTAATAACTCATATGAAGCCAGATTTTTAGGGAAGAAGAATTATAATCTCTCTCAATTTTGTGTGAAAGTATGAAAAAATGTATGTTTTTAAAAAGGCTTTAGCTACTGGTAACAAAGACTATTAGTTGATGATGTAAAAATGGAGATTTGAACCCTAGACTTCAGTCCCCAGAAGTCCTTTGTATTTCCCAGAATTCCCTATAATCTCACCTGAGTCTCCACCTGGGCAACATCACAATTGATATTTAACTGGCAGTAACACCTCCCGCGCTCTCTCTCTGCCATTGCAATGATGTAGCAAGTGTAGCAAGTGTATCAAGTAAGCTAAGCATGGGGATTTTGAATGGGTTAATCAGCCATAGGCACGTGATTATTATTTTGTATCTTCTTTATTCCTTGATTTCTAATAATCCTTAATAAACCTCATAAAATATAATATTTTTATTACTAGATGCTAAATTAATTTTTACAATGATAACCTGAAATTTCCATCTCAAGTATGAGTTTCTTCATTAGTTTGTAGTTCAGGGAAAGGAAGAAGGGAATTTCAGCCCTCTGTTCTCTTGAAGGCTGAAGCTCCATCTAATTCTAGAGGACTTTCCATTGGTTGCTTCCTATCATCCATTCAGTGCTTTGATCATTAGAATATCTAGAATCTCCAAGTTGGGAGGGACTGGGGGAAGTGCTCTAGTCTCAGCTACTTATGCCAATGGGCAGGCAGCAGACAAGTAACTAGAAATGTGGGAGTCTCTCCTTTGTGTAATGAAAGCCCTGTATATGTCTTAAATCTATAATCATATAAATATTCTTTCCTCTAATTCCTTGTAAAGTCATTAAAATGATAGATCCTGCTACCACTGCTAGGGAGTAGTTAATCAATTCTGAATTATCCATTTCCTCAAAGGCCTTGAAGTAGTAAATTTAAGTAAATAATTAAATACATGCAAAGAGTCAATCCTCAACATAACATTTGAGACTTCAAAAATTCACATGATTTTATTAGTAACCTCATTTTTGCTTTCTTGGCAACTATGCATATGGGTAGACTCTCAATCAGATCATAGCTTTTAACTTATTAGTAATCTAGAATGTTAATGATTTCCTTCTCATCTCAACTATTAGGTATAACCTTTTAAACCAAAACATTTACATCTCTTCTGGCCTCCAAGAATTTCTGGGAGAGCATCTTCTCTCCCACTCCCAAATGCCCTGGAGTTTGACTATCACTTAGAAATATTTTTGGCCTGAAAACCTTGGCAGCAGGTGGGTTTAGGTTTAGAAAAGTTAAATGATTTGTCTTTGGCTAAACAACTAGCAATTGGTAGGGCTTGGCTTAGCACCTGTGTTGCTAGGGCTGCTATGGAGACAGGAAATTCAAGCAGCTGTCTTCTCAGACTTGGGTGCCTTGTAGGAGGTTGAAGGGATTGGGGTGTGATATTAGTATGCTTCCTTAGCTTTGGAAACTCTCACATAGTATCATGCCTGCTTTTTCTCTTGTGCCAGAAGTAGGGGTATGTCTCTTATTGCCCTACTGAGATTTAAACATTTTCAGAAATCACGATCTACTGTCAGCATTAATCACACAAACAAGGATTAGTGGCTGCCAAATTTTTATAAAAGAACAGTAAGTTACAGGGAGGGAACAGTTCCTCTGGAAGTCACTGCTCTCTTTAGCAAGGAAGAACCAATGAAATTTCTCCTCATTTTAACACTCATCCTTTTCTAGAAGAGAAATAGGATTCATATAAGCTGGACAGTCCCTAGTGACTGATTTCTTGCTTGGATAGAGATGGAAGAAGGGGCAGGTATTTGGGCTTAGTGTTTATATTTTTTCATTAACTATAGCTCTTCATTCTGAGAAATCTCTTTGGCTGCCCAAGTCAGATTTCTCTGGCTTACCACAATAGCTGACAAGTTTCCTAGATGTCAAGGGGTTAAAGGGGAGAGGGAAAAATGACCATACCAGGGTGTCGACACTCCAACTTGGCCCTGAGCTTTTGCACATGGGTTTCAAGGTGGAAGGAAGATTCTTTACCCTTTTTTCTTCCAGAAATATTCCCCCCCACTTCCCCCCCCCAAATTCAGAAAAGCCAAGTTCAAAGTCGTCATCAGACTAGTGAACTCTGAGATATTTGTTGAATCTCTTGATCTCCACAGTTCACAATTCAGGTGCCACATGAAGAATGTGAGATTTTCCCGCATTTCTTTGCATTAAGCTTTGATGACTAGTGCAAATGATATTTTAAATCAGTCTAAAAAGTAGTGGATGCCATCTAATTCAGCACAGAGGAGTTGATTATAGGGTTTGCAGAAAGGAATACAAGTTGAAGGAAATGGATAATTTTCTAGTTTTTTGAGTCTCTTCTCAGTTTGATTTTCCCTGTGACTACTCCCAACTTCAGATGCATTAATCTTAGAATGTTAAAAATACTTTAATATCACACTCATTTTGGGGTCTTCTGTATGACTCCTTCTCTTTACTAACTTGGGTATATTTTTTTGGTGTTTTATATATTTATTAGAATTCTTAGTTGCCCATGTGGTATCATGGAAAAGCACTGTAGAAGTCTGGGGACTTGAATTTTAGTTCTGCCCCTGACACTAATACTAGGTGACTCTAAATTACATTTCTTTCCTGAGTCTCTGTTTTCTTCATTTGTAAAATGAGCATTTTGGGGTGGATGATCCCAAGATATTGGGAGCTGCTCTTAAGATGATCTCAGTTGAACTCAAAGGTTCCTTCAGATTTTCAGATTGCATGACCACTTAAGGTCAAGAGATAGTTCCATTTGTCCTAGGCTATCCATCGGCCCAGAACTGGGTCTGAAAGCCCATGTGCTAAAGATAGCTGGTCTCTTTAAGGATGGGACGTTTGAGTGTTAAAAGTGGTATTGAGTCACAGCAGAGGTTCCTGGAATACTGATACAAAGACATTGTGTCAATTGACCTAGTAACAACCTAAAAACATTGAGCCAAAGTAAGTGAGCAGGTAATTGTATAATAATGAAAAAGCATTCAACTTCCAGTGGGACAGTAAACTGCATTTGAGGATGGATAGTATACATAATTTGAAATTTTTAATATATAATATAACAATTATTATTTATGTACATATATAACTCAATTGTTTGTTATACTATATATTAAATATTAGCATAGTATATAGTAGTTATATATGATTTGGGATTTTATTATATAATATATACAAACATATATATATATATATATATATATATATAGTGTTTTTCAAACCTTATACTTGTCTACTAGATGGAATATTGTGTATAAGCCAAGAATATTATACTACATACACATGAAAATTGTACATATAAACCAGTATAATTTTCCTGTTGGGATAGGGATAGAAACTGGGTCTGTGATTTTATTGGTTTAGAGAATTTCCAGTTGTGAAAGCTGTCTCTTACCAGTGCATGTTGATATCTTCTCTGTTACTTGAAACCTTAGAGATTTGCCTCTCAGAGTCCAGGGATCTGGCCCAGATTAAGAATCTTGACTAGGATGAGACAGTCAATATGTGAAAGAAGCAGGTCTCAAATGTTATTTTTCATGTTTCTTACCACACTGGGTCATAAACTCCGTACCTGGATCTCGATTTCCTCATTTATAGATCTTAGAGAAGCTCTTGGGTAGTGGGAATTCTTCTGTCTTCCACAATAGATTTTTCTTAAAATGTTGATTTGAAGACTACTTGCCCTGCTTACATTTTGTGAATCTTATCCTCAGTTCCACAATGAACATGCTTCATCTTTGAGAATCTTTTGAGGGCCACAATATTTAAGTTGCCAAGAAGTCTTTGGGTTAAAGCAGATGAGCAACAGACAAAAGAAAGACCCCCAAAATGCTCCAAGGAAGTCTCTGATAGAAGGATTACATTTTGAGTACATATTATTCCTTCATTCCTCCCATTTTCTATTTTCAATCTCCACCCCCACCCCCCATCTATTTCCTGGCATTAGCTTGCTGAATATTGAAGGTAGGCATGGTTGTATGTATGTATGTATGAATATGTATGTATACGTGTGTGTGTGTGTGTATGTGTGTGTGTGTGTGTGTGTGTGTGTGTGTGTTTGCTGAGCTGGCAGGCTGGCAGTTCTGAAATGTGTCAGGAAGAAGAAAATACCCCTGGTAATGACAGATTTGGTAGGACTGAATTCTCTTCTTGAATGGCACAGAGGAGGAAATATGTTCCATCTTGAAGGAGATGTATATGTAATTATCATCCCAATGGTAAATAAAAATACTCCACTGTGGTTTAGGAAAGAGAGTCTTTTAGCACTGGACCTTCATGCAGGAAAAATCTCAAAGCTGTTTGACGCTCTAACCCAACTTTCAGATTGGCCACGGAAACTTGAACCTGACCTCAGAAAGTGGTATAACCTTTGAATATGTGAACTCTGAATGTGTGTGGTCAGACTTTGAGTGTAATTTATTTTTCTTTTATTCTTTACATCAAAGACTAGGCTTTTCATAGCTGGCTCTGTTACATCAGTAATTTAGAGGCAGAGGGATAGACTAGATGACCTTTCCAGGTCTCTTTCCATCAGGAAGGACCTGAACTTTTTTTTTTTTTGGCTTTGTTTTATATTTTTGCACATACCATCTGACTACAGATATCTTCCCCTTGCTTTGCAAACGCCTGCCCTTGTTTTGTTGTCACAATTCTCTGCAGTGGACTGGGATGTTGGTAATGCTGATGGCTCTGGGTGTGGCAACATTTTTCCTCCTAGCAGGCCATGCCCAGGTTAGCTACACTGCTCAACATATACGTTATTTATTTGCTCAGATTTCTAGCATTTAGGGGATTAGGAATGCTGACTGTTTTCTTTCTTTCTCTTGCAGTCTACCTGTCAAAGTCTTCATTTTGAAAGTCTCTAGTCATTTAGCACAGCCTCAGAAAACAATATTTCCCAGGAACCATTTAATGTGATTGGGAGAGTTTGAAGTCTATTGGCTACCCTCAATCTTAGCTTGCATGCTGAGATGATTTACTAAAATGTGGTCACTATGGGTGCTGCAACTTCCCTTGAGTCTTCAGTGAAAGCTAAGTAGTGGGGGCTTCAAAGAAGGAAAGCAGCTCTCACAAGGACTCAGCAGACTCTCAAGCCAGAGGTACTACTCTTCCCTGAACATCCACTATACCCCAAATCTAGTGGTAGGTATGGATAGAAAAAGGGATATTAAGAGGGGCCTCTGACCATAATGTTTTTTGGTAGGGTAAGAGAGGCTGCCATCTGTCATTTTCATAGACTCGTGGCAGTCAAACAGGAAGGAAGGTAACATGTTCTGCTTGAATTACTCTGAATTACTATTGACTTCTCTGCACACCACCCCTCTCTAGTTTGGTAAAGAGGAAAGTGACCCTGGACAAGTCACTTAACCCCATTTCCTAGCCTTACCTCTTTTCTGTCTTGGAACCAATATATAATATTAATTCTAAGAGGGAAGGTACAGATTGAAAAGAAGATCCAGAAGATTCCTTCCAGGTCCAGATGTATGATTTTATGAATCTCTGACCTGCTACCAAGTGGACATCAACTTGTCAATAACTACCTTTTGCCAGTTCTGAATCAGCCTATTTTATATTTATTAGTTAATGAGAGGGAATAAGATCTTGACTCGAGTCACAGGACAGTTGTGAGGATTAAATTAGGTATTGTAATATGCTTTGTGGGTCAACCAGGTGGTCCAGTGGATAGAGTTCTGGGCCTGAAGTCAGTAAAATTCATCTTCATGAGTTCAAATTTGCCCTCAGGCAGTTCCTAACTGTGAGAGATTGTGTCAAATGTTTTATTGAAATTTAAATTTGTAGTGGTCTCCTAGATAATGTTACTATGTGGTTCTCTAAGCCAAATGTTGTAAAGGTTAAATGTAAGGGGTAAAAATAAAAGGGATGGACTAAATTTACAAGAGTGTGGTCACCAGGAATTATTACTAAATTCCAAATGATTTCCTATGGTAATTTATTTACAAAAGGAGAAAGTGAAAGTAAGAAAATCAGAGAGAGTAGATATTTACTTTGGCCTGGTCCAAACCAAGCAGAGCTTAAGAGACCCTGCAAAGGGGAACCAGAGTAAATTAAACAAGGGTTCTAGCCACTCCAAGATGACGAGGGACCTCTCTGGAGGCTAGGATCTCCAGAAAAAGCCAGGGAGATGAGTCAGCCCTTTTCACTCACCCATGTGGTAGTTCTAAGGTAGCCAGAGTTCCTCCAGGGTCAAGTTGAAAGCACAAGAACTTCGTCACAGGAAATTCTTGGAACTTTTAAAAACCATTTCTTTTGTCACTTCCTGTGTCTTCCTCCCACTTTAGGTGGACCAATTATAGTCTATAAATTTTATTAGGTCTGCCCAGGGGGTAGTCAAGTAGGTTCTGATTCATCACCCACTTTCACACATGTGGGTCATAGACCCCCATATACACTTAAGGATAAGTGGGATGTATATGCTTTTGGTGACTAAATCTAAAAGTGGGCAGGGGAGAATTAATCCCATTTTCACAATGTGATCCACAGGAATCCTTATGTGAAATCTGGTCACCGAGTCTCTTTTTAAGTTTCATGTCACTGACTTAGACCATCTATTTTACTTTTGTGGTTGCTCAATCATTTCAGTTGTATCTGAGTTCATGACCCCATTTCTTAATGGAGATATTGGAGAGATTTGTCATTTCCTTTGCCAGCTCATATTACAGATGAGGAAACTGAGGCAAGCAGGATTAAGTGACTTGACCAGGGCCACAAAACTAGGAAGTGTCTGAGGTCAGATTTGAATTCTAGGCTTCCTGATTCTAGACTTGGCTCCCTCTCCACTGCCCTCCTGAACTGCCCCTCATTTTAGTTATCTTGTCAGAAAAAAAGGAAATGATGTTAGTCTCCTTTGACCTATTTCTAGGGAGCTGTGAGACACTAGGATTACAAAGAGGGAAATGAAATCCCTGTGAAAAATGGCCACACTGTGGTAAAACCTTAGCAGATGGACCAAACCAGGCTGACAGTAATCTACAGGTCTCAAGCATGTCTGAGATTTCAGGGGATGTCTCCCCTGATCATGTGAAGACTCCTCCTTGGCAGAAAAGGCAGATGAGAACAATTTGTTTCAATGACCACAAAGGTGACTGAAGCAGAAACTGGGAAGTGTTTAGAGCTTGGTCAGATATTGAAAATGCCAATGTGATCCATTGTATTCCAGGCCATTGCCAGTCTTATCTGACTTTTGATGACTCTGGAAGAGAGAGAGAGAGAGAGAGTGAAGCTGATGATTCTGTGGCACTCTGCCTCATTTAAATCCAATTCATGTGCAAGTCAAGACATCATCATCATGATGTCATTAGTCCTCTCTGAAAATGAGGGATGAACAACAATATTATTAAGACCACATCATGTGCATACAAATATATAAATGTATAGTAAATTGAAGAGGACTTATAGGCTTCACCTGGTACATAACCCTTGAACTTAGCCTTAAAGTAATTAATAGTAATAATGGTAAAACAAAAATCAAGACAAGTGGTGATGGCCCAGGAGGTAATGGATGACTTTGGCATCTCTGATTTCTGACCAGTCTTTAAGTGTTCCACTGTTTCTGCTGCAGCTGCTTTCATGGCCATTGGAACATATTGTTCTCCTCCATCTATTCCAACTGGGGAGAAGCCTTTTCATCATAGGACAATACACATACACATACACAATACACATAAAGTCATTGCAAAAATCCTTATCACTCTTTCATACCAAAGTCCTCTATTTAGGATGAAGAATAGGCTCACAATAAGACACTGGCATATGAGGCACACAGTCCCATGGGCTTCGGGAGGAACAACTCTGGACTACAGGTTTTTTATGTTATTAGGCTGTAGGAATATCTGCACCATATGATATTTTTCTCTGCTTGCTGCTTGATTCTTGGTCCTCATCACTATTCAGATAGGAATTTTTTTCTTTATTCAAACAAAGCATTTATAATCATTCTTATAAAGGCAATTAGGAAGTGTTACCTCTTAGTTTGCATAGAACTTTAGAACTTCTCTCTCTCTCTCTCTCTTTCTCTCTCTCTCTCTCTCAACTCTTACTTAGAATTGAAATTAAGTATTGGTTTCAAGGCAAAAGGGCAGTAAACACTAGGTAATAGGGATTGAGTGACTTGCCCAGGGTTACACAGGTCTGATTTGAATGCAAGATCTCCAGTCTCCAGGTGTGATTCTCTATCCATGGAGGCACCTAGTTGTCCCTAGCAGTCCTCTTACAACAAAGCCCATCTATCTGACTATCTCTGGACTGAAGACAAGAACACCAGTTACTCATTTACCTGTTTACTGATTTGTTCTATCAAAATGGAACTCCTATCAACAAAACTAATCTGCAAGAAACTCCTGTAAGAATTCTTATCAACACAATTAATCTGTAAGCAAAGAAACCTAGTCATTTCATTAGGCTACCAAAGCAGTTGTAAAGCCCATTTCTAATTGCCCTTTTTAAGCAAGAGCTGATAGCAGCAAGCAAGTCCTTTATGAGACACATCAGCCTCTCCAAATTTAGATGATCCTAAAGGGCAATAATTGTCACTAAAACTATTGGCCAATGAAATCAATTCTTTCTATGCCCATCAGGAATCACTCAGTTAGGGGGACTTAGGAGAAAGATCCCTGTCCACATTCAGAGGAAGAACTGTGGGAATAGAAACACAGAAGGAAAACAGTTGCTTGATCACATGGGTCGATGGGGATATGATTAGGGATACAGACTCTAAACAATCACTCTAGTGCAAATATCAATAATATGAAAATAGGTCTTGATCAATGATACATGTAAAAAACCCAGTGGAACTGCATGTAGGCTATGGGAGAGGGTTGAAGAAGGGAGAGAAAGAACATGAATCTTGTTACCATGGAAAAATGTTCTCAATTAATTAAATAAAATTTTCCAAATTAAAAAATAAAAGTAATCACTCAGCTGAATCTTTCTGTCAGCTGATTGAGTCAACTGACACATTTATGATGGAGCATATTTTCAACCCTTTTCTTCATCTTCAGTTCTTCTTGGCAGGTTCCTATTTCTCTCTACTTCATTGACTTAGAGCCTCCTTGCTTTTAGTGATTTGCTTTTTATAAAAAATGTCACAACTCCATGAATTTCCCCTATAAAATAAAAAAAATCATTTAAAAATAATACTTCAGCCACCAAATATTTTTATTTTTAATTTTAAAAAATTCATACTCTTTAGTCATGAAATATTTATATGTAAACAAGTTCCTTGCAGTTCTAAAAGGTTTTAATATGATTCAATATCTCTTTTGTGTCCTTGAAATTGTTTCTTTACACTCATATTTCTTTAGTTTTCAATAAATAAAAGATCTTTCTCTGCCTCTATAACACCGAATTGCTTCCTCATAAGTGAGACATCATTCTATATTATTTACAAGTAGATATGCATTTTTATGTTTTCTGTCCATATGGACACTCTTTCTCCTCCTCCCCTTTTCCTTCCATTCTTCCTCCCTTCTCTTTCCTTTCCCCTTCCTCCTCCTCCTCTCCCCCTTCCCCTTTTTCCTCCCTCTCTTCTTCCTATTCCTCTCCTCTTCCCCTTTGGCCTCTTTCCTCCTCCCTCATCCTTGCCCCATCTCCCTCTTCCTCACCTTCCTCCTTTCTCTTCTTTTAGTATATACCATCTCTTCCCATAAATTTCTAGAGCCATGAAATCTTCCCCCTTTCCTAACTTCTTCCATGATCTATGATACTTTACCATTAACATAACTCTATCCATTTCTCGAGAAGAATTTTGCCCTGGATACTTTACTCAAAGGGGTGAATTAGATTTGGGGTAGCTTGAGTACAGTATATTCCAATTTTATACTGATTGCTAGATATGGGGAAAGAAGAAAGCCAAGGGCTTCTTTAAAACTTTGTCTTTGATTTGGCCCCAAAGGGCAGGTCTTCATACAATAGGAAGTTAGCTGTGAATTATAATTAAGGTGAGGTAACAGGAACCCTCTTATTACTGTCAGAGAGGAGGCTCCAGTAAGTATAGTGGAAAACCAGAACAGTGAATTTGGAGTCAAAGGACATGGTTACAACTTCTGGGGTCTGCTACTTACCATCTTTGTGTCCTTGGGGAAGTCAATTAACTGTTCTGGGCTTCAGTTTTCTAACATGTAAAATTCAATTTATATATACTTGTTAAGTATCTATTTTGTAAAATAGAGACTGCATAGATAGTATAATGAACATACTAGCTGTGTGACCCTGGGAAAATCATTTAACCCCTCAGTATCTCTAGACAGTTTCATTGCCTTTTAGCAAGGAAGAGAAATACCAGCTAGTTTTCTTATTATGGGGTTCAACATGTTAGCACCCATGGTGAAAGCTTTTAAGAAGTCATGGTGGGAGGGGGCAGCTGGGTGGCTCAATGAATTGAGAGTCAGGCCCAGGGGCAGGAGGTCCTGGGTTCAAATCTAGCCTTAGATATTTCCTAGCTGGGTGACTCTGGGCAAGTCACTTAACCCCCATTGCCTAGCCCATACCACTCTTCTGCCTTAGAACCAATATGGAGTATTAATTCTGGGATGGAAGGTAAGGGTTTAAAAAAAAGAAGATATGGGAGGGGTGAGTAAGTCGGTCAGTGGATAGAGAACCAGGCATAGAGAGCCAGAGGAAGTCCTGAGTTTACTTTCTAGCTGTGTGACCCTGAGAAAGCCACTTAACCCACATTTCCTAGCCTTTACCATTCTTCTGCCTTGGAACCAATACTTAATATTGATTCTAAGACAGAAGGTATGAGTTTATTTTTTAGGAGAAGTCATGACAGCTACCATTAGCTACATAAGACAATGAGATTTCAGGCATTGAGCTTTCTGCAGGGGAAGGCATGATGTTAGTGGAGTAGAAATGAATTCAGAGTAGCTGATAGGAAATGAAAAGGGATGACAGAGTTATTGTGAGTCTCCAATGGAGGAATGTTTAGAAAATTGCTTTGTAGACTTCAAAGGGTCCTATTAATCAGCCATTGGTACTTAAGTTCAAATTCTGGCTTTGATACCTTATGTGACTATAGGCAACAATTTATGTTTTAGAACCTTAGTTTCCTAATTTGGAAAGTGGGGATAATAATGTCCATGCTACTCACACCGGGTTGCCATAGGGGAGTTTTTTAATAAACTTTCAAATGCTTTATTTATTATCTATTCTTGCCTCTTTTGGAAGATATTTCTATAGCATCTCCCAGAAAACACTTTATTTTGTTCCGTTTGCTGATTCTCCTCTTCCCCTTTCACACAAATCCCTCCCCTTTCTCTGTTCCTCTGACCCTAAGTACCCAAATTCTCCTGTCTCCTCCCCAAAAAACCCAAGTCCTTTACTGATGTCTTCAATTATATAAATATAGGAACTGCCTTAAAACTCTGTTAATATATCCACCCCTTCCTCAGGAACTCCCCACTACAGTTCTCCCTACCCCACCCCTGCAGGGTGTGCCCCTGGGACTGCTTATAGGTTATCCAAGTGTCTGCTGCAGAGGAGTGACTCCCAGTTAGAAAAGGCAAAATAGAATTTACTTGGCTCCAGTGATTGATTCCGAAGGAAATAGCTGGGCTCAGTGACTCAAATCCTTTGCATTTCTGGCTACTTCTTCAATAACAAAGGCACCATTTGGCTACTAGAACTAAGCAAACTTCAGTTTGTTATTAGGAAAGCTTAAAGAGGTGAAATGGGGAAAAGAGCCCATTCATTTTTGCATGCAAGATGCATGTGCCAGCAAGGGAGGACAACTGGGCCCTGGGTGGACCCTGATCCCTAAACAACCACTTTAAGAAACAAGTAGAAAGCTCAGGTTAACCTCCTATTTTTGCATTTGCTCCCAAATACTTTAGGATTCAAAATAATGTAGTGGAAGTCAGAGGACCAGAATTCAATACTATATTTAATATGTGACCCAGAGCAAATCAAATAACCCTCCTGGGCCTCAATATCCTCAACTATAAAATGAAAGGTTTGGAATCAATGGTCTCCAAGGTTTTTTTTTTCTAGCTCTAAACCTAGGATATTATAATAATGCTGCATAATCACCCAAGTTAGACAGTCTTAAGGTACCCAGATAGCTTAGATTGATTGCAAGATCTTGACTTTTCACTTTCTTTTTCTTAGTGGTCTCTATCTTGATTTCTCTATCTGAACATTTAGAGTTAGAAACTTGGAGGCCATCTGCTCCCACCCAGGTGAGAAAAGGGTACTGATTTTACCAAAAGCCAATAAGATTCATTCACCTGATCAATCCTTAAGCTCTTTACAAAAATTGCCTAATTTGGGAAAAGTGAGATGATCACATTGGCATAATGGATAAAGTGTTGGGCAGGAAGTCAGAAAGACTCATCTTCATGAATTCAAATCTCTACTAGCTGTGACACTGGGCAAGTCATTTAACCTTGTTTGCCTCAGTTTCCTTTTCTGTAAAATGAGTTGAAGAAGTAAATGGCAAATCATTCCAATATCTTTGCGAAGAAAACTCAAAATAGGGTCACAGAGAGTTAGATGCAAATAAAATGACTCAACAACAACAACAAAATCCAACTCTTCTATGAAAGACTGGGAGATTTAGATATAGGTGGAGTAAGAATACAGAGATGAATTCAAAGAACCAAAGAGAAAGAACACAGGATAAAGAATTAAGAATTATTATACTCATCCTATTTCATTTTCATATATTTTAAAAGAAATTGGGTAAATGATTTTCCCAGAGTCACATAGCTAGGAAGTATCTGAGGCCAGATTTGAATCTAGGTCTTTCCAACTCCAGACTTGGTATTCTATACACTGTACTACCTAGCTGCCCCTATTGTCATCTTTTCAAAAGCCATTTATAGGCAAGTCACTATTCTGTTCTGTAGACCAATGTGCAGCTAGATAAATAAACAATGTTTTGTAGCTAAAAGAGTATAAATAGAAGTAAGCTAATCCTCTGTAGGTTCACAAATAGCATCACTAGAAGACAGGAAAAGAAGGATGCTTTTGCACTTTATTCTTTTGCCATGTAATTTTGATCTCTTCCTATAGCTCTGTGAATTTAGAAAGCTGTTTGCTTCATTTAGATTGGACATCATGAGTTTTTAATATAGTAATATAAATTAATGTTATCGTGTTTTTATTGATCAATATCATTCTTTGAAAGATATAGTTAACAGTTCAGTTAGGTGATCTTGTTGCAATCTAGTTTATTATTTCTTTGAGTTCCCAAGAATATTTTGTTGTCCTTACTTGTAGCATTGGGACTTCTTTTATATTAGGTCCCTAAAAACAGAAAATTTCAAGAGTATAATTCTAGATATCCAGTTATTTTTTGCAATGCATTTAGTAGATCATAAATCATATAGCCTCCAATGATGTGTTGTAGCTTCTATTGTTTCTTTGTGTAACAAAGTGTAGGGGCATACCAGTATGTCAATGAATGTCTCCACTAACATCTAGTTACCTTCATTCCTTGTAGCCCATTTTCCTCATCTTCTCAAATCATCTGTGTATGCCTCTAATGTGGCTTCTCTTCTTTCTCATCATCCTTTAGGAATGAAAAAAGATAGATCCTCTAAGGGTATAGGAGAAAAACATTGAGAACTTTCCAATTGCCAACAGGCATATATTGCTTTTAACATCCAGTTATATAATTTACATTGATCACCAAACCCAGACTTGTTAAGATGAACTTTTATGTAATTTCTGAGGACAATGACCCAATCTTGAATTTTCTTCATAAACTCCTGCATTTCCACAAATAAATCTTCATAACAACCACTTATTTGGTGCTTCTTTGTCAATATATTGTTGTCTGAGTTTATCTGGCTGTTGCCTGTACTGGAATCTTTTGGTTCTGTTCTTGGGACTTTGCCATTTCACTAACTCCAGCTCAAGGTAAATTACTTCTGATGACATCTGGCAGCAACCTTTAGTATAACTTGGCAAATACTATCTTCTGGTTCTAAAAGTATGTCTGTAGGGTTTTTTAAACTGTTCATAGTAAGTTATGAGAATGTCTATCAATTCTTTTCCTCCTTTTTGGAGAGGAAATTTAGTGTTATTTTTTTTCTCAGGTGTCTTTTGGTTGATGAGTGCTGCATTTCATTAATTGATTTTGTGAAGATTATTTTCAGATCTCATAAGGTCCATTCTATAACTCTAAAACTATACATTAAAAGTGATATTTCATGGCTGTTGATTACTTTAAATATGATGGGATTTTATTGTTTTCTCATTCCTATCCAATTTTGATTTGCTATCTTTTAAGAAAAGTGGGATCAGGCTTATATGAGAGAGGAACTTGGGAAAAGGTTAGTAATTTATGAGCTACTGTGAAATATTCTAGACAATAATTATTGATTTTACCTAGGATATTCCATCTCTTCCATAAAAATTTTGACCATGGTGATCATTAATTAGATTAATTAATTAGGATTATATTCATCCAAATATTTTGTTGAAGTGGTTTCTTTGTGTTTCCTTTGAGATTTTGAGATGAACTTTTTACAAAAAGATGGTATGGGAGGAGATATTTATTATTTACTCTCAACAGTAAAGGATTTCCCCCTAAATCTGTAAGTGTAAAAGTTGAATACAAGGACTTACAGAGAAATGATTTTTCAAGTTGTTTGTTTTTAGTATTTCCTTTCATTTCAAAGTACAGATTTGAGATTATGGTTCAAATTTACTACATGGAATTTCTCATTCAGTAAAATGACTTAAGGTGCTTAATAAACATATGTGCCCACAAATAAAATTATTAACCTATTGACAGAAAGTTAAATTCTGAGTGTTCAAGATGGTAAATAGCAATTCTTAGAATTGTCCCTCCTCCAAGCTCTTGCCTTTTGTCAATTTCAAAAATAACAAATCTTCCTCAAGTAGAGTCAATGCAATGCCTTCTCTTTCCTTTTCCTCCATTCTAATGTTTGAAGTACTCAATAAATATTGTAATGAATGTGAATGACGGAATGAAATAATGGATTCCTAGCTGCTTTGTTCAAGGTAGTTTGAACAACTGTGATTCACTGGAAAATAAACACTTTGACAATGGTAACTTCCCATTATACCACTTCCCAAGGTTTTCAATGAATTTTATAATTCAATTTTGTTTCTAAATTACCTCATTCAGTTTCACAGAACGCAATTGTCAAAAACTACTTAAAATGTCAAGACATTTCTTGACTAATTTTTTCTCCTTCCTCTTTTTACTCCTTTCATCTCCTTTCTTTCTTATTTCGTTTCTCCCAATCTTCACTTTTTCTTTCTCTCACCTTCTTCCTTTATCTTCAACCCCTACCCCAACCTTGACCTGCTCCCATGAATTTACCTTAATGAACTGGCTGATTTCAGATGTAAAAACTTTACTTGACTTAAGTCTTCATTTTCCAGTTGAAAACACTAGGTCTTGGATAAGTTAATTGATTTACCCCACATCATATAGCAGTTGGATGATAAAGTTGGCATTAACACCTATGGCACCAGAATTCACATGTGCAAATTGTTTTATGGTAAAAGATTCTTATAGAAAGGAAGAGCTAGACTTAGAAGACCTTAGGGGCCAGGATAGTGCCAGGAATTATCCATTAATGATTCAGATGGAAGGAAAAGAAAAATCAAAATGATTAGTCCCCTATATTGTACTTAATGTCAGGGCCAGGAATACTTTGGGTCAGAATTTGCAAAGGACACCTATCCTCTGAGGCTAAATTATGGCTAATAAAACAGTCACCTTGGGCTCACAAGCATGGAAATAACATTTTGCTCTGTCCTTAATGTTATGACTCCTTGCTGGTTATTTACCTACCAGTTCCCTGGAACCCTTCAAATAAAAGTCATCACAAAGCCAGCCAACAAGTTATACTCATTGCCCAGCAGCACTGAAGAATTTTTAAGTTGTTTTCTCTTCTCTCCCCTGAGCTCTTGCCAGGGTGAGCTGTTCATTGCACCTATAATTGGCTCCTTCTCTCTCCTTGATTGGAGAGGGCACATAATCATCAATATTAGTGATTCTGAGAAGTAGGCAATGTTATTTTAACTTTGTTTCCTTCCTCAAGAAGGTTGATCTGTTAAACAAGATGGTGGAAGCCCATTTCACTTACTGGCCTTTTAAAAACTTATCAGGAAAGAAGCAAAAGGAAGCAATGACATATTTTCTATAGCAAAACAGTTATGTTGTGGCAGCAGACTTGTCAGGACATATAAGTTCAAAGCCAGAATCTGATATCTATTGGTTGATTGTCCTTCATACCAGAAGAAGACTCAAATGATATTATGGAGGAGTAAATGTATAGTGTGTCCAATTGTGGCTGATCAGACTAATATAAGCTTGGAAGGCTTTAACTTAAGTCAGGCACATATAATCTATGTAAACATGACATCTTTTAGCTAGGTAATAAGAGACAAGTCTCTGACCCTCAGTTTCCTCATCTGTAAATTGGAAATTACTTTTGAAAGAAAATTCTTTTGAAAACCTTAAACATTGTATTATTATGAACTTTTGGTTGACAGGTGATGGTGATTGTCACCACAGTACTGTGGCCAAAAGAGGGAAGCATTCATTTACCAGTCAGAGACAGATAAACAGGCATAATGTGGGAGAATAGAACCAACATAATTGTTATCCATTTGTGCTAGTGCTTGCAGAATGATTTTGGAATCTCAAAACTAAGGAGTTGTAAGCAACCTCAGAGGTTATATAAATTGAACATGTACTATCTCCACATACCCCTCCCCCCAATGATCCCTAATATAGCACAACTGATATGTCATTATCCAATCTTTGCTTATAGGCCTTCATTCAGTGATAGGGAAGCTACTCTTCCCAAGAGCAGTTCCTTTCACTTTTGAATAACTAATTACTACGTATTTTTCCCTCTTAATATCAGACTTAAATTTGCCTTTTTAAACTTTCACCCATTTTTCCTACTTCTTGACCTTTTGTGTCAAGGTGAACAAATAAGTTCTTAAAGACAGTTATTTCTTTCTCTCGACCTTTTCTTCCCCAGACCAAACAACCCTGTTTCCTTTAACATATTCTCATATGGTACTTTGTTTCTTTAAATAGCATTATGGCATAGAATTTGAGGTCATGTAATTTGATTGCTGTTGGTTGGCATCGAGGCTAACATCATGAATAATCTCAGGTGGTCATGACCTTGGTTACTCTGTGATTGAATTTTTTTCACCTTTTAAATGGGGATGAATTTGTTCTTAAACCTTACTTGATCTTCTGAATTTGGATGCTAGTGTCATCTTCAAAAAATAAACTCTGATAAGGGTCCTTTAAAAAAAAAACAAGCATATTTTCATTCTAATTCATTCCCAAACTGTCTTTGGATGATCTCTTGGGGAATCTTCCTTCAGAAAGATCTTTCAGAGTAGAGGACGGAAGAAGAAAGAGTTCCTAAACTCACCTGATTATGGCACTCAGCTAGAATTAAAATTAATTTGTCTTCTACTGACATCACATTTGCATTACATTAGAAAGAGGTATGAAAGCGCAGTTGCTTTGGGATAAAAGAAAGAAACTACAGGGTTTTCTTGAAACCTGGATTTGTGATTACACAAATATATATCCTACAATGAAGATAGTTGCTGGGATGTAGAATGTAGAAAGGAGAGTAATGTGTAATAAACTTAAAAATGTGGACTAGAGACAGACTTTGAATATTTTAAATACCAAAACAAGGAGTTTGCATTTGAGCCTAGAAACAAGAGAGAGCCATAGGACCTTTGAAAGTAGAGAGTGATCTAATAAGATCTATGCTTTGGGAGCATAATTTGAGAATTATGTGGAGGATGAATTGGAGACTCTATTCTCATTTGAGGTAGGGAACCCAACAGTAATAATTCAAGGGAAAAGTCAAAGGATCTTAGATTTAGAGTTAAAATAGACCCCAGATGTCATATTGTCCAACTCCTTTATTTAACAGATGAGGAAATTGATCCTTGACAGGGAGTGGTGAAGAAGTGGAGGTCCCTGTTGTTCAGGGTGAAATTTGGGGTTGAGACTGAATATATTTTTAAGTTGGTTGCCAGAGATTTAAATTCTAAATCCCAATGAAATACTCAAGTCAGTATGGAATTTTATGGTGGTTTATTTACAATAGAAGGAAGAAATTAAGAATTAGAGAGAGAGAGTGAGAGAGAGGGAAAAGGGGAGTATAGCTGCCCCAGCCTGGTCTGAACCCAGCGGGAGTTCAGAGGCCTCAGCAAAGAGGCCTTCTCAGAAGATTAAATCTAGCTCGGCTTCCAGCCAGAAGGCCTCCTCCAAGTTGAGGGGCCTCCTTGGAGGCTGGTGCCTCCAGAAAGCCAGGGAAAGGGGAATCAGCCTTAATACTCACCACATGATCATCTCAGGGAAGACGTCTGAGGTTTCATGCTTCAGTTCTTCCAAGTCATTTTCCACTGTCCCTCTCACAGGAAGTGACACAAAATATAAAGGCAGTTCTTTATGTCGCTTCCTGTGTCTTACATGTACCAATGGTGGCTTAAACTTGGCTTTGGATAGCCGAGGGGGTCAGTCAATTTTTTCTGATTTATCACTTGCTAGCACATGTGAGTCATAGACCTTCTATCCCCACACTTAATCCTTAAGTGGGTGTATATACGTTCCTGGATGCTAAAATTCTAAAGACTAAGCAAGCAGGCTGGAATAAATCTAAAATTCACACTGTCATGTAGGTAGTACATAGCATCAAATTGGATCATTCCCTATGATTTTAAGTGCATTTCTCAACAGCATAAGGTAGAGAGAGGTAAGGCTGGAGTAGTGGCTGTATAATGGAAAGAATGAGATGAGTGAAAAATACATTATGACCATGATAAATAAAGTATTATCAGTACTAAACATATAGGCATCAAACCACATATAGAAATTCTTAAAGGAAAAGTGAAATGAAATCCAAGAAGAAAGAGATTGTAAAATTGTACTGTTAGAGGAACTGAACTTTCTTTTCTCAGAACTAGATAAAGCAAATAATAAAATAAATGATAAAGAAGTTAAGGAGTTAAATAGAAGTTTAGAAAAGTTAGCTATAATAGACCTTTAGAAAAAATTGAATGGGAATAGAAAGGAGTATACTTTTCTCAGCTGTACATGGCACCCTCAGAAATTGACCTCACAACTGACCATGTGTTAGGGCATAAAAATCTCACAAATAAATATAAAAACTGAAGAAATATTAAGTGCCACCTTTTCAGATCATGATGTAATAAAAATATATATCAAATAAAGGTCTGAGGAAGTATAAATTAAAAATCAATTAGAAACTAAATAATCTAATCCTAAAGAATGAGCAGATTAAAGAACAAATCAGCAATAATCAATACATTATTTAATAATGACAACAGTGAGACAACAACAAAATCTGTGGAATGCAAGAGAAGAGGGGAAAATTTATATAATTAAACACATGCATTAATAAAAAACAAAAAATCTCCAATTAAATACCAAAATGGTAACCCTAAAAATAAAATATTAGATTAATAATATTTAAAGAAAACCGCTGAACTAATAAACTAAGGGATGGTAAAGTCAAAGATCCAGCATTTTTTTATATAATCAACTAAGTCTAGCAGGAAGACATAGACAAATTCTTTTTAATTCTACTTAATAATTACAAACAATAAAAATACTTGGAAGTTTACCTGTTAAGGCATACCCAAGGACTTTATTAACACAGTTACAAAATACTTTTCATACAAATAAAGACAGACCTCAACCAAAAGAGAAATATTAATCACTCATAGATAATTCAAGTCAATATAATAAATATGAGAACTCTATCTAAATGTACTTAATTAGTATCATACCAATCAAATTACCAAAAATAATTTGTTAGAGCTAAAAAAAATTGGAAAAAAATCATTTGGAAGAAGAAAAGATCAAGGATATTGGAGAAATTAATGGTAAAAAATATGAAGGAAGGCGACCTAGAAGTGCCAGATTTCAAACTAAACTGCAAAATGATAACTATCAAAATAAGTTGGTACTGACTAAGAAATAGAGTAATGAATAGATCAGTGGAATAGATTAGGTACACAATCCACATAGTAGATGACCATAATAATTTAGTGTTTGTTAAGATCAAAGATCTAAACTTTGGGGGCAAGAACTCACCATTGGACAAAAATTGCCAGGAAAATTGGAAAACAATTAGACAGAAACTGAGTATTGACCAAACCTCACACATACCAAAAATAAGATTAAAATTGGCATATGATTAAGTATGAGGGATCATATCAAGTAAATTTTAGGAGGACAGAAAAGTTTGCTTGTTAGACTTATGGCTAAGAAAAGAATTTATAGCCAAATAAAAGACTGAGAGGACTACAGAAAGTAAAACTGATAATTTTGATTGTATTAAATTAAAAAGATTTTTTCACAAATTAAACCAGCATAGCTAAAATGAAAAGTAAGAAAATGAAAAAAAAGTTACAGCAAATGTCTGTAAATGTCTGTGATAAAGACTACACTTCTGAAATACAAAAAAAAAAAAAAACTGAGTTAAATTTATTTTTAGAGGCAAATATATTTTAAAGACAAGGCTTTTCCCAGTTGTTAAATGGTCAAAGAATAAATAAACAATTTTCAGAAAACACAATTAAAGCTATCAGCATTCACATAAAATGCCCTAAATCATTATTGATTAGAGAGATACAAATGAAAACAACTCTGAAGTGCCACCTCACACCAATCAGATTGGTTAATATGACAGAAAAGGAAAATGACAAATGCTAGAGGGCATGTGGTAAAATAGTACACTAATGCACTCAGGATAGAGTTTTGAACTAGTAAATAGTTCTGGAGAACAATTTGGAACCATGTCTAAAAGACTATAAAACTGGTCAAATGCTTTGATCCAGAAATACTGCTAGTAGGTCTGAATTCCCAAGAGATTAAATAAAAAAGGAAAAGACCTTATATATATATATATATATATATATGTATATACATATATATATATGTATATACTTATATATATACACACACATAAATATTTCTAGAAATTCTTTTTGTGGTGACAAAGAATCAAAAAATCAAGGAAATGCCCATCAGCTGAGAAATGTGTGAACAAATTGTGGCACATGATTGTCATGGAATACTATTGTGCTATAAGAAATGAGTACTAGGGTGGTTTCAGAAAAACCAGGGAAGACATATAAACTGATGTATAGTGAAATGAGCAGAACCAGGAGAATATTATACACAGTAATGGCAAAATTATAATTATGATCAATTTTGAAAACCTTAGACTCTCTGATCAAGACAATGCTCCAAGACAATTGGTAAGGACCTATTATGAAAAATGTTATCCACCTTCAGAGAGGGAAAATGAAGTTTAAGAGGGCAGATTAAAGCATACTTTTAAAATCTTTTTTCGTGTATTTGCTTTTCATATTGTTTCCCACTCCTCTGCTCCAAAATCTTCAAATATTTTCCATTCCTGGAGTAATAATAAATTATAATTATGTAGTACTTTCTGATTGACAAAAAATAAAATCTGAAGACCATTTTTGACCTTGGTGGATTTGGTGTCCAAGAAACTAAGTTTAAATTCTGTCTCATGGTAACTCTGGGTCCTTGGGCAAAATCTCCAAATCTCTGCAAACCCTCTTCTGTAAAGTAAAGGGTTTGGACTAAATGACTTAAGATTTTAGCCTTGCTTTTATAATCATAATTCAACCAAATTTTTTTGAATCTGATGCCATTTTATTAGTAGAGAGAAGTTTTAACATTTATTTCATTTTTTCAATTATTAAAGATTTATTACCTTTCCATCCCCTTTCCCTATCTACAATTGGGGGTGAAGCTGGGGAAAAAAAACACAATAAAATAAAACTCCTATAACAAATATGAATTGTCAAGCAAAACATATTCTCACTTTGGCCATGTGCAAAAAATGTATATCACATTGTGTACCCCAAGTCCATCACCTCTGTTAGGAGGTAGATAGCATGCTTCAAAAGTAAGATTATTCAAGGCTTACTACCTCTCACCCCCATTAGTTCCCCTTTGTTCCTCCCATAGTTCCCTAATTTCTACTAATAGAATCACTTTTTTTCTTTTTTTTCAAATTAACATCCTATACTTTTTTAAACATTATTTTATTTGGTCATTTTTAAACATTATTTATTAGAAACAAAGATCATTTTCTTTTCCTCCCCCCTCCTATCACCCTTCCCATTGGCGATGCGTGATTCCTCTGGTTATTACGTGTCTTTGATCTGAACTTGTTTCCATGTTATTGGTTTTTGCATTAGGGTTTTCATTCAGAGGCTTTCCTCAGTCATATCTCCTCCATCACTCTAGTCAAGGTGTTGCCATTCTTCGGTGTTTTTACTCCCACCATTTGTCCTCTGCATGAGGGTAGTGCTTTTTTCTCCTTGATCCATGCAGGTTGTTCAGGGACATTGCATTGACACTAATGGAGAAGTCCATTACATTCAATTGTACCACAGTGTATCGTCTCTGTGTACAATGTTCCCCTGGTTCTGCTCCTCTCACTCTGCATCACTTCCTGGAGGTTGTTCCAGTCTCCATGGAATTCCTCCACCTTATTATTCCTTTTAGCACAATAGTATTCCATCACCAACATATACCACAATTTGTTCAGTCATTCCCCAATTGAAGGGCATTCCCTCATTTTCCAATTTTTGACCACCACAAAGAGTGCAGCTATGAATATTCTTGTACAAGTCTTTTTTCCTTATTATCTCTTTGGGGTACAAACCCAGCAGTACTATGGCTGGATCAAAGGGCAGACAGTCTTTTATCTCCCTTTGGGCATAGTCCCAAATTGCCCTCCAGAAAAATTGGATCAATTCACAACTCCACCAGCAATGAATTAGTGTCCCTACTTTGCCACATCCCCTCCAACATTCATTACTTTCCA
Organism: Monodelphis domestica; assembly: GCF_027887165.1. Classification (NCBI taxonomy): domain Eukaryota; kingdom Metazoa; phylum Chordata; class Mammalia; order Didelphimorphia; family Didelphidae; genus Monodelphis; species Monodelphis domestica. Next base: position 199,886,265 of record NC_077227.1, read on the forward strand.
TTGCTATCATGTTAGCCAATCTGCTAGGTGATACCTCAGAGTTGTTTTGATTTGCATCTCTCTGATTATCAGAGATTTAGAACACTTCTTTCATGTGCTTATTAATAGTTTTGATTTCCTTGGCTGAAAACTGCCTATTCATGTCCCTTGCCCATTTATCAATTGGAGAATAGCTTGATTTTTTGCACAATTGATTTAGCTCTTTATAAATTTGAGTAATTAGACCTTTGTCAGAGGTTTTTGTTATGGAGATTGTTTCCCAATTTGTTGCTTTCCTTCTAATTTTGGTTACATTGGTTTTGCTTGTACAGAAACTTTTTAATTTGATGTAATCAAAATTATTTATTTTACATTTTGTGACTCTTTCTATGACTTGCTTGGTTTTAAAGTTTTTCCCTTCCCAAAGGTCTGACATGTATACTATTCTGTGTTCACATAATTTACTTATAGTTTCCTTTTTTATGTTCAAGTCATTCACCCATTCTGAGTTTATCTTGGTGTAGGGTGTGAGGTGTTGATCCAAACCTAATCTCTCCCACACGGTCTTCCAGTTTTTCCAGCAGTTTTTGTCACATAGTGGATTTTTTGTCCCCAAAACTGGGGCTTGGGGGTTTGTCATATACTGTCTTGCTGATGTCACTTACCCCAAGTCTATTCCACTGATCTTCCTTTCTGTCTCTTAGCCAGTACCAAATTGTTTTGCTGACCACTGCTTTATAATATAGTTTGAGATCTGGGACTTCAAGGCCACCTTCCTTTTCTTTCCCATTATTTCCTTGGATATCCTTGATCCGTTTTCTTCCAAATGAACTTTGTTATGGTTTTTTTCTAATTCAGTAAAAAAATTTTTTGGAAGTTCAATGGGTATAGCACTAAATAAGTTTGGGTAGGATAGTTCTTTTATTATATTCGCTTGGCATACCCATGAGCTGTTAATGATTTTCCAATTGCTCAAGTCTAGTTTTAGTTGTGTGGCGAGTGTTTTGTAGTTGTGTTCATATAGTTCCTGTGTTTGTCTCGGGAGATAGATTCCTAAGTATTTTATTTTGTCTAAAGTGATTTTCAATGGGATTTCTCTTTCTCATTCTTGCTGCTGAGATGTGCTGGAAATATATAGAAATGCTGATGACTTATGTGGGTTTATTTTGTATCCTGCAACTTTGCTAAAGTTGTTGATTATTTCAATTAGCTTTTTGGTAGATTCTCTAGGATTCTTTAAGTAGACCATCATATCATCCACAAAGAGCAATAACTTGATATCCTCCTTGCCTATTTTAATGCCTTCAATTTCTTTTTATTCTCTAATTGCTACTGATAGTGTTTCTAGTACAATGTTAAATAATAGAGGTGATAATGGGCATCCTTGTTTCACTCCTAATCTTATTGGGAATGCATCTAGTTTATCCCCATTGCAGATGATGCTAGTTGATGGTTTTAGATATATACTGTTTATTATTTTTAGGAAAGACCCTTCTATTCCTATGTTTTCTAGTGTTTTTAATAGGAATGGGTATGGTATTTTATCAAAGGCTTTTTCTGCATCTATTGAGATATTCATATGATTTTTGTTGGTTTGCTTGTTGATATGGTCAATTATGAGGATGGTTTTCCTAATATTGAACCAGTCCTGTATTCCTGGTATGAATCCTACTTGATCATAGTGAATAACCCTCCTGATCACTTGCTGGAGTCTTTTTTCTAGTATCCTGTTTAAGATTTTTGCATCTATGTTCATTAGGGAGATTGGTCTGTAGTTTTCCTTCGCTGTTTTTGACGTGCCTGGCTTTGGAATCAGGACCATGTTTGTGTCATAAAAGGAATTTGGTAGAACTCCCTCTTTGCTTATTATGTCAAATAGTTTGTATAGTATTGGGATTAGCTGATCTTTTTGAATGTTTGATAGAATTCATTTGTGAATCCATTAGGCCCTGGGGATTTTTTCTTAGGGAGTTTTCTGAGGGCCTGTTGGATTCTTTTTCTGATATGGGATTATTTAAGAATTCTTTCTTCTTCTGTTAGTCTAGACAGTTTATATTTTTGTATATATTCGTCCCTATTTCCTAGATTGGTATATTTATTGCTATATAATTGGGCAAAGTAATTTTTAGTGATTGCTTTAATTTCCTCTGCATTGGAGGTGATGTTACCCCTTTTCATCTTTAATGCTGTTAATTTGCTTTTCTTCTTTCCCTTTTTAAATTAGATTGACCAGTACTTTGTCTATTTTGTTTTTTTTTTCAAAGTACCAGCTTCTTGTCACATTTATTAGTTCAATAGTTCTATCACATTCAATTTCATTAATTTCTCCCTTAATTTTTAGGATTTCTAGTTTGGTTTTATTCTGGGGGCTTTTTTTTTGTTCGCTTTCAAGTTTTTTGATTTGCATGTCCAATTCATTGATCTCTGACCTCCCTAATTTGTTAATATATGCATTCAGGGATATGAATTTTCCTCTGAGTACTTGTTTCACTGCATCCTATAAGGTTTGAAAGGATGTCTCACCATTGTAATTTTCTTCAATGAATTTATTATTTTTTTCTATGATTTGTTCTCTAACAGATTTTGCAGAATCATATTATTTAATTTCCAATTGATTTTTGATTTTGCTCTCCATGTACCCTTACTGATCATTATTTTTATTGCCTTAATATGTGAAAAGTTTGCATTAATTATTTCCTGCATTTGTATGCCATGTTTTTATGACATTTTGTATGCCATGTTTTTTTCTGCATTTGTATGCCATGTTTTTATGACATAGTGTATCGTCAATCTTTGTGAATGTGCCATGTGCTGCTGAAAAGAAAGTGTATTCCTTTTTGTCACTATTTATTTTTCTCCATATATCTATGAAGTCTAATTTTTCTAAGATTTCATTCACCTCTTTTACTTCTTATTTATTTATTTATTCATTTATTCATTCATTCATTCATTTATTTATTTATTTGTTTGTTTATTTATTTATTTAATTTATCTAAATTTGATAGTGGTTGGTTCAGATCTCCCACTAGTATAGTTTTATTATCTATTTCCTCCTTCAATTCTCCTAGTTTCTCCATTAGAAATTTGGGTCCTATTCCATTTGGTGCCTACATGTTGATTAGTGATATTTCCTCGTTGTCTATACTTGCTTTTATCAGGATGTATTTACCTTCCTTATCCCTTTTAATCAGATCTATTTTTGCTTTGGCTTTGTCAGATATCATAATTGCTACTCCTGTCCTCTTTCTGTTAGTTGAGGCCCAATAATTCTTAATCCAACCTTTAATTCTGACCTGGTGAGTATCTACCCACCTCATGTGGGTTTTCTGAAGACCACATATTTTTGATTCTAATCCATTGTGCTCTTTGTCTATATTTTATGGGTGAGTTCATCCCATTCATGTTCAATGTTATGATTGTCATTTGTGAATTCCCCATCATTTTGATAATCTCCCATTATTCTGACCTTTCTTCTTTTGCTAAAACCTTTTAAACCAGTGCTTTACTTTAAATAAGTCCCCCTAGTTCCCTCCCTTGTTATGTTTCCCTTTCTGGCCCCTTCCTTTTTGTTCCCTTCCCCTCCCCCCTCTCCTTACCTCCGTTTTTATGTTCCCTCCCTCCCAACCCCCCTTAATTTTCCCTTCTCTCTTACCCTGTTGGATAAGATAGAATTCAAGATCCCAATGGATATAGATGCTCTTCCCTCTCAGAGTTGATTTCACTGAAATCAAGTAAGGTTTAAGTAATACCAATTAGCACTCTTTTCCTCTCCTTCTTATAAGAGAATTCCTCCCCTCCCCTTCCCGTGTGTATCTTTGTATGACAAAGATTGTTCTGCTTAATTTATTTCTATTTCTTCAAGTATATCTTAGTACCATAATTGATTCCCCCCTCCCTTTTTTCTTTCTTTTTGTTTTTTTTTTCCCCTCCAAATCATGTTAATGCCCCGGTCTTTCCCTTTGAGTGATTCTTCTGATTACTCTATTAATTCATACAATTTTTAAAAGTTACACATAACATTTCCCCATATGTTAGTATATATAATTTGATCTAATTGTGGTCCTTATGGAAGAGAGTTTGAATACACACAAAAAAACCTTTTCTTCTTTTCCCATTCTTTCATATTTACCTTTTCATGTTTCCCTTGCTCTTTGTGTTTGGATGTCAAACTTTTCACTGAGTTCTGGTCTTTTTTTTACAAATATTTGGAAATCTTCTATTTTGTTGAATGCCCATACTTTCCCCTTGAAGTATATAGTCAGTTTTTGATGGGTAGCTGATTCTTTGTTGAAGACCCAGTTCTCCTGCCTTTCTGAATATTGTGTTCCAGGAGTTGCAGTCTCTTAGCATGGCCGCTGCTAAGAGTGATCCTTATTGGTGCTCCTATTTATCTGAAGTTTCTCTTTTTATCTTCTTGTAAGATTTTCTCCTTAGCTTGGAAGCTCTTGAATTTGGCTATTAAATTCCTGGGGGTTGTCTTTTGGGGATTTAGTATAATGGGTTTTCTATGAACTCTTTCGATTTCTATTTTGCCCCCTTGTTTGAGAATATCTGGGCAATTCTCTTCAATGATTTCTTGTAGTATGGCATCAAGATTTTTATTAATCTCTGGTTTTCCAGGTAGATCAATGATTCTCAGATTGCCTCTTCTTCCTCTGTTTTCCTGGTCTGTCACCTTGTCAGTGAGATTTTTTATGTTTTCTTCTAATTCATTAATTTTTTGACTTTGCTTTATTAATTCTTGCTGTTTTGCAAGATCATTGTCTTCCAGTTGCTTAATTCTGGTCTTTAAGGATTGGTTTTGCTTTTCAGTTTGGTCTGCCCTTCTGTTTGAGGTTTCCAGTTGTTTCTCCAATTGCGTGTTCTTGTCTGTCAAGCTGTTGGCCTCTTTCTGAATTTTTCCCCATTTTTCTTGCCAGAATGTTTCCATCTTTTGGATAAGCTCTATTTTAAGTTCTTCCAGAGCTTGTGGATAATTTTCATTTTGGGGGGCATGTTTTGATTTTGTTTGAATTTCATCCTCTTTTTCCTCTGTAGCCTGAGTTTTCCCTCCGTAAAAGTTTTCAATAGTCACTTTTTTCCCTTTCTTCTTGGAAGGTTGATCCTGGGCAATATGAGCCATCCCTTTGGTGGTTTTCCCTTTCCTTTTTAGTCAGAGGTCTAAGTGATATGGGTGGGTTTTGATGCTTTTTCCTCAGGTTGGTTCTTCCCAGCCTCCGCAGTTTGTTAGCATGCCCACCTGCGTGGTCTGTTGTCTCTTCTCTCCTGTGCACAGGATTCTCCTGTAAAACTGTTCTGAGGGGTAGTTCCCTGTTAGACCTTGTCAGTTCCCAGGGACCCTAGCAGCATGCCCTCCCCTCACTACAGCAAAGAGTGGAGCTTTTGCCTCAGGCAGCAGTTTGCAAGAGCCCCCGTGGTCTGCACGCTCTCCAGTGCTCAGGGGTCTCCTGTGAAACTGCTCTGAGGGGTAGTTCCCTGGCAGTCCTCGTTAGATCCCAAGGACCCTAGTGTGTCCCCCCCCCCCCCCAGACAGAGACATTCCTCACTCACTCGCTGTCTGCAGTGAGTGAGCTGGTCCCTACTCTGGTTCCGTAGGTGAGGTGGGGGAGGGTAGTTCAGCTCACATTTGGGTCTGAGCTTTTTCTCCTTCTTATAGTGTGGAAGTGCTCAAACCACATGTACCTTTGTTGCTGTGCCCTACTTTAGAGTCCCTCCATTCTTACAAAGATGGTTTTTATGCTCTTTTGAGATAGTCTATTTCATTCGGTGCTGGGGAAGAGGAAGCAGTTCACGTCTAGATTGCAGCCATGTTTACCCGGAAGTCCTAGAATCACTTTTCTGCTGAGAAATTTCTTGGAAGTTTATATTATAATAGCTTAAGTTACAAAGGAACAATATCACACCTCATTATTAACCACAAGTAAGAATTAGTTTTTATAAACCTCCCAATTTTTCTGGAGCTGACCTTGCAAAGTTAGAAGCCTGACAAACATCGGATACCTGGGATCATGGGTCACTTTTCTAGTTCTAGCTACTACGGAGGCTGAGACTAGTGGATATCTTGAGGAAAATTTCTGAGCTAAATTGAACTATGCTAATTGGATGTCTGCATTAAGTCCAGAATTAATGGGTGAGCCTTCAGGAATGGGGAGAGCCAGGTTGTGTAAGGAGGGGCAAACTAATTTGGGTCAAAATTGGCCCCCATCCTGACCACTAGACAAATGGGGCCATTAGTTAATACTTTACTTTCAACCTGGGCAAGATAGGGAAACCCAATCTTTAAAAAACAAAACAAAACAAAACTCTAGACTAATTGACATTTGGTGAATGACGCAGCTAGGACAATTACCCGTTCTAAGGTCCAGTACCAGTTAGACCAATTTCCATTACTTATTTTCACCTTGTGGGACCATTGCTTTCTCTGGGATCCCACTCTTTTGAGAAGCATCCACTAGATTTGGCATTTGTTGGCTACTCCAACATTCAAACAATGGTGGCTTGCCATGTATTCACTTTGAAAGGCATTTGGAAAATGTGGCTTGTCTGTTCTTAACTGGCAGCTGATTTGTGGAAAAGGAGGCAGCATGAGCTGTTCAAGCAGTAGATGTCCAATTGAATTAGCAGTAGTACTCTGGTTGGGCTTGTTGGACTGAGTGAGAAGTGAGGGTTATGCCAGAGAAATCTCTCCTCGAAAATGGAGAGATGCTCTGTGACTAAGGCAGGGACTTGGAGGTTGGAATTTTTGTATTCTCTTACTGTTACTATAACTAGTATGTAGCCATAGAGGTAGAATTACATCCTTTCTTTTGTTCCTCATTAAGAGTAGTTCACACAGCAATACCTCTAATAGACTATTCTTGAATGCAGCAAAACAAATAAACACACAAAAATAAAACCTACTTTTCTAGGGGCATGGGGGTAAGAAGGTAAGAATTTAATATAAAATTCATGATGAGGAATCACAAAGAAGACATTCAACTAATTACTTTAAGCATAGATGGCAGTTCTTAGATTTCTTGGCCCACATTGCCCCTATCTGTGTACCTGACTAGTTTATTCCAAATTCAGAATGCTGACTAATTTCTCTGAGAAGTCTATTTTCTTTTCATTCTAAATTGCTTCTATTCATGTTATGAGCTGGATTTTTCTTATCAGACAATTCCTCCTCAATTTCTATTGTCTCCTTCTATCCCCCCAACCCCTCATAAAAAACTAAAAATCTATATACTCTCTTTCTTAGCTTGTAATGAAGGATAAACTTTACATTTCTAACTGTCCCCTTGTCCCTACCCATGAAATCTCCTTTTGTCTTTCTTTCATCTATTGTCTGCTAAAAGTTTGAGCTATTCAATTTCTTCTACATTAGTCAGAGAAGTATCTCTTTTTTACTAGTAGGGATATTGGATTTTTTTTTTACTGGATTAATTATACATCAAAGCAAATGGACTTCCCTGCAGATATACATACATATATATATATGAATTTAACTCCTCTGTTCTAGGAGACTGAAGTAGAGATGTGTAGGCTAGCCTTGAAGAGACATCCTAGAAAATAATAAGAGAAAGATCCAGTAGAGACACTGAGACCAGCTGAGCAGCAAGACCACCAATAAGAGAATTGGACTGCCAGCAATCCATCTACAAACATCTATTATATACTCACTAAGTGCCATACACTGTTAGAAAGAAAGAAAAAGTGAAAACAGTTCTTGCTCTCAAGAAATTCACATCCTAATGGAGGCAATAACATGGATATATTATAGCCTCATAATAGAAATATAAAAAATAGAATGAGATAGTAGAAATTATTTGAAGTTAAAAGATGTGGTTTCAAATTCTGCTTCTGCAACTTACTGCCTCTGTGACCTTGGGCAAGTAACAGCTTTTCTTGTCTCTGTTTCACATATATAAAATGAAGTTAGTCTAGAGGACCTGCCTGAAAGGTTCCTCCTAGCTCTAAATGTATGATTCTATAAAGTGAATGCTGACCTTAGAAAAGAAGGCTCTAGTTGGAGACAGATTAGCTAAGATCAGCCACAGAAGGGGGAAGTTGGAAGTAATATGCTCCACTCCTAGGCTCATACTTCAAGGAGGTCAATGAGAAGAAGAAAGTTTTCATAGACATTAAAATACTTATAGCAACACATTTATTTTGTGTTAGCAAAGGCCTGAAAAAAATTAGATACTTACTGATTGGAGAATGTTTAAACAAATTGTGGCACACAAACATATTGAAATACTGCTGTGCTGTGAGAAATGATGATTGTAAGGAATCAGGGGAAGACTTACCAGAACTGATGCTGACTGAAGTGAGCAGAATCAAGAAAACAATATATGCAATGACTACAATAATGCAAACAGAAAGAACTACACATCCACAAGTCAAAAGTGAATGCTTCAAAATTATGAAAGAAAATGTTTTATTCCAAAGAAGAAATATGAAAAGACACTTCCATCTAACCCCCTTTGTATATGTGGAAGGTTCATAAGTGTGGTATATTGCATATATTTTCAGACATTTCTATGTATTTATCAGTTTTGCTGGATTTTCCTCTTCTTTTTTCTCCTTTCCCTCCCTCCCTCCCTCCCTCTCTCCCTTCCTCCCTCCCTCCCTCCATCCCTCCCTCTCTTCTTCCTTTCCTTCCTTCCTTCCTTCCTTCCTTCCTTCCTTCCTTCCTTCCTTCCTTCCTTCCTTCCTTCCTTCCTTCCTTCCTTCCTTCCTTCCTTCCTTCCTTCCTTCCTTCCTTCCTTCCTTCCTTCCTTCCTTCCATCTTTCCCCATCAGAATATGAGCTTCTTGAAATTAAGTACTATCAATTCAACTTGTATTTACATTCCCACCACTGGGTACAGTGCCCTGGACATATCAAATTCTTAATAAATGTTTATACACTATTGATTGATTGATTGACTGAGACAGAGGAGCAGCTAGGCACTATTAGAGGTACAAGTTGCCTTTCCATATCTACTGTTTATATGTAGGTCCCCCAGGTATGATCTCTATACATTCTCACTCTACCCTCTTCTATATTTGTGGGAGAGTATATCCTGATTTTAAGGGGAAATGTTCTATGGCAAATCTACTTCTGAAACTATTTGTTTAATGCTTTTGCGTTGAACTGTGACTTTTAGCTAATGAAAAGAACATTGAATACATCAGTAGAGACTTATGAATTATCCTTTTATGTAGATGTGTGCCCATAAATTTCATTGAACCAAGAGTAGATATTCTGAAAGCTATACATCTCAGAAGGAACAATAGTCAGTGTCATTCTACAAGCATTTATTAAGTATTTACTCTGTTCCAGGTATTCTACTAAGCTGGAGATACAAAGAATGGCAAAAAAAACCCCAATCGAACTTGCCCTTTTCTTAAGGAAGAATATGATTAACTATTGACAGACAAGTTACCCCAAAAACCTTGCCAAGAAAACCCCACAGATAGCTATGGTCCATGGAGTCACAAAGAGTCAGACACAACTGAGTGAATAAATAAAACATTGAGAGGTGGTTTGGCCCAGTGAATAGATAGTTGACCTCAGAGTCAGGAAAACCTGGGTAAATGTGCTGCCTCTGACACATTGTGACCCTGGGCAAATGACTTAACCTCAATTTCTTGCCAATTCCCTGAGCTAAAAGGATGGAAGCATCAGTCTGCAAGTAATATGTTTACACTTTCCACCTGGGCAGAATACCAAATAGGACACTCATTCCTTCTTGACTGGATTATTCTAATAGTTTCTTAATAAAATGCCCTTGCTTCCAGTCACTCTCCCTTCTATTCCAGTCATCACCTAATGTCTAAAAGAATCTTCATAAAAGGTAGAACTGACTATGTCACACCCCTATCCCCAAAATATTTAGTGATCCTTCCCTCCTTAAATTCCATACTTATTTCTATAGTTTTTATATTAAATATAAGCTTCTTATTGAATGAAAACTTCATGAGGGCAGAAACTTTTTCCAAGTTTTGATTTTGCTTCCCCTGCAGCTAGAACAGTGCCTTGTATACAGTAAGCACTTGAAGGAGGCTTGCTGAATTGAGTTGGGGGTGAGATCATTCAGCATTTCTTAATATTTTTAAAAGAACCTGGCAGTATAGCTATGTTTTTTGAAGGGGGAGGAAATATATGTGCTTCCTGAGTTGTGGTAAAGTATTTAAAGCACTGGGTAGAGTCACCTAGGATAAAGGGAAAGTAAGGGACAGGATACAGATAGAGAAGGAAAAGGAGGAAGAAGGCGACTCTAGCTCTATCCTGTTTTGAAGAAGGCAGAAGCACAACCTTGCCCTCAGCAATACATAGATGATAGTGAGAACCTACTTTTGGTCTTAAAAACTATCTTTGGAAGGATGTCTCACTCCCCGTAGGGATGTAGTTCCCAAAGCAAATCCTTGTCTTAGGTGCAGTATTGCTTAGAAAGTGTTTTCTTGGAGAATGTCTCAGTTTCCAAAGAGGAATGACCATTCCTCGGTTTCCTGTTGTCTTACTGATCAGATCCACTACAAGTTGTCCACATCCACATTCAAGAAACAAAGGAACAACCCATACCAAATATTTACCAATGGCCTTGTGTGATGGACTGAGGAATATCATTCAGTGAAAGAAGATAGGGTCCTTCTCTTCTAGAACTTCATATTTTTAGTTTGTAGGCTATATTAGTTATCTTGGACCAGGTTTAAATTAGACTATGTCATCAGGTTCAAGGTTGAATTATTTTACTTGGATTAGAACACCTTTCATCTTCAAAATATCTTTAAAAACAGTAAGAGCGATATAGTCAGGGCTTCTTTTCTAGCTAAGGAAAAGTGATTCCAGACAGTGGGAAATTAGCCAGAGTATGGTTGGTTCAGGGCAATAAGCATTTGTGGACCATAAAATCCAATTAAAAAGCACTTTAACAATTAGGAATTAAAAGAACACACTTCAGAGTAAAAAGGCTATAAAATGTTATACCCTGCTACAGTCACCAATAAAGGAGCTCAGGAAAGAAATCTGTAGGCAATTGGAGTTCAAGAATGATTTAGGCTTTTTATTTCCTCTTCTCTTCTCTCTTCTTTTCTTTCTCTTCTCTCTTCTGATTGAATCTCTATCACACTCAGCCTAGAAGTGCAGTGGACTCTCCATGACTTGATTTATTGCTGATTGACATAGAAAGATCTATTCTCTTTCTGATGAGTTTGCCCCTCATTCAGTAGCTTTGGTGGCCCCCAACTCTGAAGATGTCACTATACTGCTATTGGACTTGGTGTGGATGGATAACCAATTAGTATAGAACTCCTGAACTCAGTAGTCCAAAAGCCTTATCCTGCTCAGTAGCAAGTACTACAGACATGTGTCACCACATGTGACTGGGCTAGACCTTTTCTGTCTCAAGTGGTGAGCACAGCCAATATGGTAAGCCCTGACCCTTAATGAAATAGCTTAAGCTAAGTGCTTCCTGAGTTATGGTTGAGCATATGAAGAATTGGGTAGAACTACCTAGGATAAAGGGGGAAAGAAGGCACCAGAGAGGAAAGAAGGACATGGAGAGAGAAGGGAAAGGAGGAAGAAGGGGGCCCAGCTCTATCATGATTTAAGGAGGGCAGGAGCACTATCTTGTCCTTAGTGATGCATAGATCATACAACTAGCCCCCCCCCACCTCCTAGCACTAGTTCTTCAGGGTCCTACCTGTTATTCACCATCTACACAAAAACAATATAGCTTCTACCAGACAAATAAAGTCTTAACTTTTACACAGCTTAGTAACATCTGATATAAATATTTTACTTCTGATAGTGCACTTGTTATCTTCAGAGTACCTTCAAAACCAGAGAAGGTGATATGAATGGCTCCTCTTTTCTAGCTCAAAAAATGAAAAGTGATTGTAGCAGATTGGTTAAATGGGAATAAGGTTGGTTCAGAAACAAAAATCAATGTCTTTCCAAGTGATTCATCAGAGTTGTTTAAATCAATATGTGGAAGAAATATAGAGCATGGGCACTTGGAAATCCAAGAAGACCTGGAATAGAGTTATATTTTATCTAGCCATATGAATAGCAGTTGAACATCTATGTTTTCAGTACTTGAAGAATAGTATCAGATCCACATTTTTACTTTTTTTTTTAATCTAGAGAGCAAATAGTAAGAATATATGCTTGCATAGGATAGCCCAGAAGAAGAAGGGAGAAGCATTGTAGAGACCAATCTATAGGGGTGGGGAGGGCATTGGTGACTCGGGAGACAGTGTACAAACATGGGGTGACCCAGGCTCCAGAAAATATGACCTTCAATCCCTCAGGAAATGGGAGGAAAATAGGAACCTATTGAAGTAGCATTGAGAGGACCCTATGGGCAGTGGCTTGGAGGTAGTTGACTTGCTGGTGCTGTGGATGAGAGAGATGCAGTCTGAATTGCAAGGACTTGATTTACAAGGAAACCTCATGCAGGAAGAAAATGGAAATTTGCTGACAATGGAGGATGGGACTAGAACCTCTAGCCAAGAAAAGCGGATGAACAGTTGGAGAGGGATTCTTTTTCTTTTCTGAACTGAAAAGGAGAAAAGCATCTCACTGAGCTTAACCTGCTTAGATCCCTCATCGATCTGAAGAAATCAGGTTAGCCATCCTTCCTCAGTAGTGGTGGATAGAAACTTTTTCTCTTTTGAGAAAGATAAGAGACTATCCACCCAAGAAGATTTTCCATTGATATATTCAATAGCTATATCGCTCTATATTAGGAAATACCACCAGCCTGACTCCACAATTTCCTCAGGGACTCTGGTCCCCAGATCTGAGCTTTCAACCTCTGAAGGGAATTTAGGTTGAAATAGAATTAGAGACTTCCTAATTTCCCCTCTTCCCAAAACCTATCATTCCTGAATATCAAAACAATAAATACATCTTATTAATTCAGAAGAACTGAAGATCTCATTCTTCTAATGTACTAAAGGGATCAAGAAAATATCCATCCAGGGAAGAAACCAGAAACCAGAGACTGAAGGGGATTTCCTTTTCATCTTTCAGCTCTGGACATTGATCCAAGCTTTCACCTTCCCTTGTGTAGCTCTGCCTGGGAAAGGAAGTAGTGCTTCTATTTATTTGTTCCCTCTCTTTCTTAAGCCTCTCAAGCTTTGGTTCCTGATCCCGGCTAGTACAGTGCTAAGGATATCAGGGAGGTAAAGTTCAAGATTAGCAATAACTTTAAGCATCCATTTACTGAAATTTTATTGTGTTTTACTCAGAGAGTTTGAAAATATTATAAGACTATGAAAATCTCTGTGGGGTCAGGGTGTTAGACTTTCTTCAAGGTTATGCACTTCTAATCAAAACTGTACAGCTAAATCAAATAGTAAAATGCTTAAAAGAAGCTCTATCAATATTAGTCAGTACATGACGAAAGTTGATGACATGGTTGCTATATTTCACCATTTATCCCTACTTAATTTGTTATCTTCAAAATAAAAAGAGCTATGCTTGGACTCGGGTACCATGATCTTTTTGTTCCAAGGAAGCTGTGTTCATATTTGTAGTGTAATGAAGTTTTAAGCATGGATGGTTTTGAAAGGCCTGGGGAAATTCTTATGAAAGGTGAGGCATTAGTAACCAAGTAAAATAGGGAAAGGAAGATTTGAGAAAGGTTATGAGACACCAGCCTATGAAGTAAGCTTCATGGAGCCAGTCTTGGGGTGCCAGGTGCACAGAGCAGCTGAAGTTTCCATGATGAGGATGAGCATATATTTAGAAATCCAGCTCTTTCAAGACCCACAGCACCATAGCAAATTTTCTTAGTAGTTTTCTTAAAGTGCCTCCTCTTTCTACCCTGAGGTTGAGGGTAATGAACTAGAAACTTGGGTTCCTAAAGGACACATTTGTGGTGTCTGCCAGTTGGGAATAGATTAAGAATTTCTTTGCTGCTATTTCTCATATTGAGTCTTCTCAAATTCTTCCTATTTTAAGTATGTGTCCTCTAGATTGATCTGGTGAGATTTTTATGGAAATACAGGTTCAGAGATGTCTCTGATTACAGGATAAACCATAGAGGAACCACAAACCTGGGTGTGGCCACATTTGTTGATTAAAGTAGCAGTGGGCTATATAAACTTTTGTTTTTGTTCAAAGCACTATCTTAAGGGAATGCTTAAGTCAATGCGTATAATAAAGGAGAGAGCCTATGACAGTGCATATTGGTGACCCTTTGTACCCTAGATATATACATAAGGGTGAAAGTTAAAAGTTTCCCAGTGAAAAGTGGATGCATCCTCTCCATTTTAGTCATTTAGCTTCTATGTTGTTTTCACTTCTTGCTTGTGTTCTTGGCAATAAATGCTCATGAAGTTAATCCTTGAAGATTAAATAAAAGAAGATGCTTAAAAGAGATAATATTTATAAAGCAATTGACATGTTGACTGGCACATAGTAAGTGATTAATAAATGCTTGTTCCCTTTTATTTTCCTTACGCATAGTCAGGGTAACATTAGGCAGTGAACACATTAATATCTTGATTGATTATTTCAAATCAAGGACAACTCTGTCTATTTTGCAGTTTTGACTGGGGTTGGATCAGCTCTGATATTCTAGGAAATAATCTTGTCTGAAAATTACATATATGAAAATGTATTCTGGCTAGGAGGATGAAGTCATATTTCAGAGCCAGAGTATTTATTGTTATCTTCTCCCTCCCCCAAAGACAATTGCATCAGTTTGTAATTTTGCAAAACAAATTCCAAAATACAGTGGGATGAGCCATATTTTTCTAAGTGGAGAAAGGGAAAAATAACCTTCTATGACTGAATTATTTCTCTGTCCTCTAAAAATCCCCATTGGGAAAACTTTTTTTTCTTTTCTAAGTCAAAGTTCCCTTCAACTCTTCAGGCCCCAATTTCCTCAAGTGCAAAATGATGGGGGTATCTAATATCATTATTCACAAACCCTCACCTAATATCCAAATAACAATTAGCATATTAATACCTCCCAAGATCAATCAACTCATTGATGTCTGTTATCTTTTACATAGAGATGTTTATTTGAGAAGGTATAGCAAGACTGAAGTATAATATCTCATTGAATCATTGTTCACTCTTTCCTCCATATACCTATTTGATCTTAGGGAGAGTTGAACTCAAACTTAAAGTGCTCCTACAAAATATTACTGTAGCAAGATTCAACTTCAGCATAGCCAATGGATAAATCACGCATATGTTAGGTATAATGTCTTAATCTCTGGGTTCATTAAATTCTAGGATAGATAGAACAAGGTAACTCCTTGGGGCTTGTTCCTCACTGGACCCAGTTACTGCTGCAACTGGCTTCATTTGTTATGGTGCTGTTATTGCCTCTTCCAACTTTTTTAAGATCAGAAGGTCACAATACAGTCTGTTCTGTCTCTGATAATCTAAGATCAGCGAAGGATTAAGATATAAGAGAGACAAAAGAAACAGAGATGCTGTGTGTTAATAGACATATTCTTCTTGTGTAGGGAAGGAGTTTCCTCCCAAAAAATGCACAGTAGATATTCTACAGAAGCTACCAAAGATGAGAAAGATAATTCTTTTAAATGAACAATTTTTATACAAAATAATTCTGACTCAGAAAGCCAACTAAAATAAGGCTAGTTTTTATGACACTGTAAGCTGGCAAAGAAAAGTCAGAGTATATCTGTGCCTCTTCTTAAATGGGGAGGGGAAAAGCTTCTTCCCATGCATTTCTGGAAGCAGCAGACATGCCCATGATCTAAGGACTGTGCCCTAATTGGCCCATTGCCCTATTACATAACTTTAGAGTCTACCTAGTGGGTCACAACTCCTGGCTTCATGGCCAATCTTTTCTGATGCTGTCAACACCTCCACCCCCAACTTTAGCTATCACTTGGTAAGGGACCAAGGTCCCACCCAGAGTTTTCTAAATCATCCCCAGAGTAACAAGTTATTCATACTCAACCACATGTCCCCCCATAAAGTTCTTTAGGGATCTCAGGTATATGCTCTATCTCAGAGATGTCAAACATCTGGGAGGGGACACCACATTTCCAAATGCACATGAACCAGAATAAAATGTAATCAGGAAATATTTAACAAAACAAATAAAAATTCATAGGAAATGGATGATGTTAAGATGTAGTTTTGAAGTTAAAATGCAATCTGCAGGGATCCTTTGGTAACCTAATGTAGGATTTAGTGCTTCATTCCTATTTGTGTTTGACACTGCTGCTTTATGGGATAAGCCCTTAAGACCCATCTTCATGTATCTCCAGACACAACCAGGGTACTCGAGAATGCCATATTCTCCCTTTGCATTGACAAGTATTTGAAAAATAACAGAAATGATTCTGAAGTCTTCTAGAACAACCTGAGTATAAACAGGAATTTGCTCCATAATATCCTCTAAAGGTTGAATACCCAGTTTCCATGATGAACTCCTGTGAATCAATTTAAAAAATCAATTCAATTCAATAAATACTTATTAAGCCCCTACTATTAATAAGAACTGTGTGGCACAGTGGAAAGAGTTCGGGGCCTAGAGTCAGGAAGACTGATCTTTTTGAGTTCAAATCTAGTCTCACAGTTATTTGGTATACCCATGGCAAGTCATTTAAGCCTGTTTGCCTCAGTTTCCCTATCTATAGAATGAGCTAGAGAATGAAATGTTAAACCACTTTGATCTTTGCCAAGAAAAAAACTCCCAAAGAGTTAGACACCACTTGAAATGACTGAACATCAACAGGTGTAAAACATTGTGCTAGGTGCAAGGATACAATGATTTTTAAAAAGAGCCCCTCTCAAGTAATATATACATTTAAAAGAGTCTTAGAGATGGGAATGAGGAGAGAGAGAATTATAGGCATATGGAACAGCTTATATGAAGGTATAGGGACTGGAGAAGAATCATGAAATTTAGGAAAAAAGCTAATGGGCCAATTTGGTTGTAATGTTAATGCATTAATTGTCTTTGTGCGCATGCCTGAAGGGTAAATATCAAGTTGGTAAAGGCAGCCTTAAGTCGGATTATGAAGGACATTGAGTGTCAAGCAGTGAAATTTATATTTTAATTTATAGGGAACAGGAAACTACTGAGAATTTAAACTAAAATATGTATTTTAGCATTCTCCATTAATAATGGATTGAAGAGGGACAGCTAAATGGCTCAGTAGATAGAGAGCCAAGTGATGGAAAATACTGGGTTCAAATCTGGCCTCAGACACTTCCTAGCTGTATGACCTTCTATGTAACCCCAATTGCCTAGCCCTTACCACTCCTCTGTCTTAGAGCTGATACTTAGTATTGATTTTAAGACAGACAATAAGGGTTTTTAAAAATGGATTACAGAGAGGAAAGAATAGAAAAACTATAAGAGGATATTAAAATAGTTCAGTGAGAGGTGATGAGGGATTGAAAAGGAAAGGGCTTGGAAAGAAAAAGAGAGCTGAGAAACTTATGAAGAGGTAGAATGAATAAAGTTTGGCAAATAATTTGACATAAATAAGTGAAAAGTAAGAGTTAAGGATAATTACTGAATTGCAAACTTGCAAGGGTGGTTCTGCTCTAAACAGAAATCTTTTGGAAGAAAAATGGATTTGGTAATTGTAGTGGTGGATGGGGAGATGAGTTAAGTTGAAATTTCCTAGGACATCTAGGTAGAAATTTATATCTAATAGGAAAATAGCTGGGCTGGTAAGGCTGATTTTATTACTGGAGGGCTGGATGAGTAAATTTGGAAGTAGAGACAATAATTGAACCCATAGAAATTAAAGAGGAAAAAGAAGGGAAATGTGTGTGTATTTAGAGAGCAATACACACACACAAAGAGAGACATAATGAGAGGATGTGTAGAAAGAGGAGTGATGACATATTCTTGAAGGATACCTTGTGTTAAACAAAGCAAGATAGATGACTGAGGATGAATTTTAAGATAAAAAGGGAAACTATGTAAAAACACTCATGGAAGTTGAGGAAGAAGAGAATATACAGGATCAATAGTGTCAAAAGCAATAGGAGACCACGAAGAATGAGCACTAAGAAAAGATCGTCAAATTTTGGTATTTTGAGACATTGGTAATTTTGTAAAGAGCATATTCAGTCAAGGGATGGCATTAGAAGCCATGAGTTGAGAATTGATTGAGAAGTGAAAAAATAGAATAAATTAGCATGGAAGCATTTTAATTTTTTTTAAATAGTCTGTGATAGGGAGGGAAGAGATAGGATGTTAATGATAAATCACCTATCACCTCCTGAGAGAAGAGTTTTTCCCCCAAAGAATTATACTCAGTTTTGTTGGATAGGTTATTCTTAGTTGTAATGTCATCTCCTTGTACTTCTGTAATATCATATTTCAAGTCCTCTGTTTCTTTAAAGTGGAAGCTACTAAATCTTAAAATAATCCTGAATGTGGCTGCAAAACATTTGAATTGTTTCTTTCTGGCTGCTTACAATATTTTCTTCTTGCCCCAGCAGCTCTGGAATTTGGCCATAATATTCCTGGAATTATTAATTTTGGGATCTCTTTTGGGAGGTAAATGGTTGAGTCTTTCACTTTTTTATTTTAACTTCTATATCTAAGATTATAGGTAAATTTCCCTTTATGATTTTTTAAAATATGATTTCTAATGCATGCCCTTTGATCCAGTAATACCACTACTGGGTTTATATTCCAAGGAGATTAAAAAAAAACTGAGCAAGGTCCTGTTTATACAAAAATATTCATGGCTTCACTTTTCATGGTAGTAAAAAATTAAAAATTGATGGGATGCCCTTCAATTGGGGAATGGCTGAAGGAATTCTGGTATATGATGGTGATGGAATACTATTGTGCTATAAGGAATGATGAATTGATGAATGTATATAAGTACTGGAAAGATCTTCATGAACTCATGCAGAGTGAAATGAGCAGAACTGGGACACAGAAACTATAAAATTGTGAGATGATCAAAGGTAATTGACTTTGCTACTAATAGCAATGCAGTGATTCAGGAAAATTCTGTGGGACTTATGAGAAAGAATGCTATACACATCTAGAGAAAGAACTGTGGGAGTAGGAATCTAGAAGAAAATATATGATGTATTTCTTGTTTATATGGGTAGGTGATTTCAAGTTTTGGGTTTAAAGGATTGCTCTTTTTAAAAAATAAATAAACCCTTAACTTCTATCTTAGAATTAATACCAAGTATTGTTTCCAAGGCAGAAGAATGGTAAGGGCTGAGCAATGGGGGTTGTTAGTTACTCAGAGTCATACAGCTAGGATGTATCTGAGGTCAGATTTGAAACCTAGGACCTCTCATCTCTAGGCCTGGTTCTCAATCCAGCTGACCCCAAAGGATTGCTCTTTTACAAAAACTAATAATATGGAAATGGGTTTGAATGATAATATATATACATATATGTATGTATGTATGTATGTATATATGTAGGTATGTATGAATGTATGTATAACCCAGTGGAGTAGCTTGTCAAGTCTGGGAGGAAAGAGGGATGAGGGGAGGGAAAAAATATGAATCATGTAACCATGTAAAAAAATTTTTTTAAACAAATTAAAAAATGATTTCTAAACTTTTTTTGATCATAGCTTTAAGTTAGTCCAATACTTTTAAAATTATCTTTCCTCAATTTATTTTCCAGGTGAGTTGTTTTTTGGATCAGGCATCTTATATTTTCTTTTGTTTTTCATTTTTTGACTATTTTATTTTTCTTGATTTCTCAGAGTCATTAGCTTCTACTTACTCATTTCAAAATTTTTAACAAATGATTTTCTTCAGTTAAATTTTATGCCTTTTCCCCTTTTGGCCTATTCTCCTTTCATGATGTTCTTTTCTTCATTGAATTTTTGTTCCTTACCAGTAGGCCAATTTTGTCTTTTGAGTTGTTTGGGCTCATTTAATATTTTTTGTGCCCCTTGCCCCTAACTATTAATTTCTTTTCATAATTTTCTTGTATCACTCTCATTTCCTTCCCCAACTTTTCTTCTATCCCCTTATCTCCTTATTTAACTTTTCTAGGAATTATGTTTGAGCTTATGTCCAATTAACATTTTTATTTGAGGTTTTGGTCATAAGAGTTTTCACATTATTGTTTTCTTCTGAGTTATGTCTTGCTCTTCCCTCCCACTGTAGTAGAGTTTTATTTATAGTCAAGTTTTATTTATTTATTTTTATTGGTGGTATTTGCTTATTTTTCCTAGCCTATTTCTTGAGTTGGAACTTACTGATAAGGTTAGATCCTGCTCACATAAGGGGTGGGGGGAGGGAAGGTCCTGTTTGATGGTTCTAAGCTTCAGCCTATTTTTGTGTGGCTGCTTTCAGAGCTAAATTTGTGGAGTTTCAAGTTTTCAATGCTTCTAAGGTTGTATGATCCAGAGAGACATGTATTCACTCCTGTTTTGTACTCTGGTCTTTACTCAGGATGGGCCCCTGGTCTCCACAAACAGTAATACTCCTTTCTGCCATGGAACTGTGATTAAGACTCCTCTTTTGTGACTGACCACAAGCACTTCTCTCTACCCCTGAGCTATAACCCAGAACTGGGTGGGGACAACAGAGTTGCCTATTGACTCTAGTTGCACCCATTGCCAGCAAAGGTTCCCCAATAATATCTTTCTGACTACCTGTCTGACTCCTTTATTGTCTCTGGACTGAGTTCTCCCCAAGCTTTTTCTGCTTTGCCACTGCTAAAGCTGCTTCTAACAGTCTGGCTCCTATCCCAGTGTCACTGATATCTCCTGCCATCCTTCTAAGTTGTCCGGCTAGAAAAGAAATGTATCATTTTGACCTTTGGGTGGCTCTATTCCTAAAAAATTTGATTTGATAAGTTATTTTAAATTTGTTTGGAGAGCAATTTGGGAGAGGTTAGATGTCTTGCTGCCTATAGTCAACCATTTGGCTCCACTCCTTCCTATCTATCGATATCTGTCTGTCTATCCATCTAGCAATTTATCTACTCAACAGTGTTTAATGCAGAAGTCAATAAATGTGTGTCTCTATAGCCACTTTTAAAAAACTTACAAAAGACTTATTATTTCTTCATTGACTTATTCCCTTTTCTAAGCACAGTGGCAAACATGATGGCTTGCTGATTATGGTTGATTAAAGAAATAATTATCTGAAAAGTGGGAATAAACCCACATAAACTAACATGAATTCACTTCACTTAAGCTAGGAGAAGGGAAGCTCTTTGAGATCAGGTACTATTTTTCCATTTCTCTTTGTGTCTATAGCACTTAGCACATCACTTTGCCCAGCAAGTGCATACGTAAGTGCTTGTTTGATTGATTTCAGTTAGAAGATGATCAGTTCTGTAGTTTCCTTTCTCTACTGTTTATGCTGTGACCAAAGCAGACCATGGAAATGAATATCGTCATGGTGGTTCTAACACCAATGAATTAGTACATTTTGCTTTAATTTATCTTGTGTGCTGTCATTCTTTGTAATAACTATTAGTGGAAATATTCCTTCCTGGAACCCAATGTGGAGGGGAAGCCAGAATTATTTTCCATCAGTGTTGGGAATGCCTTTGGCTTTTGGCCCAGGTATGCTTAAAGCTTTTAAAACAAAGCTGAGTACCAGTGGTATCCTTTACTCTTCCTACTTTCCATTGCCCCAGTAGAGTTTATATTTTTCAACCTTGACCCTTCATTGAATTCCCTTCACATTTTTTTCAAGGAAGACCTGAAAATGACTTTGGGATGCATAAAGCTCTATAGAGAAAATATTAATAATCATGAGTTGATTTCAGTTTTCTCTTTCTCTCTATGCATGAGTCAGACTGCATCCTTCCATTTTGTGTTTAGAGTGGGGAAACCTAGTCTCAGATGAAAGCAATGTTGCTCTCAGGGAGCTAGAGGGAACTGAAATGCTCTTAGAGGAATGCCACTCTGGATCCTTAAACACTCACTCCCCATTCACACTTCATTTTTCATTTTCCTGTATTCATATGTAATCTTGTATTCCAAACTTCAGTTTCCAGGATTACACTCAAACTGTCTTAGAAAAATGTCTAGCTTTAAGGGAAGGTGATTTTTCATATACTGAACTAATGAACTTTCTCCCTCTCCCTTATTTTTACTTTCTTTTTAGGGATTGAGACCCAGGGAGGTTAAGTGAATTGCCCACAATTACAATTGTTATCTGTTCCTTTTACCATTCACAGGATCACAGATTTGAAATTGGAAGAGAAATTCATAGATCATCTAGTCTAAACTTTTCTCCATTTTGCAGGCGAAGAAACAGTCCCAATAAGGTTAAATGATTTTCCAAGGTCATACAAATAGGAAGTGGCAGAGGTAGGATTTGAACACAGGGTTTTTGGCTCCAAATACAGTATTCTTTTCATTGGACCACATCCCCTTGGAGTTTATTACAGCTTTTTTGGAGGGGAAGTTAAAACATTTGTCTAACATTTATGAAACATTTATGCAAAGAAATTATGAAACAAGTTTTTATATATCATTGATCTCATCCAAGTAGTTTTTCTCTCTATTAGGACTAAATCCAACCCATCTCTGCTGTCTTAATTGATGACTACCTCCTATGGCACATTATTTTAGGCAAATTCCATACATGTTTCATTTAAATCAATACTCCCTACTTATTGGAAACCTTACCAGCATAATCGCCCCTTTCCTGCCTACTCTTCATACCCCCTCACATTTTCTGGAGCCAGGGTCAAATCAATTCTGCTATTATTGCAGAAGTATGTATGTCAACCCACTCCTCAATGGCCCTGTCACCATCCCAGTAACATTCATCCCTAAAGTTATCCTCCCTGGTCATCAGTTGCTTATGTGTATTATTTCTCCCTGTTAGAATGAAATCTCCATGAAGGCAGGCAATGCCATTATTTTTAAATTTAAGTCTCTAGTGTTTAATGCAATACCAGGTACACAGTATGTACTTAATTCTTTTTTTCATTCATTTTGAGACAGTAAGATGGTTGAAAGAGCATTCATTCTGGAGGCAGGAAGACCTCAGTTCAAATTAGGCCTCACTCACTTATCATCTATGATCAGACACACACTGGAACCAATTTTCTGATAGCATTTTAAGTTTAATCTGCATGATTAATATTTTCTCCATCACTTGCTCAAGTCTAGACAATGAACAAAACAATCAACCAAGTCCTGATTGGTGCTTGTCAACTTCTGAGATATCAGTGCTCCACACTTTAAATTTAATAGTCAAATCTCTAGATCTGATTTAATCTGACTCTAGCACTTTTCTCTGAGTGATCCTGAGCAAGTCACTTTAACTTCTGTCTGCCTCAGTATTTTTTATCTATAGAATGGGAATAATAATAGTGCCCAGGGCTGTTGTGAGGATCAAAAGAGATTATTTATAAAGCACTTTGCAAATATTAAATTGCTATATAAATGTCAGATATTATGAATCCATTCATTTTCATCTATACAGATCTTGTCTATGTCATTCTGTTATTTTTTTTTTTACAACAGATCATGATATCCTAGATATTGACTTGGAAAGGTGTTTAGTGGCTATTTAGTCCAATCTTTACTGTTTTTTAAAGACTGAAGCCTGGAAAGTTTAAGTATAATTTCCTCTGGAGTCTTTAAATAGTTTGAGATTATCAAGTCAAATTTTGAATTGTTCATCTGTTAAACCTCATTTTTTGACATCTGACTACTTACCTCCTTTTACTGATCATGTATGCCCTTGATAATGACCTTTATGCTGTCTTTTCATATTCAAATCATTGATAGGAAGATGCAGCCTACTTAGATTCACCATCAATTTCTCCATTGTTCTTTCTGTCACTTTTGATTTTGATTCTTTCTACATTCAGGGTATTACATGAGTCCTAGCCAACTGGTATTGAAAGGCAAGCTTTGGAAATAGCTTGGGATCATCAAGAGCTCTGTTCATTTCTCCAAATTTAATCCAATCTTCTCTTGTCCTTCTACATGGTTCTATTGCCCATCTGCATTCCCTATCATATACACAAGCACAATATTAGGCAGAGTATCCTGAAAGTCTTAGGAAAGTTGTAAGCTATTAAACTTTAAAGCTTTTGGAATACCCTGAATAAGCATATATACATACATGTGTATGTGTCACATGTATGTAAATATATACAATGTTCTAAAAGTCCAATTGTAGTTTTAAGCTATTAAAGTTTTGTGTATATTAACATATGTAAATTTTAATAAAACATGTATGTGCATATATATTTTTACAAACACATGGATATATACATGTATGCATACAGATCAACTAACTTAATTGTATCTACATGCCATAATCTGAGCAACATAAGCTCTTTTTCCATTTGATTTTTTTAGATTGCACATTTATTATCATACAATATATGTATTTCCTTGTTCATCATGTTATGAAAGAAGATATGTTGCTTATACAAGAGAAAAATTCGTGGAGGCAATAAGGTGAGAATGCTATATTTCAATTTGTAATCAGACTTCATTGCTTTCTTCTGTGGAGTTGGATATCCCTTTTGGTCATGAGTCCTTTGGAGTATTCCTGAATGCTTGCCTAATTGTTAATAGTTAATCCATTCACAGTTTATCATCATGCATTACTATTGTTACTTTATACAGTATTCTCCTGGTTCTGCTCACTTCACTTTGCATCACTTCATATAAGTCTTTCCAGATTTTTTGGTGATGATCTTGTTTGTCATTTTGTATGGCATAATAGTATCCCATTACAAGCATATACTTTGTTCAACTTGTTCAGCCATTCCTCAACTGATGGATATCTCTTCAGTTTCCAGTTCTTTGTCACCACAAAAAGAGCTGCTACAAATATTTTTGTACATTATTTTTGTTCTTTTATCTCTTTGGGAATGCAAGCCTAGTAGTGGTATTGCTGGGTATGTCAAGGGATGTAAATCAGGACATTGTAGTATTCCAGGCCAGTGTGTGTTAGTAGTTAGTAAAAGTTTAGCAATCAGCTCTCTAAAAATGTAATTTACATTGTTAATAATCACTCCATTCCTTTCATAAATCTAATCAACAAAATAATAAATTATGCCCTAATTTTCAGCTTTGCTGATTTCTAAGACATAAATTCTCACACATAAAATTTAACAATTTTGGAGCATGTAGGATGTGTCTCTAGCACCTCAATTCCAGGACTTGTTTCCATCAGAACAATAGAATATGAAAACAGAAGTAGTTAAAATATCTATAGTCCTATTTATAGGAAGTTCTCATTAGGATTTTGCTTAGGACACTATTCATGGCAACGGGGAACCCCTCTGTTTATGATTTATTTCTGCTTTTTTTGCATTATTGGAAACCTATAATCAAAGGATCATTGAAGAAAGTAATATCTGTAGTTGGATTTGTTAGGAATCTTAATATATCAGTGAGTTGAAGCATAGAACTGAATACTAGAATGTGAGGCATAAACCATATAGTTAGTTAGTGGTATCTGTAGCTATACTATGTAATACATGACCATTGTGTTTTAAGGTTTTAAAATGCTTCTCTGACCCTAAAGCAAGATAAATTAAAAATGGGTATGTGACTTAAACATAGCATGATATTATAAGCAACTTCGGTGAAAATAGAATTGTCAGATTTATGGAGAAGGGAAAAATTTAAGACCAAACAAGTGATAGAGAACATTAAAGATATAAAGTGAATAATTTTGATTATATTATACTAAAATGTTTTGTACAAAGAAAACCAATACAACCAAGATTAGAAGGGAAGCAACAAACTGGGAAATTATTTTTATAAAAAATTCTTTAATAAAGGTTTAATTTCTCAAATATATAAGGAATTAAAAAAATTTAGAAACCAAGTCATTCCTCAATTGACAAGTGGGCAAGAGATATGAATAGGCAATTTTCAGAGGAAGAGATCAAAACTATCAATAAATATATGAAAAATGTTCTAAATCCCTCCTGATTAGAGAATGCAAAACAAAACAACTCTGAGTTATGACCTTACACCTATCAGATTGGCTAATATGATAGTAAAGGGAAAAAAATAAATGTTGGAGGGAGTGTAGCAAAATTGGGACACTAATGAATTGCTGGTGGAGTTGTGAATTGATCCAACCATTCTGGAAGGTAATATGGAATTATGCCCAAAGGGCTTTAAAAGAATGCACACCTTTTGATGCATCTATACCACTACTAGGTCTATATTCCAAAGAGATAAAAATGGGGATGGACCTGTTTGTACAAAAATATTTATAGCTGTGCTTTTCATGGTGACAAAAAATTGGAAACTGGAAGCTTGTCCCTCAAATGGGGAATGGCTGAACAAGTTGTGATATATGATGGTGATGGAATACTGTCATGGTATGAGGAATGATAATGTGGTTGATTTCTTTAAGAACTGAAAAGGCCTACATGAACTGATGCAGAGTGAAATAAACAGAACCAGAAGATCATGATACTCAGTAACTGAAACACTGTGGGACAATCAAAGTGAACCAGGACAATTCTGAAGGACTTATGAAAAGGAATGCTATCCACATCTAAAGAAAGAACTGTTGGAGTAGAAATGCAAAAGAAGACATATGATTTATCATTTGTTAATTTGAGTGTATTATTTGGGATTTGAGTCTTATAAAATTGCTCTCTTACAAAAATGAGTAATATGGAAACAAGGTTTTGAGTAATAATACATGTATAAGCCAGGGGAATTGCTTTTCAACTCCAGGAAAGGGGAGGGAAGATGGAAGGGAGACAACATGAATCATGTAATCTTGGAAAACTTTTGTGTAAATTTGTCATTGGAATAAAATAAAGGAAAAAAATAAAAACAAATTTCTTCTTTGTCTCTGTCTCTGTCTTTGTCTCACAAGAATTTTACTGAATCCTTTTTAAAGAAATATGTCAGTTATTCCCAGCTATATCCCTCTCTTCCCATGTCTTACCCTTTCCTCTTCCCAGTAAAACTCTCCTTATAACAACAACAAAAAACAACTGAGGTAAAACCGATAGAATGTAATTACAAATATTTGATGCAAAGAATTTTCCCTTATGAGTTTCATTTATCTTATACACATTGATTTTATGTAAAACATTTTTCAGTTTATGTAACTGAATATGTGTTTGATCTTCTTTTTATGCTCATTTTTATCTCTTGTCTTCTCCCCCAGTATTATCTACAACTCATAGCTTCTTCATTTTTCTTTTAAAAAATGTGAACATTTATATTTACAATAAGTATCCATTTGGAACATATTGTGGTATATGGAAATCTGGAGCTAGACTAACACAATCCATTTTGGGCCATATTGCTTTATGATGATCAAATATGTAATTCTTCCTCCAAGTTGGTTGCTTTCTCATAGTTATTGAGACTACAGGGATAATGAATTTTGCCATTTCTGATTCCTGATAATTTTGCTATTCCAAAGATGTATATTGTAGTTTTAACCAGTAACAGCTATTTTTGAAAATTGTTGCTTCAAAATATAGTTGTTAGTAAGCACCGTTCTCTCACCCTATTGTTTCCCTTGAGAGTCTAGAACTTTTTTCCATTTTAATAAATTCTGTAATTTTATCATATTTTATAAAGTAAATTCAGTGTTAACACTCTAAATCTCTGTTAATTGATTTAGTATTGTCATTTTCATTATACTGTTGTAGTCCACCAATGACAATCTCTAATTACTTAAATCTTCCTTCCTTTCTGTAAAAAAGGATTTTGTATTATATTTATGTATTAAATATATTTTGGTAGACTGATTTTAGTCTCTCTATATATTATAGTGAAATTTTCTAGGCAATTTTGAATAAGATTTTTATTTCTATGATCTCTTCCTGATTTTATTATTGCTTTATAAAAATCTTGATGGATTTTGTGGATTTGATTTATGTCCTGATATTTTTTCTAAAGTTATTGATGGCTTCAAGTAGTTCCTTTTTTTGATGGAATCTTTTGGGTTTTCTAAATAAATTGACATGGGCATTGTACCCCCAGAAAGTCAGGCAAACTATTATCAGGGAAACTCCCTTTCTCCCTTACATCCTTGTGACTCTGAGGCTCAAAAGATCCAATGATCCCTCTAGGGTCCTGAGATGATTGTCCTCCTTTGATCGATCTTATCAGGCTACATCTCAGATCTCCCTCTTTGCTTATTATGTAAAATAGTTTGTATAGTATTTGGATTAGCTGTTATTAGAATGTTTGATAGAATTCACTTGTGAATCCATCAGGCCCTGGGGATTTTTTCTTAGGAAGTTCTTTGATGGCTTGTTGGATTTCATTTTCTGATATGGGATTATTTAAGAATTCTATTTCTTCTGCTAATCTAGGCAATTTATATTTTTGTAAATATTCATCTATGTCACCAAGCTTGGCATATTTATTGCCATGTAATTGGGAAAAGAAGTTTTTAATGATTGCCTTAGTTTCCTCTTCATTGGAGGTGAGGTCTCCCTTTTCATCTATAATACTGTCTATTTGATTTTCTTCTTTCCTTTTTTTATTAGATTGACCAGTACTTTATCTATTTTGTTTGTTTTTTTTCAAAATACCAGCTTCCAGTCTTATTTATTAGTTCAATAGTTCTATCACTTTCAATTTTATTATTTTCTCCCTTAATTTTTAGGTTCCCTAATTGGGTTTTCTTCTTGGGGGTTTTAATTTGTTTGCTTTCAAGTTTTTTATTTGCATGTCCACTTCATTGACCTCTGCCCTCATTAATTTCTTAATATATGAACTCAACAATATAAATTTTCCCCTGAGTACTGATTTGGCTATATACTATAGATTTTGAAAAGATGTCTTATCATTGTCATTTTCTTCAATGAAATTATTGTTTCTATGATTTTTTCTCTAACTAACTGATTTTGGAGAATCACATTATTTAATTTCCAACTAATTTTTGATTTCGCTTTCCATGTACCCTTACTGATCATTATTTTTTATTTCCTTCTGATCTGAAATGGTTGCATTTATTATTTCTGCTTTTCTGCATTTGTATGCCATGTTTTTACGTCCTAAAATATGGTCAATCTTTGTGTGAATGTACCATGTGCTGCTGAAAAGAAGGTGTATTCCTTTTAGGCCCTATTTATTTTTCTTCATATATCTATTAACTCTAATTTTTCTAATATTTCATTCAACTCTTTTACCTCTCTCTTATTTATTTTTTGATTTGATTTATCTAAATTTCAGAGTGGTAGGTTCAGGTCTCCCACTAGTATAGTTTTACTATCTATTTCCTCCTTCAATTCCACTAGTTTCTCCATTAGAAATTTGGGTGCTGTACCATTTGGTGGCTACATGTTGATTAGTGATATTTCCTCATTGTCTATACTCTCTTTCATCAGGATGTATTTACCTTCCCTATCCCTTTTAATCCGGTCTATTTTTACATTGGCTTTGTCAGATATCATGATTGCTACTCCTGTCTTCTTTCTGTCAGTTGAGACCCAATAGGTCTTAATCCAACCTTTAATTCTGACCTGGTGATTATCTACCCACCTCATGTGGGTTTCCTGAAGACAACATATTTTTGATTCTAATCCATTCTGCTATTTGTCTACATTTTATGGGTGAGTTCATCCCATTCACATTCAAAGTTATGATTGTCACTTGTGAATTGCCTAGCACTTTGATAACCTCTCCTAATTCTGTCCTTTCTTCTTTTGCTATATCCTTTTAAACCAGTGGTTTACTTTTAATCAATCCCCCTAATCCCCTCCCTTGATATGTTTCCCTTTCTGGTCCCTCCCTTTTTGTTCCTTTCTTGTTTTTTTAGGGTCCATTAAGTTCTCTCCCCTTCTCATTCTCTCCCTTTTGGTACTCCCTCCCCCCTACCCATTTAGTTTTCCCTTCTCCCTTACCCTGTAGGATTCAATTCAAGATAGAATTCAAGATCCCAAAGGATCTAGATGCTCTTCCCTCTCAGAGCTGATTTCACAGAAATTAAGTATTACCTATTAGGAATCTCTTCCTTTCCTTCTGATAAGAGTGTTCTTCCCCTCCTCTTCCCATGTGTATCTTTGTGGGAAAAGATTATTCTATTTATTTTATTTCTTCGAGTATCTTCTTGGTACCATCATTGATTCCCCCCAACACTTTTACTTTTTTACATATCATCTTATAGCCCTTAATGCCCCAATATATTCCTGTGAGTGATTCTTCTAATTACTATAATAATAAATACAGCTTTTGAGAGTTAGAAATAAAATATCCCATATATATAATTTGATCTAATTGTAGCCCTTAAAGAAGAGAGTTTGAATAAAAAAAAAAACATTTTTCTCCTTTTCCCTCTCTTTCATATTTACCTTTTCATGTTTCTCTTGATCTTTGTTTTTTGGATATCAAACTTTTCACTTAGTTCTACTCTTTTCTTTACAAATATTTGGAAATCTTCTATTTTGTTGAAGTATATAGTCAGTTTTGATGGATAGGTGATTCTTGGTAAAGACCCATTTCTCTTGCCTTTCTGAATATCATGTTCCAGGCCTTGAGGTCCTTTAGTGTGGAAGCTACCAGGTCTTGTGTGATCTTGATTGGTTCTCCTTGGTATCTGAATTGTCTCTTTTTGGCTTCTTGTATAATTTTCTCCTTAGCTTGAAAGCTCTGGAATTTGGCAATTATATTCCTGGGAGTTGTCTTTTGGGAATTTAGTGTAGAGGGTGTTCTATGAACTCTTTCAATGTTTATTTTTCCCCCTTGTTCAAGAACATCAGGGTAGTTTTCTTGGATGATTTCTTGTAGTATGATGTTAAGATTTATGTTTATTTCTGGCTTTTCAGATAGACCAATGATTCTCAAATTGTCTCTCCTTTCTCTTTTTTCCTCATCTGTCACATTGTCAGTGAGATATTTTATCTTTTCTTCTATTTTGTCAGTATTTTGACTTTGCTTTATTAACTCTTGCTGTTTTGCAAGATCATTGTCTTTCAGTTGCCTAATTCTGGTGTTTAAAGACTGGTTTTCCTTTTCAGTTTGGGCTATCCTGCTTTTCGTGGCTTCCAGCTGTTTCTCCAATTGGGAGTACCTGTCATTTAGACTGTTATTTTCTCTTTGAACTATTTCCCACTTCTCTTGCCAGAAGGCCTCCATCTTTTTGATGAGCTCCAATTTAAATTCTTCCAGAGCTTGTGGACAATTTCCATTTTTTAAGATTTCATCTTTGTTTGAATTTCTTCTTCTATTTCTTTTGTAGCCTGGGTTTTTCCTTTGTAAAATTTTTCGATGGTCACTGCCTTTTTTTTTTCTTTTCTTGGAGGGAGTTTGGGGCTCCTGTGCACTATTAGCCATCACTAGGAGGTTTTTCCTTCCCTTTTTAGTCAGAAATCTGAGTGAGCTGGGTAGTTTCACTGTGTATGGAGTTAATGAGCAAGGATTTTGCCTGAGGCAAGCTTTCAAATCTCTGAAGCTATTTGAATCTCTTCTCTGCTCTGCCTTCCCAGGGGCACCCATGGTTTGTGCTTCCCCACCCACAGGGGGTTTCAGGTTTAGCTGCTCTCAGGGGTAGGTCTTTGGTTGTCTTGAACAGTTCCCAAGGACCTACAGGTGCCCCTTGTTCTCTCTAGAGGTGCTCCTCTCTCACTCTCTGATTCTGGTGTGCGTTGGCCCTGACTCTGGCTCTGATGGTGTGGTGGGGGAGGGTAGATCTGCTCACATTTGGGTAGGAGCTTTTTCACCCTCTTATAGTGTGGAAATGCCCAAATCCCACCTACCTTAAATGCTGTGCCCTACTGTATAGTTCCTCTGTTCTTCTGAAAATGGTTTTTATGGTCTTTTGAGGTAGTCTATGTCGTTGGGTGCTGGGGAGAGGAAGCATCCTGCATCTAGACTGCCACCATGTTTACCTGGAAGAATTACATACATTTTAAACTCCAAATATGTTAGAGATCATGACTATTACCCCTGCCTTCTCTGGATCATCTGAGGCAGAGTATAATCTGTTTTAACCCCTTACCTTTGCTCTATGTCTGTTTCTCATTTTCAGTGTATTTCTTGTAAATAACACATATCAGGTCTTGGTTTTTGTTCCTTTCTGCTATCCATGTCCTTACCATGAGTGAATTCAGCTCATTTGCTCTCAATGTCATAGTTACTAATTGTGTAGTTCCATCAATTCTCTTCCTCCTTCCTGTTTGTTCCCCTTTTCCTTTCTTTCAGCCATATTCTTCTTCAGATGTCTAATTTCCTTTGACAATATCTCTCTAAGTCACACCCTCTCTCAAAAATCCTCCCTTATCCTCTCCCCTTGTCCTCCTACTTTCAAATTGGCCCATCCCTTGTCCTTTCATCTTTTCCTTTTAATTCTCATTCCATCCATCTTTCTAAAAATTCCTTTCTTATCCCCCAACTGTGGCCTCCTACTTTTTGATATGTGTTTAGTTCTAAAAATCCCCCTCACTATCCTATCCAAAGAATCTCTCCCTTATCTCCTCACCTTATCCCACTATCTCTTGAGATGTACTCCCCTATAGGTATTCCTTACTTCCCTCCCTTTTATTATCCTCTTATCCTCCTTTCTCTTAACTCATCCTTTCTTTTCTTATTCCCTCAGTCATGCTAGGGGACTCCCAGCCTTTCCCTTATCCCATGCCTCTTTCCTCCTATTTCGTTGTATGTTAAGAAAATTTTTATCCTTCTAATTCCATGTGTAATCCTTTCTTTATCCCAGATCTGATGAAAGTAGGGTTCTTGGTCTACCAGCCCTCCACTCTCTTCTCCCTTTTTCCATGGCATTTCATCCACCCATTCATCCTTCACATAAAATAATGATTTCACTCTTTCACCTCCTGGTTTATTCCACTACCATTTCCATTTCAATTAATTCAATTTTATTCTACTTGGCTTTGAGTTTTCTATCCATCCATGCCTCTTCAAAATACCCAAGCAATGATGCCATTCCAAGAGGGCATAGATGACCTTTTCTCATGCAGGAATCAAACAAATAATACTTGTCATTTTTGACTTCACCAGAGGAAACCATTGCTGAACTCTACCCTACCTGCAGCTATTAGCTCTCTCTCTCTCTCTCTCTCTCTCTCTCTCTCTCTCTCTCTCTCTCTCTCTCTCTCTCTCTCTCTCTCTCTCTCTCTCTCTCTTTCTCTCTCTCTCTCCTCTCTTCCTCTCTCTCTTCCCCTCTCTTTTTCTTTCACTAGATTAAAAGCCATCCAAGGGCTTCCAAGGACTTAGAGATGATAAATAATTCATCCATAGTCAGATGCAGGATTTCACCCTAGGCATTCCTGAATCTGAATGTAACCTGGGACTTAAGCCTGAAATATTTGCATAAGACTTTCTTCATTGGAGGGAAAATAATTACATAAAATTATGTATCTATGGGGCAACTAGGTGACTCAGTAGATTGAGAGTCAGGCTTAGCAATAAAAGGTCCTAGGTTCAAATCTGGCCTTCCTCTGTGTGACCCTGGGCAAATCACTTAACCCCCATTGCCTAGCCCTTATAGCTCTTCTGCCTTGGAACTTGGAATACTCAGTATTGTTTCTAAGATGTAAGGTAAATGTTTAAAAAAAACCCCAACAATTCTGTATATGCCTATGTGGGGGACAGAGTTCTCACAAGAACTTGAGCAAAGAGATCACTGCTTTCTTCTTGCTTTAAGAGAGGACTCTTATTGATCTAGACCTTTTGGTCTAGAAAATGAGAAAGACTGGAAGAAAAGACTTGGAAAGGCTAACATAGAGGGGAAAACTGCCTTTCAAAA